>NC_057343.1:136238257-136541287 GCF_016509475.1 Prionailurus bengalensis
CCTACTCCATACTTCATAGCAATCCCTCCCCAAATCAGCCTGGGTAGCTCCAATTACATTTAATAGTTATGTAATATTTCACAGTGAAGATATATCATTATAAATTCAACATTGCCCCTTTGATGTCCATTCAGTTTGTTTTCTGTTTTCTTCTGTTTGTAGCAATATGAATGATACTGCACTAAATATTATTTCACCTATCTCTTGGTGCTGTTATATCTACAGGATTCCCAGTACTTGGGCTGTTGGTTGAAAAAGTACACACATATATATTTTTTTTAATTTCATAGATGCTGCCAGGATGCTGCCAGAAAGCCTGTAACAATTCACATTTCCATGAGTTTGAGAACTCCTTCTCCCTGCCTACTTTTCAGCAATAGATATCATTGCTCTTTTTAACTGAAGTGTATGATACTTACTGTTACCTTCATTTTCTTTTCTGTGACTACTAGTAAATTTAAGCATTTTTTTTTCATTGATTAATCAACTAGGCTTTTAGATTTTGCTCTCCTGAGAGTTGCCTATTCATATTCTTGACCAAATGTTGAGGGGAGGTCATTTGTTTTTTTCTCAATGATTCTCAGCCCTACTTGTACATTATAAATAGCAACCGTTTGCTATGCTTGTGGCAAATATTCCTTCCAGATCTACCGTATTTCTCCTGTGTTGTAGTTTTTACATGTTTAAATCATCTATGATGGTATATATCATAGCCTCAGGGTTTCTTGAATTGGTTTTAAAGGTCTCTTTTATTCCTTGGTTGCCTATAATCTCTTAGATTACCTTCTAAAATGTTGATTATTTTATTGTTTATTGAAAACTTCAGGCCATCTGGAATTTATATTTGCTTATTTTGTGTTATAGGGTCCAACTTTATTTTTTTCTAGAATGAAAGCGGCTATATCAACACTATCTATTAAATAAATCATTAATTTCCTACTGAAGTACCACCTTTATCATATGGTAATTTTTCATATATGCAGGATATATTCCTGATTCTCTGTTCTAGTTTACTGGCTTATTTATTTTTTGCCAATTAGTTTTTAATATAGTGGTTTTGTTGAATATACTGGTATCTAGTAAGAAAAGTATCCCCTAGCTGTTCTTTTTCATACTTTTCTTACTTTTTCTTGTGCATTTATTTTTCTATATGAAACTTGAGATGTTTTTGTTCCGTTATAAATGGCTTGAGAGTCCACTGAAATTATACTAAATTCATATAATCATTTGGGATGATTTGACATTTTAATAAAAGGTGAAAGATGTATTCGATCTGAAGAGAAACCAGAGTGATTTGACATTTTAGGCTATAATGTGTCCCCATTCAAGAATGCGGTAGGTACTTGTATTTGTTCAGATTTATTTAATATTTCTTCATATGGGTCCTTTACCTTTTGTGCCAAACTTATTTCTAATTATTTTGTAATTTTTTCTAGTATTTTGTAATTTTAATTATCTGGATGTCTTCTTTGGAAAAGGGTCTATTCATGTCTTCTGCCCATTTCTTAACTGGGTTGTTTGATTTTTGGGTGTTGAGTTTGATATGTTCTTTACAGATTTTGGATACTAACCCTTTATCCAAGATGTCATTTGCAAATATCTTCTCCCAGTCCATAGGCTGCCTTTTAGTTTTGTTGATCGTTTCCTTCACTGTGCAAAAGCTTTTTATCTTGATGAAGTCTCAGTATTTCATGTTCACTTTTGTTTCCCTTACCTTCAGTGACATGTCTAGTAAGAAGTTGCTCTGGCCAAGGTCAAAGGGGTTGCCACCTGTGTTTGCCTCTAGGATTTTGATGGTTTCCTGTCTCACATTTGGATCTTTCATCCTTTTTGAATTTTTTTGTGTGGGCGGTGTTAGAAAGTGATCCATTTCAGGCTTCTGCATGTCAAGGTCCAGTGTTCCCAACACCATCTGTTGAGGAGACTGTCTTTTTCCATTGGATATTCTTTCCTGCTTTGTCAAAGATGAGTGGGCTAGAAGGGCGATGGGTATTAAGGATGGCACTTGTGATAAGCACTAGGTGTTGCACATAAGTAATGAATCACTGAATTCTACTTCTGAAACCAAGACTGAACTGTATATTAACTAATTAAAATTTAAATTAAAAAATTATTTTGTAATTTTATGTCACTCCTTTGAGTGACATACTTTTCCCACTTCCATTCCTAGGTGTTATTATTAGTGCAGAGGGGGAAAAATTCATTTTCAATTATTATTGAATCCAGTCACTTCCAAAAACTGTGTTAATTCTTATGAGTTTTTACTAGAGCCTACTGAATTTTCAGTGTATACTATTAGATCATCAGCAAAAGGGAAGGAAAACAAATGTAGTGTCAACTATCAATTTTTCTTGCACCAAGTAGTTACCTGGTACTTAGCAAACACTTTGTAAATTTTGTAAGAATGAATGAACAAATAAATTAATGAATGAACAAGTGAAATGAGTCAGAGGCGATTCATACTGAGTATTTAAGGTTCTTTCTATTGTAGCACCCCTCCAATGAACTCTTGATCTTCCTTTTGAATGCCACACCCATTTCTTTGCTAGAAAACTCATGAGTTTCCAAAAATACTCAAACAGAAGAGGAATAAGAATGATGGTCATAGGATATGTGTTCTGACTATCAGAGGATCTTCCTGAGTGAGTTATCGTAGAGTTCCTCTCAGAGTCCTTGAGTTCCTCTTTTCATTTGAGCTGAGAGAAGAGACTGCACAGGGAGTCCTTGTTATTCTGACCAGGAAAGAAGCAACAAGCTGTCTTTGTACCTTAGAGTGAATTACAAGGCTTAAGGAGGCAAATTAATGCTTTTGTTGGCTGAGGGCAGGCAGCTAGCCAAAAGTTCACCTACAGAAGCATTTCAGTGAAGGGTCCAAAAACACAGACAAAAAAATACAAAGGCACCCTGGGAAGCTTTCTAAATCCAGGAAGACAGTCAGAAACAAAAGTATGCAGTAGTAATTGATGGAAAACCAAAGAGATGCCAATTTGTATAGGCAATTGTGTTCAATTTAGTCATGATCCACATACTACCTCCATTGTTAAGGCCTCACAAATATTGCATAATGGAACTAAAAGCATGTGCTCACCTATCTAACCTCTGTAAGTCAACCATACTTAAGAAGGCCCAAGCCACTAGGCCTATAATCTCAACCACAGTGATTTCACCTTATGGCAGCTATTAGAATTCTAGGCATAATTTATTGCTGAGGTAATTAACCATTATCTCTGTTGCATACTTGAAACTCTAACTCCACTAAGTGTCACACTGAGTCATACTAAAAATAAATAGTCCCCAAATGCTAGAAGCTTCTGATTTGATGTTACCAGAACATCACTTAATCCTGCAAGTGGTTTTCCAACAAACCACAATAGCTTCCCGCTCTTTTACAAAATCAAAATATCTGTATACAAACTCATGAATGCACATGAAGAATCATCCACTGTAAGAAACACCTGTGTTTGCAAGAAACAGAAATGATGATCACCAGGCTGGAAAGCAGGATGCAAAGGGCTCTCCATAAATTACCAGCAAGAACACCTAGTACTAAGACAATGAGAGGAAAAGGTATGTTCAAGCCGTGGAAATAAACACAAACTCTGGCACAGATTACAAGAGATGGTTACCCAAAGGGTGACCAAACTGTTCTTCTAGGGAAACGAAATGTTTCTATTAGAGAGTCTCAAGGGACATCCCTTGAGAGGCAGACACAGAAGCAGCGTAGTAATTGGCTAGATAATCCCAAACACTGCCTCTGAGCTAACAGCACAAAGCCAAACGAGGAGCATTAGCTTCCACGCACACACCAGGCTGCTGGGGAAGTCAGATGCTTTGAAGCATCTCTTCACATTTTGAGTTGATGAAAGGTTTATAAAGAAAATGTATCCCTCTAAATAAGCCTAGCCCTGCAAACACACGGGTGCATCAGTGATGTGGCTCAGGTCTTTAATTTGCTTTGTGTAGCAGCTGGCACCCTGATGTTTAGCCTTTGCTTACAAGGCTAGTTCTGATTGAAGTGCTCTTGCCCTTTTCTCTGAGGATCTGCATCCTTCTCATCTATTGTGGGTCTGCCAGACTTAGAATCACTTTCTTGCCTGCCAGACCATGCTTCAATTCTTTTGATCACAATGACATAGAATTTGAAGACACTAAGAAACAGACCTCTCAAAAAGAGTCACATGACCTTAATTCCCTATCAAAGGCAAAGCTAGGAAGAGCCCAGATATTACCCATGCTGCCACCTGGCCTCTGCCCACAGTGAGAATCTTCAATCATCCAAATGGTCCTGAATCCATGAGCTGGCTTCTTCATTCAACAACTGGATAGACGACAAAAGACTCTTCCCTGCAGCCCAGGATAGGGCCCCTGGAGATGACCAAAAGGGTCACTCCAGCAAATGGAAGGGGTGCCCTTTATTTTCTCGGGGGCAGCATTGTGATTTCAGATTAACGAAAGCCAATTGCAACACCCCTCTATCTGTAGAACAATCCTGGTTTACACCTATTGCCTCTGAGTAGTTATTTAGAGTACCTCCTTGCACTCTCAAAAGTGTTCCACTTCAGAAAATAAATTATAGTGTCAACCTACTTATTTAGTACCAAGGACAAATTCCTCCTTAGCTCATCCAAAGAAGCACATGCATCGACAAGAACAAACAGGGTGCCTAAGTCCAGGGACTTGAAGTGGCAGGCTAGAAATGGTACACATTCTCCTTCGGTGCAGATACCAAGCTTCTTTTTCTGTAAGGTTGCATATTGCTGAAGAAAAATAGCCATAATCTGGAATTCTTGTCTGTTCCCATTAAAAGGAAAATCTGTTATCTGAATGTATCATCAGGACCCCAACAGGATTTCCAAGAGGAAAGAGATGACCCTCCTGAACTAGGATAATTCAGAGAGTTGATTTATGACAGTGTGGACAAAGCAGGACCACAAGGAATAGTAACGGAACCAAGCTGTCATCACCATCAGCTACAGGAAGGAGGGAGGGAGAGCATCTTGTAGAGCTGTGCCTTGAGAGGAGGAGAAGCTCCTCCTAACGTAGTTCAAATCTACCCTCTCTGATGAACCAGTCCCCACAATCTGGCCCAGAGGATGCCACCCTAAAGCCCTAGAACAAACCACACCACACATCTGGCACATGTACATACTAACTCACCTTCTTACGCACACTTTTACAGCACAAATAGGTCCTGTCTTTTAATCTCGACCATAAAATCTGTGAAAGCAGAGACATATCTTACCCCTATATTGCAAGTTTTGCAACACCAGTGATTCTGAAATTTTTTTTTCCCCTACAACACATAAAATCAGTGACATTCGCACACGAGACATTCCCCAGAGGCATTCACTGGATTATACATAATTCCCACCATGCTCCATCATTTCTCCCCAACTTGAGGAAGCACAGCAGAATATAGACGAACAAGGTCAGGTTATTTTACAGAGAATCTGGAGTCCACTCTGACTCCTTAAAGTAAATTATATGCAAACTCTGACGATCTGTTGCTATTAACTGCTGCCTGGCAACACATCTCACGGTGGCTCTTGTACACTGCATGTTATAGTGACACCAGTGCGTAATATGCTTCGTGGCGAGAAGGAGAAAAGACTTACAAAGTGGAGAGAAAGTGCGGAAGAATGGGTCACCATCATTTCAGACACAGGTGTAGGACCACAGAAGAAACCCCAACCCCCCCCCAATACGCTACTGTTGGATCTTGAGAGAGATCACACAGGTACAAAACCAGCAAAATGTAGCTACAACTTGCCTTGTACACTACCAAGTCCAACCAGGAAGTTTACAGATGAAGAAATCAGGATATGGAATCGTCCCGTGATCCTATAAGATACTAATCAAGGCGGCACTGGAACCCCAAAGTAAATCAAAGATATCCAAGGAAAACCAACAAAACTATTTTCTTGCCTGGGAACTGATAAAGTTTTTTGTACTTACTCAATGCAGGTATTTACCTGCATTGTCTGCCCGGTGGCAGGTAATGGGGGTTCACAGTACACAAAGCAAACAAACACACAAAAAACTCTGCTCTCCGATGAGGATAGTATTTTATCCAGACCAGGGAAGACTTTCTTATAAGATAATGTTTGAGCAGAGATGTAAAGGGAAGAAGGAGTCATGTGGGTCTCTACAGCAAGAGTGTCCCAGGCAGATGCGGGAAACAGAGCGTGTCCTTGGCATATTCCAAGTAAGAAGGCCATTGTGACTGCCCTGAAGGGGGAACAAGGGGCAAGAGGCTGAGAGATCTGGGGGTTGGGAGGCCCTTCGTGTCGTGGTTTGCATCCTACAGCAGATAAGATGGAAAATTCCTGAAGAGCTTTCAACTGAAAAGGACCATAGTCTATGTTTTTTAAACTATCAGTCCAGCCAGTACGTGGAGAAGAAGAGACCTGGCAGAGCAGAGGGAGAAGCAAGGAGAGAGCAAGTATAGTATCACAGGGAAGAGATGGCGGCAGTCTGGACTAGAGTGATACAGATGTGAGGCAATGAAAATTGGTCAGATGCCAAACATATTGTCACAGTACTGCTGACAGGATGTGAGGCTTGATTGGACGTGAAATGTGAGAGAAAGAAGGGACTGACAGAGGAGGCCCAGGTTTGGGGGCCAAGTAAGTGAAAGATTGAAGTAGACATCTACCAAGAAGGAAGAAAAAGAGAAGAGCAGCTTTGGAGAGGAAGGTCGAGAGTTTTTTTGAACATGCCGGCGAGATGTGCCTTTTATGAATAGAAGCGGGATGTCCCGTAGGCAGCTGGACACAGAGGTGTGGAGTTCAGAAGAGAGACTGGGGGTCGTCTGCAGAGAGGTGACGTTTGGAGGCATAGGATAAGATGTGAGGGCAGACAGAGAAGAGTGCCCAGGACTGAGTCCAAGTTCAAATATTGGGTCGCCCTTTCCAAACATCACATTTGCACTTTAACTTAGACTTGCCGCAGATAGTGTCTCTTATTCTCCTTCAACATCAAGTGAAGGACAATTCACTAGTGGAATGTCAATGAGCCTCTCCTTCCTGCTCAGGGAAGCAGCACTTCCTTCCAGCCTGTTCGCCAACCCCAGCAAGTAGCCGAAGGCCTTTCAGAGAAGCCACTCCAGCAAGAATAATACTGAAGGGGTCAAAGAAACCACCCCGGAGAACAAGGAGCACTGCCACTGTGCCATGGTTGAGTGGGAGAGAGGGGGTCCCTTGTGGGCCTTTCCGAGACTTTGCTCACTGGGCCATCCCAGCATGGAGTGCCCAATGAGGGGAGCAGAGGCCAGCCAAGTCAACACTTGAGCAAACTTCCTCATGAGGGGCATATCCTGAAGAAGGAGAGTCTGATCGGCCCTGAGTAGTGATAATTATGTCCTTCATGCTATAAAAGACAATGACTGGCTCAACGTGGAATGCAGGGCTGAGAGCTACAGATATTCCGGGTTGAATAATTTTTTGTTGCCAAGGACAGAATGACAGCAGCAGGTCCTAACACTCAGTGGAAGGCTTTCTGGAAAAGCCCTTACAGATTATTTAATTTCACAGAGACTTTCTCTTTTTTTAAATTTTTTAATGCTTATTTTATTTTTGAGAGAGAGAGAGAGAGAGAGAGAGAGAGAGAGCGAGCGAGCAGGGGAGGGGCAGAGAGAGAAGGAGACACAGAATCTGAAGCAGGTTCCAGGTTCTGAGCTGTCCGCACAGAGCCCAACGCGGGGCTCGAACCCACGAACTGTGAGATCATGACCTGAGCCGAAGTCTGACACTTAACTGACTGAGCCACCCAGGTTCCCCTGAGACTTTCTCTTCACTATGAATCAGAAATGGTTAAATGGACCTCCTTCGTGGAGGAAAAAAAAATTTTCAGAAATAACTTAGGAAGAATTATTTTCTGAGTAAAAATAACACTACCACATTAAGTTTTAGACAGTTAAAAATAGGTAAACTCCCATTGTGATGAACTCAAGGAACTTGCCAATTATTTTAATTAACTAAATTGGTGCTAAAATTAACACATTGCTAGAAACCAGGTTCCAGGTTGAAGGATCGGGAGAAGAAAGAATGCCAACATCCAGCTTGTGCTTAACAAATCCACAGCAAAGGGAATTAAACCCAGCAGGGGAAAAAAAATGTCATGAATACAGAAACACATATATACCCCCTTTTCTCTCACTAGATTGCCGGGCTTTTGTCATATGTGGTTTTTGTAATTAATTATTTGGAACATGTAATGGGGCCCAATTAGACGACTAGTTCTGGGTAAAGAATATGAATTACTGAAGAAAAACTGCTTCTATTGGAAGAATAAGCCTGCTAGGAGGAACTCGGCTATCTTTCCTTATTCACAAAGCAGGAAGCACACATTCAATTTCTCTTATTATTGGAGTGACTATAATCTAGACAGTCGTTCTATCAAATTACTATTGCACATAAATGACTGAAGCCAGACCAACTAAGTCCAGTACGTAGAGCATAACACAACAACCGTAAGTAAAAAATGTGAAATTAGATATACGGGTCCATATCCTACAAATTTCCAGCTGTGTGACCTTAGGCAAGTTGCTTTGGCTCTCTGTGTCTTAGCCTCCTCTTCTATAAGATGAAAACATAACACCTATCTCATAGGGCTATGAGATTTGAATGTGAGGATAAACGTACAATACTTAGCGCATCCTGAAAGCAGCTTTTAACCATTCACATAATGAATCACCCAAAACATGGATTTAATTTTATTGTCTAGAAAGCTTTCTTATAACGGTCTTTATTGTAATGATATTTAAATGAGAAAGACAAGCAAAAGACATCTAAAATGCTAGTGTAGCTATCTAGGGGGTCCTCTGATATGTTCAGATCTCTAACAGACATTTAAGAACCAAGAAGGATAATTGCCCTATCCTTAAGGGCAAGAAGGATACAAAACCAGAGCAAACTGTTTTTAGTAGCATTAGCCAACTTCTTGGCATGATAACATGTGAAATGAACGGAGGTTTGCAAAGAAAAAGTGACAAAGACAACAAAAATAATTTTTAAGGTTATCTTGTTGAGGAAAAAGCAAATGATATTGATGAAATGCTCCAAGACATCTTTGATATTCTAATGAAAACTTGCAACTTGACATTTCAAAGATGGAATGATACTTAAGAACAAAAAACAAAAAAAAATGGAAAAATCAGTCCAATGGCAGAGTTTGGACAAATTTGTCCTCAATGTCCTGGGGGAGAGTGAGGCCCTTCTGTCCTAAAAATACTGACAACACGGGTTCCCTTACCCATATTCCAGCAAAGAAAAACTGCTGGCTGCTGGGAAATCCGTGCATGTTAGGCCAAAGGATTAATGTATTATGATGCATGTAACCAAGATGTGAGAATTTTGAGGTCAGTGTTTAAGAAAATTATATTGGAGAATCAATCCATTCATTATTTTGAGATGAAGTATGCATTGATTATGGCTGCTAGATTTAGAAAATAAAAATAAAGAGCATTCAATTAAATTTAAATTTCAGCTAAACAGGGAATCATTTTTAGCATAAGTATGTCCCATGCAATAGCTGGCAACCCTAATGTTGGGCTACCAGTAACTTGTCACTGTAGCAGAACCTTATGCTAGAAAGGGAGTGACTCCCTTCAATTTTGGCAAAGAGCCCAAGTTTTGTGTGGCATTTTTCTTCTTATTTCTGAGGAAGGCATTCATCATGGATCACCGTCACTGATCTAGTCTATTCCAGTGGTTCTCCAACACACACACACACACACACACACACACACACACACACACACATACACATGTCTTTAGAAAGCAACTTCTGATATGGAATCCTGACACATAACACAGATTTCTTTTTCTGAAAGGAGGAGAATGTCCTTTGGTTGAACACTTAGGGATAAGATGGAGGAAGATGGAGGGTCTACATCTCTGCCCACTTGGCTTATCCACCATCTTTGCCCTTACAGTGGCCCCAAAGAATCTCCTCGGCACAATCAGACTCTAGGGAACAAATATAGAACATCAAGTAATTGGTCAGTCCACCAAGTCTTATTGAAAACTGAATGTCCAGGGGCACCTGGGTGGCTCAGTTGGTTAAGCATCTAACTCTTGGTTTCACCTCAGGTCATAATATCACAGTTCGTGGGTTTGAGCCCCATATTGGGTTCTGCTTGGAATTCTCTCTCTCTCTCTCTGCCCCTCCCTTGTGCTCTCTGTCAAAACAAATAAAACATTAAAAAATATATATCTTTAAAAATAAATAAAACTGAATGCCCAACAGAAGACATGAATAGACACTTTTCTAAAGAAGACATCCAGATGGCCAACATGAAAAGAGTCTCAACGTCATTCCTCATCAGGGAAATACAAATCAAAGCCACACTGAGATACCACCTCACACCTGTCAGAGTGACTAAAATGAACAAATCAGGAGACTATAGATGCTGGTGAGGATGTGGAGAAAGAGGAACCCTCTGGCACTGTTGGTGGGAATGCAAACTGGTGCAGCCACTCTGGAAAACAGTGCAGAGGTTCCTCAAAAAATTAAAAATAGATCTACCCTATGACCCAGCAATAGCACTATTAGGAATTTGCCCAAGGGATACAGGATTGCTGATGCACAGGGGCATTATACCCCAGTGTTTATAGCAGCACTTTCAACAATAGCCAAACTATGGAAAGAGCCTAAATGTCCATCAAGTGACAAATGGATAAAGAAGATGTGGCTTATATATATATAATGAAATACTACTTGACAGTGAGAAAGAATGAAATCTGGCCATTTGCAGCAACGTGGATGGAACTGGAGGGTATTATGCTGAGTGAAATAAGTCAGGCAGAGAAAGACAGATACCATATGTTTCACTCATATGTGGATCCTGAGAAACTTAACAAAGACCATGGGGGAGGGGGAGGGGGAAAAAAGTTACAGAGAGGGAGGAAGGCAAACCATAAGAGACTCTTGGATACTAAGAACAAACTGAAGGTTGATGGGTGGTGGGAGAGAAGGGAAAGTGGGTGATGGGCATTGAGGACAGCACCTGTTGGGATGAGCACTCGGTGTTGTATGGAAACCAATTTGACAATAAATTATATTTAATATTAAAAAAAACCGAATGCCCAAGTCAACTTAATGTAGGCCTTATCTGTATATCTCCTTTTCCATGCCAGGGTTACTCCTCACTGCAGACAATATCATCAAACCCCCACAAGAGAAACACTGGAGTCCTATTTGACTCATTTTAATCCTCCTTTTGCCATAACCAATCTGTTGCCACTGCCTGCTGTTTTTATTTTACAACTGTGCCTTTGACATGAAATAAGCAGCTAAAAAGAGACAAACTCACTTCTACCATTTATCTAATCCACCTAATAGCAATAATCCAGGACGTGAAATAAACTTCCAAATGGTAAAATCTCCAGTTACCACCTAGATATTTGCTATCACATAGACAGAGCTAACACTCTTCCCACTTCAGCCTTTTCTCTTGGGGGTGGTTTAGAAAAATGTTCTCATCATAGGGGACAAGAAATACTGCGTCACGTTGAAGTCTTTTCCGTCAGTCACTCCTGTGACCATTTGCAAGGGTGGCATGCCATCCCCTGCAGACCTACCTCCATCTGGTATGTGAAGAATGTCTTTGGACATACTTTTCATGTCTACGCAAATCCTCATTATTCTTACCCACCACAGGGCACCTTTAATGGACTTCCCCTGACCCCTGTCTGGGAGTAATCACTCATTATGATTTTATCTCAACCCATTCTCTACAAAAGACCATATGTTTTGGAAGAAGCACCACAGAGGCGTTCCCAGAGCACATGGAGGGCATCCATGACCAGCTTAAAAAGCCAACTTCAGGGGTACCAGTGTGGCTTAGTCAGTAGAGCATGCAACTCTTGGTCTCAGAGTTTTAAGTTCAAGCCCCCTGTCGGATATAGAAGTTGTTTAAAAATAAAACCTTAAAAAAAAAAAAGCCAACATCAAACCATCTGTAGAAGGTTATCTTTCACCTATAGATATGTGCCTGTTCATTTTGCTCATTAAAATTTCTCACATACAAGGGGCACCTAGGTGGCTCAGTCAGTTGAGCATCTGACTTCAGCTCAGGTCATGATCTCGCGGTTCATGAGTTGAGCCGCACATCAGGCTCGCTGTTGTCAGCCTGCCAGCACAAAGCCCACTTCAGATCCTCTGTCCCCCTCTCTCTGCCCCTTCCCCACTTGCATGATTCCCCCAAAACATATTTTTAAAACACACAACAAAAAGTTCTCCCATACAAAATAAGCTCCTAAATGTAATGTGATAAATCGACAAAACATTGCTGAGACCAATTTCAAAAGACCTAATTAAAACCGTATTCATGAGATGGAAGACTCAATAATGTTAAGATGCTAATTCTCTTCTAATTGATCTAGAGAGTCAATGCAACTCCAATCAAAAAAACAAGAAATTAGCCAACTGAGCTCAAACTTTATATGAAAATACAAAGGAGAAGAGCCAAAACAACTGTGACCAAAAACAAAAACAAAAAAACAAAGTTGGAGGACTAACTGCACCTCATTTCAAAACTATTGTAAAGTCATAGTAATCAAGATACTGTGATATTGGTATAAAAGGTAGACAAGCAGATCAATGAAACAGAATAAAGATTCCAGGAATGGATTTATACATACAAGGATTTTTGAAAAATATGAAAAGACAATTCAGAGGAAAAAGAATAGTCTTTACAACAAATGGTGCTGAAATCATTATACTGCCATATGCAAAGCATAAGGAGGAGAAGGAGAATGGGGTAAAACTTTAATCCATGCTTCACACTTATACAATAATTAACTCAGAATGGTTCATAGACCTAAAATTATATGAAACTAAGCTCAAAACTATAAAACTTTTAGAAGAAACTGTGATAAAAATCTTTGAGGTCTTAGGTTAGATAAATATTTCTTAGGTACAACATCAAAAGCCTAATCACAAAAGAAAAAAATCAATAAATGGAACTTCCTCAAAATTAAAGACATCTGCTCTTTGAAATGCATTCTAAGGGTAACTAAAAGACAGGCTACAGACAGAAAGAAAGTATTTATAAACCAAATATCTGATAAAAAACTTAAATCCAGAATATGTAAAGAACTCTTAAAATCAATAAGAATAAAAGTAACTCAGTACAAAATGGTCAAAAGATTTGAGCAGACACTTCATCGAAGAGGAGATATGAATGCCAAATAAGTACCTGAAAAGATGTTCAACATCATTAATCATTAAGGAGTCTGTAAAGTCCTAGAGAACCAGGGATCCACCTGCTTAATCACTTTTTCCAGCCTTCTTACCGCGGTCGGCTATGGCACTACACTGCAGAACATGCAAGTATCCTTCACCACTCTACCCCCACCCCCACCCCTGTACACTCTTCCTGCTTCATGTACCGGTGTTATCAAACTACATAAAGTGCCTGACGCCAGGTCGCTAGCACACCATCCTCCTTCATTGCCCCGACCGCTACCCTCGCCTAAAACAGAGGTTGGCAAGCTTTTTCTGTTAAGGGCCAAATAGTAAATACTTTAGGCTTTGGGGGGCCACATGGTCTCCGTCGCAACTGCTCTATTTCTGCCATTATAGCACAAACGCGAAGACCACATATAAATGAATGAGTGTGGCTATGTTCCAATAAATCTTTATTGCAAAAAACTGGCAACAGACCAGATTTGGTCTGCAGGCCAAAGCTGGATCTAAAGAATCCTCCCTTCCAAACTCCATCTTGCTAGCTCCTGGCTCTCCTACAAGACTCAGCCCAGGTTATTTTCCTGAGAGTGCTTTCTCCTGTTCCAGGTTTGGACCCCCATAGCATATATACCGAACGTATTTTATAGGGACAGGAAAATCTTCTTCTCTGAGCCTGATGCTTCCTTCCATGTAAAGGAGTTCTGCTACCCTAACAGGGCTGGCTTCTCTCTACTCCTGCTTCCTCCTTCATGGGAGATGGAGCAGCTTAGAGTAGGAGCAGGGAGTTAAATGCCCACAAAGAACACGTAATTCCTCCTGCTTTCCTCAATGCCATAAGGGGCACACTGTCAACTACTTGAAAGCCCTGTCCATCCAGGGCTGCCTCTGCCCGGGTGCACAAATCTGTCTCATTCCAGAGTTCTCCATTATCAGTTTAATCAGTAACAACAGTAATATTTTCATCTCTATCCTCCTTCTGGATTATCTCTTAATTGCTTCAGAACCCTAGAGGAAGATGAGGAAGCTATTCATTAGGCCCCCACTAAACCCTGACATACACCGCTAGCCATAGCACTCGGCATGTTGCGTAGAAATGTTCTTTGTATAACTTCCTTTCGCTTTGGTCAGTGATTCTCAGAGTAGACCTCGGTCCTTTAGAGAGCCCTTCCAATTGTCCTCCACATAATCAGAAACGCAAGTCTTTCTCTCAGACTGAGAGCAAATGACACACTTTCCATTAGCTTTTACTTTTGCCTACAACCGAATGTTTCTCGCTAATAACCTCCGAAGTGAATTAGCAGTACTTTCTAAGTCCAGTGTATGAAGAGAGTTTACTGAATTCAGTGTTCTGTTAAGTCTGGCAGCCGCTCTTTTGGAAATACTGCAAAACTTTCATTGGGCATGAACATATAAGACAGAATTTCAATAGTTTTCAGGAAAGACAATTTGTGACTATTGTATCAGTGATGCTATCTTCAATCGGTCATGGTTTTCAACCCCAGCTATCCAATTTTTGCTTTTACCTTATAAATGATTGTTAGTGTAGTATCTTTCTCAGTGTAGTTTATTACTCGTCATTTGGGTAACCTTCCAGTGTATAGTAATGCATATTTTTTCACCGGGAGAAAAAGGATAGGGTAAGGCAGGCACTGAGAATACAGGCTCTAAAGTCAGATTGCCCAGTTTGTATCTTCATATCACCACATACCAACTGTGTGACTTTGGGTAAGTTATTCAACCTCTCATGCCTCAGTGTCTTCACTGTTAAAATGTGGAATAGTATCAGGGCACCTGGGTGGCTCAGTCAGTTAAGGGTCCAACTTCCGCTCAGGTCATGATCTCACAGCTCCTGAGTTCGAGCCCCGCGTCATACTCTGTGCTGACAGCTCGGAACCTGAAGCCTGCTTCAGATTCTGTGTCTCCCTCTCTCTCTGCCCCTCCCCTGCTCACGCTCTGTCTCTCTGTCTCTCTCTCTCTCAAAAATAAACATTAAAAAAAATTTTAATAAAAAAATAATTTTAAAAATAAATAATAAAATAAAATGTGGAATAGTACCTATATCACAGTGAACTGGGAAGATTAAATGAGATAATCCATGTAAAGTACTTAGACCACAAAATTAGCTATTATTGTTATTATTACTATTACTATTATATTATTAGTATGCACATGAACAGGATCTTTGGCCTCTAATTTTCCAATAACCAGGCTTTAAGCTATGGGTAAATGCAATTCAAATACAAATCATCCATAAATTTGTTGTTAATGTAGATGTTCTTGGTAATTCTCCCCAAAACTCATTCACATTGTATGTTTCAATGGCGATGTTTTATAGCTCATATTTATTGGTTTGGTATCTATTGTCTATCTTCTCCACTGGAACCTAAACTTCCTAAGGGAAGATACCTCTCCTTATCTGTGAGTTCTCAAATACAGCCTCAATGCCTAGAACATGCCTGGCACATGATGGGCTCTCAATAATTTTTTTAGTGAATATGCTATGTATTGGTACTAAATAACCTGAAGTATAATGTTGAGTTTGGTGGGATAAAATTATTAGATTATCAACTTTTTGGTACTGTCTTATACCTTAAATCCACATGTTGGAGCACCTGGGTGGCTCAGTCTGTTAAGCATCCAACTTCGGCTTAGGTCATGATCTCACGGTTCGTGAGTTCAAGCCCTGCGTCAGGCTCTGTTCAGACAGCTCAGAGCCTGGAGCCTGCTTTGGATCTCTGTCTCCTTTCTCTCTGAGCCCGCTCCCCTCCCCACCCCCACTGTGCTCTCTCGCTGTCTCTCAAAAAAAAATGTTAAAAAAATAATACAATAAAATCTTTAAAAAAACACATGTGTAATCTCATACTGTCATTGTATTAAGTAAATAATGGTGATCTCTATATATCCTAATTTAATTCTTTGTTATCACTGAATTATTTTCCACTGAGAATACATAGGATAGGTGACTATGGGTCTTTGCAAGTCCTGAGTGAGCCACAGCCAAATAAAGTACTGTATTTTTTAATTCAACAACTCAAAAAATATTTTCCATGACCCGGCAGTTCCAGTTCTGTGTACATGCCTCAAAGAAAAGTCAATCAAAAGACATGTACAAGAGGGTGGGGGATGGGCAGTAAGTAGGGCATTTGTTGGGATGAGCACTGGGTGTTATATGTAAGTGATGAATCACTAAATTTGAGTCCTAAAAGTATAAGAATGTTCACAATAGCTTTGTTTCTAACAGCGAAAAATTGGGCACAATCCAAATCCCCATCGTAGAGGAATAAATAAATGGTGGAATAGTTATGCCACAGAATACCACAGAGCAATAAAAAGAACAAACTACTTTTACATACTCTGACATGCAGCAACATAGACAAATCTCACGGACATAAAGAGGAGCATAAACGGCCAGACAAAAAGGTAACATCTTGCATGATTCATTTATATGAAGATTCAACTTATATGGATTTATGTGAAGTATATGTACTACAGACAAAACTGATCGGTGGATAGAGAAGTCAAAATAGTGGTTATCTCTGTTGGAAAAATGTGAGAGAGCAAAAGAGAGCCTTCTAGCATATGGGAAACGCTCTATAATTAATTTGGGTGATAGTTGACAGCTGAGTGTTCCATGAGTATGTGTATAAATTCATCGAGTTGTACATGTAAGGTCTATGCAGTTGACAGAATATATGTTATACAATATGCATCGTTTTGAAGAGAGAATTATTTCTGCATGTCTGACATTTGGCTGGGCCCTGGAGATACACTGATGAACAAAACAGGCATGTCTTTCCCCTTAGCATGGTGTATCTCTGGCGGTAGTTCAGTATCTATGCTCAGTAAATTGTCGGTGACCTGAACTGAGCACTTTTTTTCTTTTTACACACTAACCACTTAAACTTTTTAAAAATTGCTATTGCTGATGCTAATGGCGACAGTGGTACTTCATATTTCTTTGACAAGCATGTCTTGTTTCATTTTAGACTTTTTCAGTCCGAGGTCATCATGACTCCTCATTATGGAAAAATCCCAGAATGTTCTCCTCCCTCCAGCAAAAGCGCTACGTGCGCTTTCATCCTGCAGATTTCAGAATTGATTCTCTGTGCTGCTAGCATTGTCCGTATCCCACGGAGTCGTGCGCTAAAATCCAGAGCAGTGAACACACCTATGAAAAATGATGCTTTCGAGCCTGCCCCATGGTGCAGTAAATTTGAAAGTACTCTTAATAATAATAAGGATCAACATTGACTTTAATGGTCCTCAAATCCATCACGTAATTTCATTAGCCACCCAGCACAGATGCAAGCAGGGGTGATGTCATACTTTTTCCCCTTGCTCTGAAACCTGAGTCAGGCGCCAGAGATGGAAACCAGTTTTACAGACTCTAATCGGATTAAAGCTTCTGGCAGCCACTGATCAATATATGGTAGCTGGAGGAATCCCAAAATGTGCAAAGCCCTCGCAAACCCCTTCAGAGCCATGGCCTCCCTCAGGCAGAAGGGAGGTTTAGGTTGTCGCCTAGTATAAGGGGGGAAAGTCAAGATGGTGTGTCCTAAGGCACTGTGTGATTTTCAGTTTTCCCTAGAACCTAGGTCCACACAGTCTAGAGATGTCATCACTTAGGCAACAGCCTCAACTATTGCTCTCTGATCTTGCCCAAAGGGAATCTATACTCATACGCCCATCATTTAGAAAACCAGCAATACATATCACAGGCTTTGGAGTCAGGTGCAGCTTGATACAAAACCTAGCTCTGCCATTGGCTAGTTAACCCCGAGAGAGCAACCTTACCTGTTTGAGTCTCAAGTTCCTCATCTACAGAGTGGAGATAATAACACGTATCTCATGGAGGTGTAGCGAGAATAAAAGGCCCATGTGTATAAAACGTTTAGGACAGTCCCTGGGCCTGTGGACTTACTCGATAAATGAGAGCTAGTATTGAAAAGAAAGGATCATCCATGACTAATTTCGTTAATCTATAAATTATCATTATAATTCAAAAAAAAAACCTGAAATGCCCCCCCATATTCAGAGAAGAGAATTTTTTTTGCCTTTGTCATTTTACTTTACCTTGACTTTCCCATCTCTCAAACTTAGCACAAGCAAAGAGCCAGTGGCGAGATGTGCGTATAACCTCCAGGTTGCTTTAACAAGAACTTCAATAACGTAGCAAAATACAATGACCTCATCATTTCAATGTTGCAGCAGTAAAAATCAATGCTACTTAAAAAGCCTGACAATCAATCAAGGTCTAGCCAGATATCTTTGGAAGTCAAACAGGCCCGTATAAAAAAACTGGTTCACCTAGGGATCTCATTAAAGCTCTGCAGCAGTATTTCCCTGATGTAAGCTGGGAGTTTTCATTTGGGTTGCCTTTTTTTTTTCAACTATGGAATCCCTGTGAGATCAGGGCTATATGTCTCCCCAGCAGCTGGCTCAGGAGCACTGTTATTAGTTGGATGTCCTCACTTGCATTACCAATGCAGTCACTTATATGTCAGTGTCATTCCAACCATCAGCGGTAACTCAGACAGTCTCCTACCGAAAGCACATGCTGCTTTGTCCAGAGCAAGCTCTTGAAAGAGGTCTAAACACACTTAATTCTTTTTTGTAATGTTTATTTTTTTTGGAGAGAGGGAGAGAGAGCACGAGCAGGGGAAGGGCAGAGAGAGAGGGAGACAGAAGATCCAAAGTGGGCACTGTGCTGTCAGCACAGAGCCTGATGCGGGGCTCCAACCCACACACCATGAGATCATGACCTGAGCCAAAGTTGGACACTTAACCAACTGAGCCACCCAGGTGCCTCAACACACTTTATTCTTATTGCATTGTACACAGTAGTGTAGAAGCTATAGAAGGCATAACCTTAAGAGAAGACATTTGTATCCTATGGGCCTTTTTCTAAAACCTCATAATTCATATGTTAATGTAAAATAACTTGCGCTCTTCTGAGCTCAGGTCATTTTAAGAAATAGCACCTGGTGCAGCCACTCTGGAAAACAGTATGGAGGTTCCTCAAAAAACTAAAAATAGAACTACGACCCAGCAATTGCACTACTAGGTATTTATCCGAGGGATACAGGTGTGCTGTTTTGAAGGGACATATGCACCCCAATGTTTATAGCAGCACTATCAACAATTGCCAAAGTATGGAAAGAGCCCAAATGCCCATCAATGAATGAATGGATAGATAAGATGTGATACACACACACACACACACACACACACACACACACACACACACAATGGAGTATTACTCGGCAATCAAAAAGAATGAAATCTTGCCATTTGCAACTACGTGGATGGAACTAGAAGGAATTACGCTAAGCGAAATTAATCAGTCAGAGAAAGACCAATATCATATGATTTCACTCATATCAGGAATTTAAGAGACAAAACAGATGAACATAAGGGAAGGAAAATAAAAATAATATAAAAACAGGGAGGGGGACAAAACAGAAGAGACTCATAAATATGGAGAACAAAGAGAGGGTTGCTGGAGGGGTTGTGGGAGGGGGGATGGGCTAAATGGGTCAGGGGCACTAAGGAATCTACTCCTGAAATCATTGTTGCACTATATGCTAATGAATTTGGATGTAAATTTTAAAAAAAATAAAATTAAAAAATATAATAGTAATAAAAAAAATAGCACCTACTATGGACCAGGCATCTTTGTAGGAACTGGAGATACAAAGGTGGATAAAGCACGAACCTTCTCTTTCCCAAGATCTTGTGAGACCAGCCAGAACAGATCCCACTAACTCCAGACCTAGGCCCTGAAAAAAGACAAACAGGATGTGGCACATACCACTATTCTTTCCTCTAACAGGGAAAAAACTACCAGTCTCTGGATTATCCATTCTAGAACAATCAATGTAGAGTGGAAACTTAAGCTAGAATGAAAACTGGATGAACCAGAATCAGAAGCCCCACTGTTCCCAGTGGCATTGGCAGCCTGTTCATTTAGAAACTCAGGAAAAGTCAATTCAGGACCCAATTCTTAGCCTGCTGCATATCCCATGCATAGATGGTGGAAAAGGGAGTAAGTTTATACATTATAAATAATTTATTCTTTAATTCCTCAGGAGCACTCCCTAATTTCTTCATTTAGTGTCCCTATCTATAAGTAAAATAATACATCATGGGGTTGTTGAGAGAGTTAAATGAAGATAAAGAGAGAGAGAGAGAGAGGCCCCTGGCTTATATTACATACTCACTAAATAATACCTATAAGAAAACTCAGTTCTGAGATCCATACTAAAAGAGTGTGACCACAGACGCTATGCCCTCCAGCTACTTTCTGGTTTTTCCTACTTCGAAGCAGCAGAAGCAGACATTTTTCCAGCTACACCAGCCTCGAAAGACCTGAACTCAGCTACTAGCCCTAGAAGCCCCTGGTACAACAATTCAAAGTTGACAAGAAATCTAGAAACATATCCAACAATAAACATAAAGATGACAGGAATATCAGGAATCCCAACAATTATAAATAAAGTTCCCTGATTAAAAGATAACAACTTGCAGACTGATTACAAATAAAAGCAAGATCCAACTGTATGCTCTTTACAAGAGATATATCTAATATAAATAATATTACAAAGTAATGCAAAGGTTAAAAATATGCAGAGCCCAAATACCAGGCAAATATAAAGAAAAAGAAAGCACTATAGCAATATTAACACCAGTTCATACAGAATTCAAAACAAAAAGCTCTACATGGGGCAAAGAAAGTTGTTTCATATCAATAAATAATAGACTCATCAAAATGTATAGCAACCATGAAGCTTTTCACTTTCAATATCATATTGAGTATCATAGTATCATAGCAGATACATAAAAAGTAAGAGAGGGGTTCCTGAGTGGCTCAGTTGGTTAAGTGTCTGACTCTTGACTTTGGCTCAGGTCATGATCTCAGGGTCCTGAAATAGAGCCCCCACCCTATTGGGCTCCTAGCCGAGCCTGGAGCTTGCTTGAGATTTTGTCTTCCTCTCCCTCTGCCCCTCCCCCACCTGCTCACTCGCTCTCTAGCTGTCTCTCTCTCTCTCTCTCTCTCTCTCTCTCTCTCTCTTTCTTAAAAAAAAAAAAAGAGTAATAGAGCACTCACAATATGTCAGGCACAGTTCTAAGCTCTTTATACGTAGTATACATAGAATCTTCCCAAGAGCCCTGTAAAGTAGGTGATGTGATTTTACAGTGATGGCAACTTGTCAATGTCAGCTTGTGAGGGTGGGGATGATATTCAAACCAGGCAGATGAACCAGCACCAGGGCTCTTAACTTTTTCACTATATTTCTTCCAAAAAGTAAAAAGAAGTGTTAGAAATGGGGAGTGGGGGGAACGTCAAACCCAAAGGTATAGTGGGAAAGGTTAACAAAGCTTTCCCAAAATGTGTCATGTCAAGATGACAAACAAATATAGAAAGATGTAAATAATACATATTATAAGCCTGACTTGATAGAAAATCATGATCTCTCTAGAAGGGGAGAGGTCACATTATTTTCAAACATCCATGTAACATTTATTTAAAATATAGAGACAAAGGTCATTTAAGAAGCCATAATAAAACATCTCAATAAGCTTCTAAAAGAAGATCTCTCATAGGACCCACTCACTCATTAAAATGTAATTAAATCTAAAACCTCACTCTTCCAAATAACTCTCATGTCAAAGAGTAAATAAAAACTTAATTTATAAATTACTTGGAAACTAACATACGTTGAACACTACATGGAAAACTCTATGGGATGTAGCCAAACCTTACTCAGGAGAAAATTATATCCTTAAATAAATTTTTTCCTAAAACAAGAAATGTCTAGAATAAATATTTTTGAAACATTAGACTCAGAAACAGCAAAAGAAAAACAAAATAAACAAAGAAAACCAATGAATTAGAAACTTTATAACAACTAGAATTGTCAAGTAAAACTAAGACTAGTTCTTTTTTAAAAAGCATTAGGAGATGTTTGACAAAAAAAGTTTGAGAACACATACACAACATCAGCAATGAAAAATTAAATGTAACTACACATAGGGAAGAGACTATTTTTAATAAAATAATGCTATGTAAAAACTTATAAGGTGGAAGCTAACAAAAGATAAACAATTTTCTAAGAAACTACTTGAATTACTTTTAAAGAACAGAAATTCAAAGAATTTAGGAAACCCAACTCTACAAAATGTTCCAAATGTTGGCTTTATCAGAAAGTTCTATAAAGCTTTCAAGAACCCCATTTCATGAGGCTAGTATAAGTGATATAAAAAATGAGATAATAGAAAAAAGTAAACTATAAGTCAAATTCACTTATGAATATATATATATTCATATACACATACACACATATATACATACCTACACACACACACACACACACACACACACCTAAAAATAGTATTAACGAATAGACCCAACAACACAATACAAAAACATGGAATCTCTAACCAGCATTTATTTTAGGAATTCAAGGATAGATCAACGTTAGAAAATGTATCAATCTAATTCATTAGATTACTAGACTTAAATAAAAGACAAAATTATCATTTCAATAAACAGAAAATACAGTCGATAAAATTCTTTATTCATTTCAGGTTAAACCCATGGGTAAACTAAGAATAGAAGGAAACTTATGTAATATAATACAGGATTTTTTTTTAATCTATAACACCCTTTCAAACAGTCAATATTATCTGTAAACAAATTTTGAGTGACTGTTCTCTATTAAAAAGAAACTAAAGGTACCTAACAGTTAATACAATGAGTGAGCCTTTATATTAGATCCTTGGTTTAAAAACAATTTTAAATAAAGGCAGCGATAAAATATATTTTGGGAAGAAAACATGTAACATGTAGAGCAGTAAAAACATTAGTATCTCTATCTGCTGAAGATAAATAAGTTAAAAATAAGACAAGTATTCTTACCTTCCACCAAAATAAGTGAAGACTCATGAACAGGGCAATTTCAAAAGAAGAAACACAAATTGCCAAAAAAAATATGAAAAGGTATTCAACCCAATTAGCAATCAAGGAAACGTAAATGAAAATAACAATGGTATATGACGTTCCACCTTAAGATTAGCAAAGATTAAATGGAATAATAATATTCAAAGTTGGTGAAAGCATGAATACTCTACTGGTGAAGCATAAATTTGTTCAACTCTGGAAGTAATGAATTAGACAATATACACCAGTAAGTACTCCTGGTGAACTAGCTGTTAAACTTATAGAATCTGCCCAAAAGAAATAAATGGACAAAAATTAATGTACCTGATTTCTTTTTGCAGCATGACCTATTAAAAAATTTAATGACATTTAATGACCAATTACATAACTTGTACTATAACCATATAACTTCATACTCTTTATTTTAAGTTTATTTTTATTTATTTTGAGACTGAGATAGAGAGCAAGCAGGGGAGGAACAGAGAGAGAGGAAGAGAGAATCCCAAGCAGGCTCCTTACTGTCAGGGCAGAGCCTGACGTGGGGCTCAGACTCACGAACCTTGAGATCATAATCCAAGCCGAAGTCAAGAGTCAGATGCTTAATCAACTGAGCTACCCAAGTTCCCCAATAACTGCACAATCTTAAACAGTGGGAAAAGAACAAGGAAATCTAAATGTATTAGTATAAGAAGATATCTGTGAAATAGTTTACATTAAGAAATTTTATAGAAAATTAAGTCTAACATTATTTTATTTACCTAAATTATATATATGCTTATAGATGCATAGAAAACTTCTAGAAAGGTTTACAACAAATTATAACAATGGTTATGTCTATGGTGTTGAATTAAGGAGACTTTTGCTTTCAGAATCATAATCAGAATAATAATAATAATAATAATAATAATAATAATAATACCAGTGCACCTAGGGGAGAAAGAGAGATACTTCACTGTCCCAGTGAAGGACAAGTTGCCCCATCTCAGTGGGCTTCTCAAAAAGCACCCTAGGCAGGGTCACTGGGATTGGGCAAAAACTCTATCAGCACTGTGAAAATCTTGCTTTGTAAATCTCCACAAGCCTGAGCCTTCAGTCATATCAAACACTGGCCCCTCTTTAAGGTCACCCTTATTGCTACTGAAATAACTATTCCACATCTGGAAACAAGAAATAATTTCCCCAAGGAAACCTCTGTTTCCAAATCTCCACCCGGGTTTACCCTCAGTTTAGGTTCCTGGCCTCTGATGGACCATCTGCTCAGCATGTCTCTTTCTCCAGTTAACAGCCCTCGTCATTTTTAAACCGCCATTAAGCACCGATTCAGAGGCAAGGGCAACGTGAACGTCCCCTAAGTCTCTGAAATAAATCAGAACCTGTAATCTGCTTCCCATGTCCCCTCTGTGAACATAAGCATTATTGGGGGTGTCATAATCATCATAACACCTTGGTCCTGAGAATCAATACTTAAAAGGAGGCACTTAGTACAAGATATTTGCCAGGTCAATCCAAGCAGAGACTAGGAGAGATTGCCAAAATGATTCCAAGGGGCATAGAGTATGTCTGGGGCTTCACATGCCCGAGGGTGATTCAGGAAACAAGTCTAAGATGCTGGGCTAGCGAGAAAAGAGAGGCTCTGGGTAATTACATTCATAGCTTGAATACCATGTGTGGGTAATTAATAATCTATAAATGTCCCGAATGAGCGCACATATTGAGTTATTCCATCATTAAAAAGGGTGCCAGTGTTAATGTGGTTCCTCTGTAGGGTTCATTAACTGGACAGAGTGTCAAGGCAGGGTGGATTTATTTTTTCATTTCTTCCATTTACTCTTTATTTTGTTCCCTTCCATTGTTCATAAATAGAAGTGGTAATTATTGGAAGGAAAAACAGCATTTCTCAATTCTTTTGCTGGATATTATAGGGAAAGGTAGGGATTATTTACCTCCAGTCGTTTTGCCAAGTCTGCAGAGAACTAAGTGGAAATAAGCAATTAGCTGGAAGATTTTGGATGTTAAAGTACTCTGAAAAGTATAACGTTCTAAATATTAGTAAGCTGTTGTTTTTTATCTTGTACAGTGTCTATCTGACCTCAAAGTGATCTTCAGGCTCGAAAAATCACTGTACAGCGAGCAAAACCCCTCGCTTGCCATGGAGGGCTGCAGATGCCATGAAAAAGTTCTCTCTACCCTAGCTTCACTTCAGAATGCCACAGGCTCACCCACATCCATGGGGACAAGCCATCAGAAGGATGAAGGAAATTAGGCTGGATTCTAAGAAAAATGGAATATTCAATAAATACATGAGGGAAAGATGGATGGATGAACAGATGGATGGATGAGTAGGCAGGCAGAAAGATAAATGATACAAAGAAACAAAACAGATGAACACTGGGGAAGGGAAGGAAAAATAAGATAAAAAGAGAGAGAGCAGCAAACCGTAGGAGACTCTTAAATACAGGGAACAAACTGAGGGGTTGCTGTCTGGGTGTTGGGTGGGGGGAGATGGGTTAAATGGGTGATGTGCATTAAGGAGGGCACTTGTTAGGATGAGCACTGGGTGTTCTATGTAAGTGATGAATCACTAAATTCTATTCCTGAAATGATTATTACATTACCTGTTAACTAAGTTGGATTTCAATAAAATTCCAAAATTAGAAAAAAAGAAAGATAAATGATATAGATAAATAAATAGGTAGGCAGGCAGGCAGGCAGGCAGGCAGGCAGCTTCCTCCCTCCATCACTCCATATGGTGTATCCAAGGCAGGACCACTGATGTCTCCTACCTCCAAGGAGAGATAAGATTACTTCTTCCCGGACTGGGTCTTCTCTCATCCTCTTGATCCCACCTCCTCCTGCTTTTTCTCAAACATGCTCCAACATCTGTTCCCTCTCTACTGAATCTTTAGTGTCCGTTAGTTATTACCGACATCTCCAGTCCTCCCGTAGGCTAATGTACACCCATATATTCCCCTAACCAACTTCCCCTCTGGCTGAATTCCCTGCAGCCCCCTCACGAGCGTCTCCTGGACAGTCTCTGATCAGCGACCTCCACCTCACCCCTCGTTCCTCTGCAACTCACCTGACAACCCTACCCTGCCACGCATCTAATGCCCCAGCCCCTTCCCGACCCACATTCCACCTGTTCTTCTCCCTTGAATTTTTGGCCACTTTACTTTGCCTTGAAACTTTCTCCTCCCCAATCTTCTGTGAGAGTTTACTCCTCCGTCTCTTTGTTTCCACCTCCCCAACAAGGTTCCTTGAGTCCATCGTTCTTTAATTTACTAAACAAATACTTATTGGGCACTTATCCTCTGCCAGGCACTAAGCTAGACATGCAGGGAACACAAAATAACCGGGACTTTGACTTCACTCTCAAGGGCCTGAAGAGAGATAGAAGTGTGTGAACACGTGAATGACAACAAAATATGATAAGTGTAATCAATCGTCCACTCAGTGTTTCAAAAATACTAGGAGCACTTACTACATGCCAAACACTGTCCTACATGCTAGGGATACAACTGGGAACAAAGTGATAAAAATCCTGCCTTTATTAAGTTTATATAAAGGAAGAAAATATATATGAGTAAAACATATGGTAGGACAAAAAATAATCTGTTGTGGAGCAAAATGAAGCAGGGGAAGAACAGGGGGGCCCCTGCGGGATAAGAGGGTTTGCAGTTTCCAATGAGACCGTTGGTGAAATGCTTCCTAGGAAAGAGATATTTGCACAAAGATTTTAAGGAGATGAGGGAGTAAGCCATGTGCATCCCTGAGGGAAAGAATCATGGACAATGCAAAGGCCCTGAAGTAGGATCATATCTACAGGATTCTAGAAAAGTGAGGAGAGTGGTGGAAGATGAGGTCCAAAAAGTACACTTAGGAAAGGGTAGACCATGTAGTCCATCAAAGGCCTTTGAGTGAGATAAGAACTACCAGATGGTTTGAACAAAGGAATAACACAATCTGAACTCTATGTTAAAGGATCCCTCCCGCTACCGTATGTAAAAATAACACACAGGCAGAAGCAGGAAAACCATTTAGGAGAAGGTCACTGCAATAATCCAGGAGAGAGCTAGAGGTGGCTCAGAACATGGGCAGCAGGGGACAAGATGCAAAATGGTCACATGTGACATACTTTTTGAAGGCAGAACTAACAGATTTGGTGATGGGTTGCAAGTGAGAGCCCCCCCAGAGGTGAGGCTACTCAGATCGCCCACCATTGTGCCCCACAATCGAGTCAGCCCGCCTGTGGAGCGGGCTGCCGCGTGAGACAGCATAGTCAGGCGACACCTTTCTTGGTCCCATCCCCTGCTCCCCAGCCCCTCCTACTCTCCACCTTGAAGGTGATCTGAAAGAGTGGCCTTTATCTCAAAATGAGGGAGCGGGGGTGTGATGCACACTGAGGAAAAAAAGAAAAGAAACTGACCGGATCCCCTTTCACCCACAGCTTGTGGCCAGACTTCAGCAAGCCTGAGCTGGGAGAGGAGGAAAAGCGCTAACCTTTAACAAAATATACTCATTCTATTATTACACTGGCCTGGACGTACTAACAGCATGACCTACTGCTAAGCGAAGGTTGCCAGATAGCTGCTATAGTGTGCAGTAAATTGTATCTTTCATCCAGAGGCAGGAAAGAACTAGCTCCACACAATAAACGTGAAGGGACAGGGGAAGAAAATAATAATAATAAAGTTATTTTATGGTTATAAAGTCATGCTTGTTCAATGAAACATTT
Organism: Prionailurus bengalensis; assembly: GCF_016509475.1. NCBI lineage: Eukaryota > Metazoa > Chordata > Mammalia > Carnivora > Felidae > Prionailurus > Prionailurus bengalensis. The sequence continues at coordinate 136,266,124 of NC_057343.1, forward strand.
ACTTTAGGAGGTCAAGACCGAAATGCTCAACAAATGCTCTTTATGGCAAAGGCCAGTTAAAGAAGCAAACTTCTGTCCAGTTGATGATATATATCTCCCACCCCAAGGAGAGCCTGTAGGAGCCCTTCTTCTAGGGTTAAATCTGCAATTAAAGACACAGGCACTGAAAAAGCCGGTCTCTTGGTCACAAAACTGTTATGAGCAGGTAGGAAAATAGAGGGTTTGTTGTTGATGCTACTTCTGTGGCTGTTATTCAGTAGAAGCCCTTAAGGTTTGGGGAAGCAGAAATCCTGCACTGGACTTATAATTTAAATAGATTCTTCACAAGTAAAGATAATCCTTCATTTGACATTTCTCCACTTAGTTGTTTTTTCCATATTACTCACATCGAGCCTCACCGGTTGATTTATTCTTAACATAATGCATTTGTACATTTGCTGTTTTGATTATTATCTCCCACTTAAAGCTGACTTGGCACTTTCTTCCTGGGCCCTTATTCGCAGCAGCTTATAAATTTTATGAACAAATTACTTTTTATTTATCAACCTCTTCCTCTGCCCAGCAGTGAATTTTTTGGACGGTTGACAGAGAAAGCGCAAATCCTACTTTTTAATTAGACATCCTAATGAAGAAAGCTATCGTCTTTGGGGGGAAATGTAAGCCAAGATGGGATTTTCTTGTGAATTATTGCATTACTTAAAAATAAATAAATAAATACAATATAAAGCAAAATATACATGGTAGTCCTCCAACAAGAGAATTATTCCTTGGGGGAGGTGTTTTGCCAGAATTTTCTTTCTTCTGGTATATAGCTTCTATGCTGGAGTGTTTCCTCAACAGTCACGATTTCCTAACGCCATCAAATTATGCAGGAAAATAGTTAGAAAGTCCATTGTGATTCCAGGAGGGACAGTTGACTTACAGAGGAGTCAGAGGCTGTCAAACTCTGGATTGACAATGTCTTCCACCGGCAATGCTGTAAACAGATATTAAAGTCACAAGGGGGGGACAGGGTCTATGTACATGAGTAAACTCCGAAGAAGGGATCCAACATTTACTAACTACTTTCTCTAGAACTGGCAGATCACCTATTTATCTCATTTAATCTTCAAAGGCTTTACAAAACAAGCATTATCCCACTTTGCAGAGACAGACATTGGAGGTCAGAGAGGTGGATTATAACAGGCCAAAGTTCACAGAGTCAGTGGTGGAGCCTGGATCTGAACCAAATCTATTTCTCTAAAATATAGCATTATAATCTTAAATAACACTTTTGAACATTCTCTTCCTTGCCATCAGTGTCTACCACCAATGCTTCTAAAAACAGCTGATGGGCAGGTGAGATAAATACTAAAAACGCTTGCAGTCAAGAGCTTGGGTGGTTGGATTTCAGGATGATCGTTTTGGAGATAAGGAACATGGCCACAGTGTCAGTATCCAGGAGTCAGGGTTCCTGGAGTCTGGATTCAGGTCCATTTCTGCCTGACCTCTTTATCCACCATCTCAACCCCTCTCCCAGGAGCCGAGAGTCTGACCCTGGCAGGATTACTTCCAAAAAAAGTAAACTGAGGCACTCAACCATCCATGCTTACAGAGACAAGTGTATCCCAACTTCTTCAAAACTAGACAATGGCAAACAGGAATTAATGAATATCCAGAACAAATGTCACAATTACCTGGCACTAAGGAAATCCAGAACACAGGATGCCCAATTATCTCTGCAGTTGAAACAGTACCATCTGTCTTTAATAGACTAATAGGATGAAAAGTCCTGAAATTCTAAGAGATGGCAACAACAACAACAAAAAAGGCAGCCCATGAAGCTAAAACAAATAGCTTTGGATGCTAAAATAAGATGTTTTTAACACTGCCAAAGAAGGCAAACTTCAACGATAAGAGTATTAAAGAACTTTACTGAGGACGAAAAAGTACCCTAGGAGATTGTGATTCTGACCCTGCAGAAAGGCGACGATATTACGCTGCGGCAAAGGCTCAGGCTGTACCCCACTGCCTTGAAACAAAGAACTGTGCTCAGGTCAGGACACAGGCAAAGCAGTGAGTGCCAAGAATGGCCCTGGAATATTATACATTTAACCTAAAGTGGGCATCTGACGTTCCTCTTGGCTTCCCTACATGAACCCCTTTATTTGTTGGGAGAATGCCATACTTCATGAGTTTGGGTTGGGGGAAGACAGTCTCCTGCTGTAGGAGCTGAAAATGTTGACTCGCCCCTCACCACAAAGGAGTAGCCATGAAGCAAAGTTGCATACCATCACACCAGTGTTGGTCCAGAAAGTACCCTCACACTGAGTACCCTCGATTTCCTCTCTCTCTCTATTTCTATCTCTCTACCTCCATCTCATACTAGTGGCCACAGCAGGAGGTGTAAGGTGAAGTTCCTGGCACAGAAGTTGTATTTAAAGCGGTGTCACCAAGTAATCAGTGGCTACACTGGTAGCACTTTCCTTATAGAACCAGGTTTTTGGCCTGTATTTGGGCATTATTTCAGGAAGCTTAGTCCCAGAACTGAGTGTCTCTAGTTTGAGTACCCCCTAGCCTTAATAAGCCAAAGGCCATTAACTGTAGCTTGCAACCAAGACTTCTGACTGAATGAAAACCCAGCACTGAAAGCACCTGCCTGTACAACCCACCAATGGTCTTTACAGAGGACATAAATCGTTAAGAAAAGGTTTAGTTATATTTTATATACTCCAATTGCTAGGATATAGAGATTCTATTTTAGAAATTTTCCATTTCATACAAAAAAATTTGTTACTTAAATCAAGTTATCCAAAACAACAATCATCCACTTTATGCCAATCCATGCCAACAGCCTGAGGTATTACCAGGATATGATGTATCATACAGTATATAACACATACTTTCTATATGAAAGAAGCGCTTGGAAATGCCAAGAAAATATCTATGTGGCATGCATTTTGTATATCTGTGTCTCTACATGGGAAGCAGGAAGTGGGGGTGGGAGAGGGAAGGTGTAAGAAGCAGAAGGAAAAACTGGTTATGAATACCTCCATCGCTGATTTGAGGTCAAGTGAAGGATTTCCATAATTTTCAAATTCGAACTCTGAAGTGATACCACACTGTGACTTATAATTACTGATAACTAATATAAAAGCCAGAGAAGAATGGGGGTTGGAGAAAGATTAGGAAATGTTTCTTAGTTCCATTTATACCTGGTTTTTAAAAAGAAAGCGAGAAAAAATTGACCAACAGTACATTTGGTAACCATTTTAACTGGACCATTAACCCAAATTTGATTATAGCAAAACACCTAGAGTTCAAGGGCTAGAAAAAAAAAAAGCCTTAAGTTTTATGAACTTACATGTGTATAGCATATATAAATAGACACACACTTTTTTGTTTTGTTTTACCACATTCATTTCTACTAGGCAGAGATGTAGAAATAAGAAAACTCTTGCTGTCCCCTCAAGCAATTACAGTCTATAATGTAATCTGGGGCAAATAGCTGCTCAGGTATTCAGGAAAAGCCCATACCTCAAAAGGAGCTCTGAGATCACTTTAAAACTAACAGAAAGAGAAGGCATTGAATGAAAAGAAAATAAAGTTTGGAGAAAAGGTAAATTTCTCTGAGACAGAAGGCAAGTCACCATTGACGGCTATTAAAACCATTTGGACTGAGCTCCTTCATCAAATCGATCAAATAGTTCAATGTTGTCAAAAAAAAAAAAAAGGATTTAATGTTTTTGATGGACCTGACCAGATAATTAAGTGGACAGTCACACAAAATAGTCCAAACACGTGTGTGTAGATGCAGCAAGAAAGCCTCAAAGGAAAAGATCCTAAAAGTGGTGGAAAAAAACAAATGAATTCAGAGTGAAAAACAACGCAGAGAAAAAGGAAGATGGCAAGTTACGGACAAATCACCCCTCACAGGCTGTGAATGGTGTCGGGCAAATGAAGACTTCTGATTAGCTCCTGGCTGTGCTGTTAATAAGGGAGAATTCTTTGGATTACCTATGATTGCAGCAATTTTCGAAGCATTAGAACGTGCACGAGACAAGTGAGTGATAGTTCAAGGAGGTGAATGGAAAAAAAAAGATTCTATAATGTGTTTTTAGTGAAAAATGAAGGTGGAAACCAGCCACGAAACAGTGTCACTAAATAAAAAATGGGGTGGCAGAGGGGCACCCTGCAGCCCCAAAAGGAAATACTCCAGGCGGCAATAAATGGGTTGGTTCATAAAACAGAAAAGCACTCCCTCACACTTCCCCAGCTGTGCTTCAAAACAAACTCTTTGAAATAGTTAATTCTATTTTTTTTGTAATGAAACATGTCACACAAAGATATCTTCTGTGGCAATGACTAATTATGTGAGAAGGAGAGTTTGTGGTGGGGCTGCTATGCTTTTCTAGACCTTTCTTTTGCTCTGTCCCTAATAAGTTGCCCGTTCCCCTGTGTGGATCCACACAAAAGTCCCCAGTCAGCAGACAGTCAAGTATATACTGAGCACCTACTGTGTGTCAGGCACTCTTTTTTTTTTTTTTTTTTACATTTTATTTATTTTTGAGAGACAGAGAAAGAGGGCAAGCAGGGGAGGGACAGAGAGAGAGAGAGAGAGAGAGAGGGAGACACAGAATCCGAAGGAGTCTCCAGGCTCCAAGCTGTCATCACAGAGCCCAACGCAAGACCTGAACTCAGAGATCTTGAGATCATGATATGACCTGACGTCGGACGCTTAACTGACTGAGCCACCCAGGCACCCCTATGCATTATTTTTAAGTCTATGCATTATTTATGTTGTTATTATAATGGAATATGAGGCAAAAATATGAGGGATCTGCCTAAGGACTTAAAAAAAAATCTAGTGTAGGAACCTGGCCTTGAACCTGATCCGCCTTCTGGTACAGCATTATTTCCCAGCACATCGAACCAAGTGCTCTATAAGCACTATGGAGGATGCGCTCCTTGTGCTGGGCACTATGGGGGGTGTTTGCCGGCCCTTCCACAGCTGTATTTCCAGTTGGTCAAGAAAGAGCCCAAGAGTTCCGCCTGCTTCTGAGAAAAAGATGATCCTCTGTCTTTCCACACTTCCATCTGTGGCAGCTGAGAGAGAGTCCAGGAGCTGTGAGTGCTCCAGGAAACACCACAGGGGAAGGAGTAATGAGGGGTCCTGGAATTCTGTGTACTCCTGGAAGACCCCCTCAGTCGGCTCTCCACTCAGGCTCACAGCTTTGCCACTTTTTATCTTGAGACCCTCAGGATTAATCTCATCATGTACTTGATTGCACTTCCTATTAATCACCACGAGAAGCCCAGAAATGGACAAATATTGTATGATTCCACTTATATGAGGTACCTAGAGAAGTCAGATTCATAGAGGTGAAAAGCAGAAGGCTGGTCCCCTGGGAAGATGGAGATATGGGAGTTGTTTAACATTTATTTATTTTTGGGACAGAGAGAGACAGAGCATGAACGGGGGAGGGGCAGAGAGAGAGGGAGACACAGAATCAGAAGCAGGCTCCAGGCTCTGAGCCATCAGCCCAGAGCCCGACGCGGGGCTCAAACTCACGGACCACGAGATCTTGACCTGGCTGAAGTCAGACGCTTAACCGACTGCGCCACCCAGGCGCCCCTATGGGAGTTGTTTAATGGAGAGAGACTTTCAGTTTTACAAGGTGAGAAGAGTTTTGGAGATTGGTTGGAAAACACCGTGAATGTACTTAACATGCTGAACTGTTCACTTGAAAATGGTAGGTTTTATGTTGTGTGTATTTGCCACAGTTTAAGAAAAGAAAAGAAAAGAAGCCCAGGACCCAAGCTCATCGTTCAGCCCCTCGTGGCTCATCCCCATTTATGTGTGTGACCGAAAAGCAAACCCTTCCGCCATCAATCTTGGTCGTCCCACTTCTGCCCTCTCCCTCTCCATAGCATCTATGACTGTCTGACCTCCTGCAAATGTTACTCATTTCTCTGCCTCCTCTCTCTCCCTTCAACTAGGATATTTGGTCTATTGGAGCAGAGACTTTTGTTTGTTTCACTTACTGCTATAATCACAACACCTGTAAGAATGCCTGACACACAGGGGCACCTGGCTGGCTCCGTTGGGCGTCAGACTTTGGCTCAGGTCATGATCTCCCAGTTCATGGGTTCCAGCCTCGTGTTGGGTTCTGCACTGACAGCTCCGAGCCTGGAGCCTGCTTCTGATTCTCTCTCTCCCTCTCCCTCTCTGCCCCTCCCCCTTGTGTGCACGCTCTCTCATGCTCTCTCTCAAAAATAAACATTAAAAAAGTTTTAAAAGAATATAATTAAGCATTGCACAAAAAAAAATGACAGTGAGAAAGCCTTCTCAAAGGTCTTGTTTTTAATCTCTCTACACTTTCTTCCTAGGAGTTCGATTTGGGACATGTTAGATTCGAGGTGCCTGCAGGAGATGTCTAGCTTATGTTTGGAAATTTGAGTTTGGAGCTTGGCCTAGAGATCTAGAATTGGAAGTCATCCACTGAAAGGTAATAACTGCCATGGATGCCATCCAAGAAATCACAGCTCTCCTTAAAACTTATCCTAATACCCTACAGCTTTAGATCTTTCAAACAGAAGATGGTATTCATGCGGAGAAACAATCCACATATTCAATCTCAAATCCAGCCATGTGGCCATATTGCAAAACCGAGCAGATCCAGACTATTCCTCAGGTTTGTGCATGCCCAACCTTATTCAAACACAGGCCCCAGAGACCAGTTTGGACCAGGAGACAGGGAAGCAGGATGACCTTACATTTCACACAGTTTGCCCAGGACAGTTTTAATTTATACCTACTGTCCCTGCATGATTATTAATAGTACCCCTTTCACTCTCCAAAGCATCCCAGTTGAGATGATAAATCAGACAGTCAATCTACTAATCCCCCAAATAACCAATTACTTGAATGACCCCTTCCCTAAATGATCAGTTTGCCTAAGGTTAAGTCTTTTAACATTCTGGTTTCATTGATTGGTTTTCAATTTGCTTTCATTGTATCATTTTAGGAAATGTTTTGATTGTCTCTTCCCCAGCTCCCTAGAACTTGAGCTGGAAACCTAAGTTCCTTTCTATCTGTTCCTCAGTTTCCCCCTCTCTGCCTCTAATTCTGTCCCTCAGTCTCCAACAGTAACAGCAAGGAGCTGAGGCAGAAAAAAAATTGAATGTATTCTTATGAATATATTCTCCTCATAAATATGTTGTTACCTGAATGTACTGAATGAAAATATTCTTTTTATGAATATATTCCTTATAAATAGTGCCTTCTTACATATATTCTTAAATGTAAAGAGTTCATATAAATGTATTATCTTTATGAATAATTATAACTTAACGAAAAATATATTTAGTGAAAAATATATTTACAACAATCCTTCCTATTCAAGAATATATCCTAATGAATGTATTTTTACTGTGGTCCTCACCACTCCCCAACCTCTCGAGCCTGACTAGGAAAAAAACAGTTGAAAAGTCCTCAAAATGTTGGTAGAAAGTCAAAATAAAAAGCAAAACTAAATAGTATAGATGACATAAATAATCTCGGTGAGTTAGTCCTTCAGCGAATTTGGCCATGCAATGAATTAGCTTTCAGCAAATTGATTTTCAATTAATTGACTTTTAGCAACCTGACCTATAGCCTTCCTGACCAGCCCATCTAAAACAAGCCTGCTATTACCCTAACAGGGACTTCAACTCTACCAAATTTCTCTCCCAGATGACTTGTTTCATTTCTCCATAGTTCTGGAAAAACAAAACATAATTGCATTTTCCATTATCCCCACTGAAAATATCCTCATAGGGGCCGATGTCTCTTTGATTCTGTTCACCAATGATCCACAGTCCTATCACAATCTGTGGCACATAAATAGATGCCCAATAAATATTTGTTAAATAAACCAACAATGAGTGAATGAATGTGCAAGGGATCGCAAGAGAATCTCTAGATTCACGATAGAAACAAGAAGGAATAGAAATTGTATACTAACCCCTACCTCAGTTCTGACAACAACCGTCCCAACCATTCTCCTTTTCCATTGAAAAATAAACTGAATTTATTAGGCAAAACTTTTTAAAACGGTCTAAAAAGAAGGGGTGGGGTGCAAGTGATGGAAAAATGAATAAGCATTAAACCATACTTGAATCAGACAGAACCTGTCTGACCATCTGAAATCAGAATGTACTGAAGAAAATCTCTACCCCAGATGTTACAACATTGCCCATTTAGGACAGTGAGACTTGAGAGCAGATGGCGGTGAGTCAGGACTTAACAAAGACCTTAATGGCTCTCCTGCCAGCCCCTGGGCCATCATTTGCATAGGAAGCAGATTTGGCTTGGCTGCTGATGGTGATCGCCTCTCACCCACTTGGACATGACCTCATTTTCACATCTCCATTTTCCATCTCTGCCATATGCAGTCATAACCTTCTGGGAAATACTGTGCCACAAAATAGAAAATAAAAGCAAGTACTGATCATTTAAAGTACTATTTTAATTGTGATTTTACTGACATACCTCCTCATTAGAAATTCATTTTTAATCAGTCCAACACATCTGAATTAGTGTGGCATGGTTTCCTTTTTACCCATTTAATATCTCAAGTCAGAAGTTTACAGTATTGCATCAGGGCAATTATAGGAAGGGAAGCCATTTTTAAAGATGCATATAATTTTATTATGGATTCGCACTGTTTATGAATTCGGTTTATAGGCCTCACCTCGCTTCTAGATGCACTTATAATCAACAGAAGGAGAGAAGAAAGACATTTCACAAATGAAAGCATAACCTCTTTCCCATTTGGAAACAAATCTTCCAGCCCTAAAAAACGCAAAGGCATTTATTTGCACTTAGATGATTTACCTGGGGGGCAGGGTGGGGACAGGAACAAGGTCTTCATTTATCTGCTATTTCAACTCACGGAGGTCCAGCCAACAACGTATTTCCTCAGGAAAGGACAGGAGACAGAGGGGCTAGAGAGTGATATTATTAACTGTACTTTCTGAAAGCAGGAGTTCAAGGGACACAGCAGGAATCCTGGAAAGTCTCAACTTTCTTCCTCTCCTCTCAAGTCCCCCAGAATTACCCAAAGTTCCAATATTTGAGTCTCATCACTTTCAAGCTCTCAAATACCAAAGTTCCAAGCCAAGTCCTTAAGCCTTAGCCTCCCTCTTTCTTTGATTCTAGAAGTCTTGAGAGTAAACTAATTTATCAAAGGAAGAAAAGTAACGCATATCATAAACATATGAACCAAGTGCCCTATTTCATAGCATTGTTGCTTAACCAACTGAGCCACCCAGGCGCCCCCACAGCATTGCTGCTTATAGGAATGCTGACACCTGTCTATAAGATGCTATTGCTAAAAGTGTAATTCAAAACCTGTTAGAGATGGCAAATTACATGTTTTTAATGAAATAAAGTAGAATATTATAAAATAGAAAAAAATCAAAGCATATTCACTAATCAATTTCTGCTTCAGATATTGTGTTTGGAAGTATATACATAGTGGGTCAAATACAAAGTTATTAGCAAACACTCATATAATGCTCACTGTGGGCCAATATGCCAGGGGCATTTACATGCATTAACTCATTTAATCATCAAGATCATCCGATGAGATGGAACTATTTCTTATCCCAGTTTATAGTTGAATGAACTAAGACTCAGAGAATTTCAGTAACACACCCATGATGGCCCAGCTAGCAAGTGACAGAGACAGGATTTGGATCTGGGCAATCTGGCCCTAGAGTCTATGATCTTAACATCATACCAGCCTGTCTCTTCTAAATGTTTCTTGCTATAGGGTTTAGTTTAGGAAAAAAAAAAAAAAAAAGCTTAGCAATACCATCTTAAGGGGGTTATATATGATTATATCCCTAGGTTACTAGGTTACTTCCAATTTCAAATATTTAATGCAACTGTCCTTATACCATTAGGCCATATGATCTAATGTTTTGCTCAGGAAATGTGGTCCCTGTGTCATATATTCCAGTGTCACTAACGACCCCACCCCTGCACCAGTCATAAACCAGAAATCTTCTGCCTTGGTCACCCAGTCCATGGGATAGTGTTGGTTCTTATGCTCAACAGTCCCAAATCACATGGTGCCAGAGTTAGTAAGAAAAAAAAAAAAAAAACACAGCTGTTTATATTCTGGCAAAACTATTACACCATAAGCAATGAAACCTAAAGCTTTTGAGAGACTACTCAGTCTTGGGTGGGTCAGGAGTGGGGGGGCGGGTGCGGAAGGAGCTATAGAATTAAATCATAAAATAACCACTACAAGGTTTATTTTCCTTATCCTAGTTTACAAAGACCTGGGCTAATTACAAAGAGATCAGATAATCCAAGGAAAACATCCTTAAACTTCTAGGCACAAAATCTGACCTCTGCTCTGCCAAAATTATGTAACAGAGGCAAATCACTTATTCACAATAGCATACATTAGTTAGGACTATATACTTTATACTTTATACTAACAACCACTCTCTGAGGAAGGGAGAGATGGCTATCGGAGAAGGGGTGTTTCCCTTCCTATTTTCCCTCCCCTCTGTAGAGGTCAGAGTTCAGAGCCATCACACGGGGTGTTTCACAAACAGTGGAAGATCAGGGCCCTGTGATGTTTCACTTGGCGTGAAACTAATGTGGGGAGCCCAGCTAAGGCATCCTTTTCTGAGGAAGTGCTTTCAGAGCTCCCTCCAGATCTCCTAGGTTCCATGAATCACTTCTCTGTACCATCCTCCAGCTTCTGTGTGCGGCTTTGCTCCCAATGGCGGAGTCTGCAACCTTCTTCAGTGAATTAATGAGGAGCCACTTCACCCGGATGTACTTGGAGCCATGGGCGCTCAGGAGTTCATGTCCCACCCTCACCCCACCCTGAAGTGGCTCCAAACCAGTGACTGGATGTGCAGGCATGTGAAAGCCCATCCATGTTCCTCAACTCTGGTGAAACTGATTCTGAGGTATCAGTTATACTCAGAGCCGCCCACAGCATCTGGCAGTTCTGGAATGGTATCCATGCTTGGTCTCACCTTCCCTGCTCTCTCTGCCCACTCCCTTTAAGTATCCCTCCCACTCCCTACGCAGGACATTTCCAGAAGCAATCACTTGCACCTGTATCCTAGCCTCAGCATCTGCTTCTGGGAACATGACCTAGGCTCTCTCCTTATTGCAGGTCTAGGCCTATCTGAAGAGATTTTCTCTATTTGGGCCCTTCTTCCCTGACAAGTAGCTAGGTCAGGGCCTGCTTGACAGAGGTGATGGCCATCTTTTTTTTTTTTTTTTAAGTCTACTTATTTATTTTGGGAGAGAGAGAGAACCAAGCAGGAGAGGGGCAGAGAGAGAATGAGAGAGCATCCCAAGCAGGCTCCAGGTTGCCAGGCTGTCAGTGCAGAGCCCAACGCAGGGCTCAAGTTCACAAACTGTGAGATCATGACCTGAGCCAAAATCAAGAGACGAACGCTTAACCTATTGAGCCACCCAGGCACCCTGGTGATGGCCATCTTAAATTCAAGGAGGAAGCAGAAACCTCTTGTAAGTCTTCAGGCCATAGGTGGATCCTCCAACTTAGCTTCTACCAGAGCCATGCTTTTGAGCGCAGTATTCATTGGTCACCTATAACACAGCAGGATTTTGAGACCCACTTAGCTACTGTTCTTAAACAGCTCCCTCAGCTAGAAAACTGAGGAGAGAGGTGGTAAGTGATTTAGGTATCCCTGGTTCGTTGGCCCCAAAACTGTGATAATAGCAACAGAGACTTCACCTCCAGCTTCCTACAACTATGTTAGCAGCCTTTTAGACAGTAAAAGTCACCCTGTACAGCTTAAGAGCTAGAAGAGACCCTTAAGATCTACCTCTTACTATACAGATAAAGGAACTTATGGTAAGACTAGGCATTTTCCCAAGGTCACATCATTGACAGCAAAGCTTTTCAATGAATCTGGGTCTCTAGACTCAGAGAAGGGCAGTGAGTTCTGGCCACAGAACAAGGCCGCAAAGCCAGAGGAAGAGAGGCTAGTTGAGTTGACTGCTATCCTCTCAAATCCCACCCCCCAAAAGCATCTCTAGGTATCTGTAAACACAGCCAGGACCATTGATTGGTTTGAACTGCTTGATCTTTCGCCGTTAACATAAACAACATAAAATGTAGATTAACTCCCATCATCTGCTCGAAAGAAAGCATAATCAATATCATCAGTTCGTTAAGGAGATTCTTAGTCACATCACACTATATATACCCAGATCTACAACCATGTCTGCCATATAGTGAGCACTCAGACCACTTTTACAGGAAATTCACCGGATAAAAATTCATACTGAGCACTCAACTATGATTGCAATAATCCTCAAATTTATTCACAGGGAAAACTGTAATAGAGTTATGGCAAAATATCATAAAATGTTGATACATTTAATTCCGCCACACAATTTATAAACAATTTTAACACCAGTAAAATATAGCTATAAATACATTTTATATCTTCTGTCTCTGCATTCGAGAAACAATAACACACGTAAATTTTAAGCGATTATTTTTCAGGTACGTGTTTTTTTACTCTAGCTATTCATAGTTTACTCACCAGCCGGCCCTCACTGCCAGTGAAGCAACATAATCAAATGCAAGAAGTTTTTTAATTCAGAAAATATTCTGCTCATTGATTTACTTTTCCTTGAAAGTAGCAAAACAATCACTATTACTTGGCTTCTCCATGAACCAAAGGTCCAGGTTATATAACAGCACTGTTCCTCGAGAACATCAGTTTGAAAGCACAACACTAATGCAGTTTTCACACGAACGAACTCTAGCACAGGTTAGTATTAGGCGATCTTAAGACAGACAACTGAATCCCCATCTGACCCATACATACTTAACTGCCACTGATCTCCAAACAGGGAAAACTTGCTATCATAAGCACATAGAAAGATTGAAATAAAACTTTAGGTATACACCCCAAAACCCTAAAGACCCAAGCAATGCTTACAAATTGGGAAAATGAGGGGCGCCTGGGTCGCTCAGTCGGTTAAGCATCCGACTTTGGCTCAGGTCATGATCTTGCTGTCCGTGGGTTCGAGCCCCGCGTTGGGCTCTGTGCTGACAGCTCAGAGCCTGGAGCCTGTTTCAGATTCTGTGTCTCCCTCTTTCTCTGACCCTCCCCTGTTCATGTTCTCTGTCTCAAAAATAAATAAATGTTAAAAAAATTTTTTTTAAAAAAACAAATTGGGAAAATTAAGATTGCATTTAGGTCTTCTCTGCAGACAATAAATTTGTCAGATTTCTAAAAAGGGATCTATGCAGTATATTCATGAATAGGGTGAGCGATTACTCTTTAAATGTCTTCAAATTTTACATGTAATTCCATAAAAAAAAATATGTCAGGAGGAAAGCAAAGTGTCTAACAACACAAACAAGGAGTTGAGAGGGAAGAAATCATGGCATCTAGAGCTCTCCCTTTATTGAGATGGTACCCAAGATCAGACATGGGAGATTGGGAAGGAGAGAAGTAATCCAAACTTGTTGTAATGGGAAGACAACCCAGCCCTAAGAGTGAGCCCTAAGGGCCAAGGACAGCCAGATCCATTGAGTTCAACAGGCAATAACTGTCCCCTGCATGCCAAGTTCCATGCTCTGTGCTAAGGATACAAAGATGAATATAACACCACTCCTGCCCTGACACGAAACCAAATTGAATAATCACTAAGTGGACACTTAGAGGACAGAAGGAATAATAAAAGGATAACTGAGGGGCCCTTGGGAATTCAGATGGAAATCCCCAGGCTTTGTCTTGGTGCTGAGTAGGACAGGAAGATGATCTCATTGTGCTTGAATAAAAGATTCTAGTCCTCATTTGCACTAGCTGACAGACGCACTGCTTTCCATCAGTTGCTACCCTGAGTCTTTAACTAGCAGCCATTTCCTGTAGAAGCATGAGGAACAAGATCATGGACAAAACCCCAGGCTGTGAGAAATTACTGCAAATTTACTGCAGGCACTATTATCTCCATTGAAAAAATGATAAAATTGGGGCTTAGAAAAATTAATACCTTGAGCACTTCTCAAATGAAAGAATTGGCATTCAAATCATCACCCATCTAACATCAAATTCTAATTCTACTCTACTCCTTTTAATGTAGTGTGTCTGACTACATAATACTTTTGCCCCAAGAGCCACCCAGAGGACAACAGGGAGACAATGTCATTCTCTCTGATTTATGGTCAACATCTAAGAATGAGACAAGAGGCCATGAAATCCCAAACATGACTTATGTACCTCTGGCCAGAGGATTGAGATTCCCAAATACTATCATCCCAGATGCCCCTCAAAGGCATGAACGTCAAAGCCTAAGGCTCCCCACATTAGGACACATTTCAGGTGGTTTTCATGCTGCCTTCAGCTGATGGATTTGGAGATTCCAGACAGCAAAGAGAGAAATGGGCTGTGGGCCATAACCATGATTTAGAATTAGGGCTGGCATCTATTAAGGTGTTCCATACATTCCAGCGTTTCACCTCATTTTATGAAATGAGTCTTCCCATTTTTACTCACAGACTTCCCTCTGCCTAGGATATACACTTATGTCCACGAGGTTGGCTTGGGGAAGAATCAGAGACAGCTTCTTCACTGTACAATACCCCTTCTCTCATTGCACACCTAGGCTGTGGTAGGCTCTGTTCCGGGCACAGGGGCTAGGGTAGAAGTCAAAAAGGAAAAATCGCTTGTATCATGAAACTTCCTTCCTCTTCAAGGAGGAGAAAGATGATAAATAAGCAAACAAAGCAATGAGAAAGATCATTTTCGATGGTAATAAACACCATAATGAAAGCTTTTAAAGGCTGGAGGAATACAAGAGAGACAGGGGAGGGGTAGTAAGACAGGATGATCTAAGAACTCTAAGGAGGAAATGTTTAATCAGAGGCACAAACTATCATCCCCTTTTGGGATCTAAGATTGCTTAGTAAGGTCAAACGTCTGGTGTCTTGCTCTTCCTTCCTTCCTGAAGAATTCCTTTCCCAAAGGATCCTAATCCTTGTATACAGTATTTTGGTCATCCTGCCCTACCAATTTAATAGACAAACCCAGACACGTGCAGATTCCCCTTGGACAAAAGCTGTCATCTCTGTCACATCAGTGACAGCATCAATACTGTTACTTCCAGTATTACTGCAGGACTACACGTCTACTTAACCAGCTGCAACTAAAAAAAGAATCAGAGCCCAGGAAAGAGCAGGTGGGTGTGGGCTTCCAAAACCAAAGTAAGTAAAAGCAAGTTTGAGCAAGTATCTCAAGGGCAACAAGAAGGTGCCTTTTTTCTTTCTTTCTTGTTTCTTTTTTTCTTTCTTTTTTTCTTCCTTTTGGCATAACAACCAAGATCTATGCTTGCTAACAGGTGATAAGACTCTTTAAGGAGATCCAATGAGAAGATTAACTCTCACTGTGTCAAATCTGATTTTTTTTTTTTTTTTAGCTATCTAAAGGCAATATAAAAGAAAAGCATAAAAGGGTATAAAAATGGTAAGCTGTCCCTGAAGTCACCACCACCTGTCATCCTCTCTCTCCCTCACACCCAGATCTTGGAGTTTCTACCTTCTCCTCCCCAGCAAAAGAAAGGCCAGGGAGAGACTAGCTGGGGTTTCTATCTATGATGAAGGAATTAGGATGTCTGAAGCATAAGAAGAGGGAGGACAAGGAGAGAAGGAGACTTCTGGAAGAAAGGAGGAAAGAGAAGGGTCTGATCTGAACACTCTATCAGCCAAAGGAACCCCCACATGACAGCATGCCAAAGGTCTGCTCAAGGAGGCCCTTGCTGGTGTAAAGAACACAGAGATGAGTCATCTGAACGCAGACTGTGGCCCCTCACGTTGCACCCTCACCCCACTAGAACTTCACATGCTGCATGTTCTATCATCGTAGACCTAGAGGAAGGAACTGAAAGAAATTTCCTCAGAGTTTATGTGCTTGTGTTCACTCACCAGAGAGGGAAGTAGACCACTCCCCACTTCACCCCACAGCCTCCATCCCAAAGGCAAGCAAGATATCTTCAGGAACAGAGAGAACCCTTTGCAGCCATCACTGGCCCAGGGTCAAGCTCGTTTCCGTGACCTTCCTCTTCCACCTCAGAAGAGATCCCCAGATTACCACCTCTCCCACCCCACTCAACTCCACCCCTTGTCACCCCTCCCCCAGCCCAAAATAGACTAGCAGCGGGTAACATCATTTTCATCTTTGTAATCACTGGCGTCACAATCTCTTTTTTTCCTTTCTCTCCCCATTTTATGGATTCAGTATGATTATGGAATTTTCTTTTTGGTATCTTTTGTTTTCCTAAGAACTGGTCCACATTTTTAAAAAAAAAATTTTTTAACGTTTATTTATTTTTGAGACAGAGAGAGACAGAGCATGAACAGGGGAGGGGCAGAGAGAGAGGGAGACACAGAATCCGAAATGGGCTCCAGGTTCTGAGCTGTCAGCACAAAGCCCGACGCGGGGCTCGAACTCAGACTGTGAGATCATGACCTGAGCCGAAGTCAGATGCTTAACCGACTGAGCCACCCAGGCGCCCCCACATTTTTATTTTAGAGCCCATTCCTTTGGGTTCCTGCATTTCCAAAGTAACCAGATTCACATTCCACTTAGCACTCCTGGTATCAAAATTAAACAACTACCCTGGCTTCAAAAACAAGGTAGAATGATACATATCAACTCTTTTTTGCCTTTTTTTTTTTTTTGAAGATTTTAAGTAATTTCTACACACAACGTGGAGCTTGAACTCACAACCTTGAGACCAAGAGTCACACGCTCAAGCAACTGGGCCAGCCCAGTGCCCCCTCTTCTTTCCCTTTAATACTGCAGAAGACAGTAGAGCACAAAATAGAATCACACACCTTTTACAACACAGTGTGTGAGGCATGTTATTTTTGTTAAAATCCAATTTGGGACACAGGAGAATAAGGAGAGTTTCAAAACTTAAGATATCTAAAATGTCTCACGGGGCACCTGGGTGTCTCAGTCGGTTAAGCGTCCCACTTAGGCTTAGGTCATGATCTCACGGTTCATGGCTTCATGAGCCCCCACATGGGGCTCTGTGCTGACAGCTCAGAGCCTGGAGCCTGCTTCCGATTCTGTATCTCCCTCTCTTTCTGCCCCCCCCCCCTTGCTCACACGTGCATGCTCTCTCTCTCTCTCTCTCTCTCTCTCTCAAAAATAAATAAACACGAAAAAAAAATTTTTTTAATGTCCCAACACCGTCTTTCTCTTCCAACCAACCAGCAGTTGGCACATTCGATTTCAATGGCTTGGGAAGAAAAGAACAGAGAAAAGCAGGGGATCATTTTAACCCTGAAACTCGTGGCTTTTTAGGTCACTTCTGTAAAAAAAAAAAACTACTTAAATCAGCTAAAAGTCTAAAGACAGTTCACATTAACAAGGGAGAAGAATATAGGAAGCACCTGGAGAAAATTCCTCCACTCAGTAAGGAGAAATTTAAGCTACAGACAATTCACAGGTCTGGCAAACACCTGAGCTGAAACACAAGTTTTGAACCTCTAAACTCAAATCCTGTTCATCTTTCCACGGCATCACAAAGGCAGACCTGATTCCAGTGCAGGAACTCAGAGACGGTGCTGAGGAAAAATGGCCCCGTGTCATGCAAACCCTTATAGCAACAGCTCACCAGACAGCTAAGCAAAAATACTCTGCTCTCCAACATCTTTTTCTCCACCAGCCATCAGATCTTAAATGTTGTGGGGGAGACTGAGTGGCTCGGTCAGTTAAGCGTCCCACTCCAGCTCAGGTCATGATTTCATAGTTTGTGGGTTCGGGCCCAATATCGGGCTCTGTGCTTGGAGCCTGGGGCCTGCTTCAGATTCTGTGTCTCCCTCTGCCTCTCCCCTGCTCGCCCGTGCTCTCTCTCTCTCTGAAAAATAACAGTAGAAAAAAGTATTTAAAATTTTTTTTTAATGTTTTTATTTATTTTTGAGACAGCGAGAGACAGAGCATGAGCAGGGGAGGAGCAGAGAGAGGGAGACACAGAATCCGAAGCAGGCTCCAGGCTCCGAGCTGTCAGCACAGAGCCCAACACAGGGCTCAAACTCACGGACTGTGAGATCATGACCTGAGCTGAAGTAGGACGCTCAACCGACTGAGCCACCCAGACACCCCTGAAAAAAGTACTTTTAAAAAGATCTTAAAAGTGGTAAAAAGCCAGTTCTTCCCCCAATATTAAATCATAAAATCCAGAGACTTAAAAGAAGAGCTATTCACCACCCCCACCAATCTCCCTGCCAATCCAAATTTTGTTCTTTCTTCAACATCCTTCTCTTACCACCCCTAATTTATATCACTCCAACCTTAATAGGATTTCTAATTGTACCAGTTCAGCATATTCCAGTCCTGACCGAAACAGAGTTCCTGCCTAGAAAAAAGTCAAATAATGTGGCCGAGCCACAGTTGATCCTGCTTCCTAGAAATGCCTGCTCCCCACCCACCCCCACCAAAAAAAAAAAAAGAAGAAGAAAAGAAAAGAAAGAAATGCCAGCTCCCCAGCCTTGGGCTTCCATAGCCTCTGAGGGCCTGCAAGGCATCAGGGGTACACAGAGCGAAGCAGCAGGAGTAAACCCCAAACGTCCTCCGATGAGGTCACGGCTAGGCTTTGGGATGGTTACCACAAACTTTCGCACTTGAATCTCAGGGGACGCACTCAGGCTGCCAGAGCTGCCTTTGCTTTTTGTATTTCTAAAATCCCGCTGAGGCCCCAAATGGCAACAATTAACAACCCAATCCAAACCGATAGCAAGCATGAACCTCAAACGCACGCAGACTGGCCAGAGGCATTCTGTAACCGTCGTTTGTTCACTTAGGGACTCACTGTGTATACTTCTTCGGCATCCCCAAACTAGCCTCTACATTTGTAGATGTAATATGACTTTTAGAGAGAGATCTTTCCCCTCCCTCACAAAACATGAGGCACCTTCTGGACAAAATTACCCACCTTTTGATTAGCTCTAAAAGGCCAGATTTAATGCAGTGAAAAGACAGTCTATCAGCCCGAAGGGGATCTTCTTGGGAGATCTGCCAGTGTAGTGGGTCTTTCTGACTGAAGAGAATTCAAACGTCCCCTCAGTCCAGCCCTGCAAAGTTTAAAAGGCAAGATGTAACACGCATGCGCGAGGCAGGGCTATGGTGCTCAGCTGTCTCCAGCATCACGTCTGGTTCAAGCCGGCACACCTGCTGTCTGACCTACACAGAAGCAGGCGGGACAGGATTGCAAAGCACACACACCCGTGTGCTGGGCGCTGCCGGAGAACCTGCTTTCTCAGGGTGAGAGTCACAGTGCTTCAGCCAGACAGTATCACTCACCCCTGTGGCCGAGGTGTACCTGTCATGCTGCCATGGTGCCCTCGGGGGAAGCTGAAGCTGAGGGGATTTTGGAAGTACTCCCTGCTCAAGCAGGGGCTCCACCCTCATCCCCGAGTGGTGCTGGCTCCCTTTTTCTCCACCAGCAGGCCGCTGCTATTCCCTGCCTTCTTCTCTGCCTCCCACCCCATCACGACGCGCAACAGGTACAGCAGGAGCGAAAGTTTGTTTCTGCTCCTTCCTCTAGGATACTGTCCCAAAACTGGAGTTGCTAAAAAAAAAAAGTATTTTAAAGATTTGGGGCACATACTGCCAAGTTGTCCTTAGTATAGACACACATTCACCTTCCTGCCTCCCTTGCCTTTGGAGAACCCCTTCCCATTCCATAGTAACCCAGCCCAAAACATGTGGCTCAGCTGATCCAGCTCCCTGGCTCCAGAGCTCAGATGGTGACCTTGCCTGGCCAGTAAGAGGACCCCATCCCTTGACCCAGGAAGTGGTTCAGGAATGGACACATAACCCAACCCAGGCTAACTGGAGATTCCCTGGGACTTGTGCCGGAGATCCTTTAAAAAGAGATGCTCACTCACCCACAAATCTAAGACAGAAAGTAGCCTAGCATAGCCGTTGCCTAGGACTGAGGTGTTGACACAGGAAGGGAAGGGGAATGAAGAATACTAATTGGTATGAGCTTTCTTTTGCAGTGATGGAAATGCTCTAAACTTGATTGTGGTGATGGTGCACATCTCTGTGAATATATTTGAAATCCATTAACTGTGTGCTTGAAATGGGTGCATTGGAATAGTATATGAGTATCTCCATAAAGCTGTTATTTTACAAGGAGAGAGAGATGCTGACTCTCACTGTCTCCCTTTCTCTAGAACTGCAAGCAGCAAGACTCTGTAAAGTTGGGTCAGCAGCAGCCATCTCTTCGCCTTTTAGAGAGAACCTGCCTGACAATACAGCCGTGTGGAGGCAAGCAAAGGAAAGAGACAGTGACAAGACAGAGACACCGGACCCAACTTTGCATAAAGCCATTCCCATTCCTTGAACTTCTTGATGCATAAGCCCAAAAATATCCTTCTTTTGTTTCAACTGGTTTAAGTTTAATTTCTGTCACAACCAACAAAGTCCTGCTGTAGCTTTCCTGAAAGGATGCCCAAATGCGTTCCTCACCAGCTGTGAATGAGTGTCCAGCCCCCCAAGCCTCCTACACAAGAATTATTTTTAATAGCTTTGATCATAGGCCAAAAAAATTACAAATCTTAGATTCCTACCAAGGTCATACATCAGTATCGACCCTTATTTTTTCCTTCATAAAATTGTCTATTTTTGCGTGAACTATGTATAGGATAATGTCAGTAAACCTTTCATCTATGACTATTTTTCCTAGTTATCACTTGACCTTTTGATTTTTAGGATACTTTTTATATGCAGAAGTATTTTTATGAACAAAATCTATCCAATTTTCCCTTGTAATGCTATTGTTTTTATTTTTAGAAGGTCTCCATCTAAAATTAAAGCAATATTCTCAAGGCTTCATGTTTTAATTGAACACCCTGATCCACCTGGTATTTCAGATTATAAGGAGAGCTTAGCATGTTATTTTTACCCAAACTAGTGCTCTAATCGTTCCAGTATTCATTAATTCTTTTTTTTCCAACTTATTTATGATGGCTACTTATATCAGATATTAGATCCATTAACATAGTAGAGTTTCTTTCTTGACTGTGCATGTGGTTATGTTGAACTGAGCACCAATCTTGAGCAATTGCTCTGCTAGTTTACCTACTATAACCTTGTATTACAGTTTTGGGGTATTTTTTATTGTAGTCAAATAGGCATAACATCATGAAACTTAGCATTTTAACCACCTTTAAGTGTATAGTTCGGTGGCATTAAATACATATACAATATTGTACAACCAGGGGCGCCTGGGTGGTGCAGTCGGTTAAGCGTCCGACTTCAGCCAGGTCACCATATCGCGGTCCTTGAGTTCGAGCCCCGCGTCGAGCTCTGGGCTGATGGCTCAGAGCCTGGAGCCTGTTTCCGATTCTGTGTCTCCCTCTCTCTCTGCCCCTCCCCCGTTCATGCTCTGTCTCTCTCTGTCCCAAAAATAAATAAACGTTGAAAAAAAAAATATTGTACAACCATCACCACCATCCATCTCCAGAACTTTTTCATCTTCCCAAAATGAAACTCTGTACCCATTAAACACCGACACCCCACTCCTTCTTCCTCAAGCCCCTGGCAACCACTATTCTACTTTCTGCTTCTGTTCATTTGACTATTCTAGATACCTCATATAAGTGGAATCATACAATATTTGTCCTTGGATGTCTAGCTGATTTCACTTGGCATAATGTCTTCAGGGCTCATCCATATTGTGGCACGTATCAGAATTTCATTCCTTTTCAAGGCTGAATAATCTTTCATTGGATGGACATACCACATTTTGTTTATCCATTCATCTATTGATGGGCATTTGGGTTGTTTCCACTTTTTAGATGTTGTGAATAATGTTTCTTGAACACTGGTGTACAAATATCTGTTTGAATACCTACTTTCAATTATTTTGTGTACGTACCCAGGAGTGGACTTGCTGGATCCAATGGTAATTCTATGTTTAACTTTTGAGGAACTGTCATACTGTTTTCCACAGCAGCCGCACCATCTGACCTTCCCACCAGCAAAGCACACTGGTTCTAATCCCTGTACATCCACACCAACACTTGTTGCTTTCTGTTTTGGTAATAGACATCCTAATGGGTGTGAAGTAGTGTAATACATTTTAATACATGATAGTACAAGTGTTCTCTCATTATGATGCTTTGTCAAAGACATTTTGGCCATTCTCTATTTTTTTTCTCCCAGAAGAATTATTTTTAAGTCCCCCAAAGATCTTATATGAAAAATAATTAGGATTCTCCTGAACTTACTTTGAAAAAAATCACATGATTCATATCTTTAAGACATTGAGCCCCACCACCTACAAAGAAATGAAATATTTTTCTATTCCCCTTAGGAACATTTGAGCTTTCTTCATATTAGACCTAAGCATTTCTTGTTAAGATTATCACTAGGTACTTCATATTTTTATGCTGCTGTGAATGGAACAATTGACCTCTTTTTAGAAAACAACTTTTAAAAGAAGAAACCCCATAATCAACAATCACACTCATTTATGAGACACCCGCTATTTTAAGATCAGTGATAAAGGTCAATAGTGCCTGTCTTCGCCATGGAAATTTACCAAAACAAAAAAGAAAGCATCGGTTAAAACTTCATTGGATTGCCTCTTTTAAAGGCCCAGAGCATCACTCCTGAGGAGGCAAGTAAATCACACCTAAGGAGGCAAGTACAATTGTGGGTAATTTAATGTTTAATCAATGTGTGTTATAGCTACCATTAATTTTAGGTCAAATTTATGATACACGAGTTTTCTTGTGTCCTACGTGTACCTTGCATTACACTGGCCTTTCTTTGTAGATTTATACCCATTTTATTACTTCATTAATTCACCATTTAAATTATTACTGAAGTTTACACCTGTATTTCTCCTCTACAATATATTTACGTATCTGTGATTTATTTACTATCAACCCTTCAGTCAGAAAAACAATCTGTAATTTTACTATAGCTCCTAGGAGGAAATATGATTCACTTTATAACAATTTACTTTAAGACATTCCACTCTCTACTATGCAGTTTCTGGGCTCATTGCATAGGAAAGCTTCCACTGACAAAATTCTTCCCTTGCTGGGGGAAAAATGTCAACCCTATTCTCAGTGCTGAGTGCAGAGTGGCTATATAATAATACATATCAAAAATACATGGTTTATTTATGAAAAACTATATGCCAACAAATTGGACAACCTGGAGGAAACGGATAAATTCCTAGGAACATATGAACTACCAAAACTGAAACAGGAAGAAATAGAAAACTTGAACAGACCGATAACCAGCAAAGAAATTGAATCAGTAATAAAAAAAAAAAAAAAAGAATCCCCCAACAAACAAAAGAAAAAAATACATGGTTTATGAAATTGAATATATACAGCTTAGTCCTCTGGAAATGTATGAAAGTTTTCCTGTCCTCTTCCAAAACTGGCCTAAGAATGTCAAGAAAGAACAAAGATACCACCTCATGCGACTTCCTCCCTGACATTTGTCCCCCTTGACAGGGGAAGAATTCTGTCACTAGAGGGAAACTGTCGACAGCAATCTGAGTCCTGATGAGGTTACACATCAACCCCATGTGCCTCCATCTCACCTTAACCCTCACCGCATTAAGATCCGTGAAAAGCATGCGAGTTGTGGCTTCTCTGTTTTTTAAGATTCATACTTTTGGCCAAGAAAGAGAAACAAAGGGGTATTTTTGTACTAAGGGAAACAAAAAAAGGAAACAGAAACCCATTGAGGTGAACAGTGGACCTCAAGCAAGTCATTATAAACCCTCTGGCTGATGCCATCTATTTTAATAAACTTGTCATCCTCCCCCACCAGTAACTCCACTCTCATTCCAACCCTTCATTTATGTGCACAAATAGGTGCAATAATATAAACGACTCAAAGTTGGACACAAAAATGACATCACTACTGTAGGCAATGCTTTGCTTTTTTTTTTTTTTCCCCATACTGCTACTGGGTGTCTTCTGATTATTAAAGTTCCCACCTTCAGAAGCAAGCTGATTACATTTGGGACATACGTTCCAATTTTGGACCCTGGAATACAACATATTTTACTTTTCAGATATAACAGTAACATTATTTATTGCTCTAAGGGAGCAAATAGTATCACTTATTACTGATTAGGAAAAGGAAAAAAAAGATCCAAGTCAACCATTAACTTGCTTTTAGTGTTCAACCCTTTATAAAAATAGCTACCAAACAATATCTATTTTTTGGCTGTGGGGCTGGAAGGGCAATCTCAAACTAATGACTACTGAGTGGAAGAAACCAGAGAGGAAAGTCATATGAAAGATTCAAACCCATCTCCTCAATTTCCAACAATTCTAGTTAACAGAAAAATCTTGTGTGTCCACTAAATTGTTTCCATGCTCTGTTCTTGCAACTCAATCTAATTGGAGAGTATTTTCATGAAATAATCTTGGTACTGTATAATTTGATTTGTCTAAAAGCATAAACTAAATACAAAAAAGAACCTTAACTTGAAATATAAAAGAGAATGGCTATTGTATAGAGACAAGCAAACAACATAAATAAAGCTTAAGGCTTAGGATCACCCATGAGCTATAACCATTTTTAAGTCAACATCTGTTTTCATAAAAATTTTATACACCTAAGGCCTCTGAATAACTTCCACCATCTCTGTATCAGTCAGAATAAGCTAAATTCTGCTATGATAACAAATAATCCTAAAATCTCAGTGGCTGACAAAAATATGCTAATTTCTTGCTTATACCATATACCCATCACAGATCAGCCGCAGCTCTGTTCTACACGGCCTTCCTTCTGGGCTCCAGGTCGATGGAGTAACCTGCATTTGAAACATTGTTGTTGGGGAAGAGAGTATCAAAGAAAGAAGAAAGGGTATCGTGAAGCAGAAACTGACTTTTAAAGCTTCTGCCCCAAAGTGACGTATGTCACTTTGGCTCACATTTCACTGGCCAAAGCAAGTCGCAAAAGTCACCTGAGTTAAAGAGGGCAAGGTTATGTAATCATCCTCCCACAGCCTCTTAGCTGGTCTTTTTACCTCTAATCTACTGCCTGTCAAAGTCATCCCCTCTGCATTACTCCCTGCGGTGCCTGTCCAAACCTGACCATGTTCCTCCACCACCCAGAAATCTCTACAATGGAGCTTTCCCCTATTTGTATACGAAATGATACCAGAGTGTGTGCCAATGGACCAATGGAATAGGAGAGTTCCAGAATAAATGTGGTGGCTTTTCCAGAATGCTAATGTTACTTGAAGATTTAGAAATAGATCTACTTTTTAAATTCTTCTAAATGTTTTATTTATTTTTGAGAAAGAGTGTGAGCGGGGAGGGGCGGGGGGGGTGGAGGGGGGGGGGCGCCTGGACAGAATATCCAAAGGCAGCCCTGTGTTGACAGCAGCGAGCCAGATGTAGGGCTGGAACTCACAAACTGCGAGCTCATGACCTGAACCGAAGTCAGATGCGCTCAACCAACTGAGCCACCCAGGGACTCGAGAAAGATATATACTTTTTTTAAAACAAAATAAACCTGGATCTCTTTAGCAAGAATCTCTAAAGAAAGTCGGTGTTCGAATCGGGTCTCACTGGGCTATCCACATCTCCTGGTGTTATCAGTGCAGCAGCCTTGTTTACTCTCAAGGGCGCTTTAATCAAAGAGGTTGAGAAACACAGGGCTTTCATTATCTGGCACTTCCTACCTCTCTAGAGCACCACTGTCCATTACGGTAAACAATAACCACATGTGGCTATTGAGCACTTGAATTGTGGCTAATGTGACTGAGGAACGGAATGTTTAATTGTATTTATCTTCATTAAATTTAAATACCCACATGTGGCTAATGGCTACTGTATTAGACAGCACTGACAGAAAACATTCCCAGCTTTGGTAGGCAGAGTAATGGCCTTGCAAAGATGCCCATGTCCTAATCCCCAGGTCATGTGAATATGTTATGTGGCAAAGGGGAATGAAGGAAACAGACAGAATTGAGTTTGCTAAACAGTTGACCTTAAAATAGGGATATTATCCTGGATTACCTGTATGGGCACATTGCAACCACAAAGGTCCTTAAATGTGGAAGAGGAAGGCAGAAGAGTCAGTGTCAGCATGATGTGATGTGAGAAAAATTCAACTAGTGACTGTTGGCTTTGAGGATGGAGGAAAAGACCACAAGCCAAGGAAGGCCGGCAGCCTTGTGAAGCTGGAAAAGGCAAGAACATCGATTTGCCTCCAGACCCTCCAAAACGAAGAGAGCCCTGCCAACTCATTTATTCTAGCCCAAAGAGATCCACTTTGGACTTCCGACCACCAGCATTGTAAAATAGTAAGTTTGTGTTGTTTTAAGTCATTACGTTCGTGTTGATTTGTTACAGCGGCAGTAGAAAACCAGTATACCATTGTTGCAGAAACTTCTTTTAGATAGTGCCATTCTGGAATCATCTCTCCCTACCCTCAAAGCAGTTAATGACACAGCAGCAACTCTAAATTATCTGTCGGTCTCCATACCCAGCACATGGTCTCATGATGTTCCATCTGCCTAGAACCCCTTTCTTCTACCCCTTCTCCACAGATAACTCCTATTCATGTTTTAAGACTTAATCCAGGCGCCAGCTTTTTAAGGAAATCTTTCATTATACCTCTGGCTGAGGGTCTGGTTCTATAGTCTCTTGAAATCCATGCAGAGCTCTGTAATAGGTATGAATTTCAGCCAAATCAAGTATTAACAATATCTGTATCTTCATTTTGCCTATGTCAAGTTAAACCTAGCCCTGAGCATGCATCCTAATGGGCTGGCAGAAAACTCAGTCTGTTATTTCCAGGGTTTGCCCTCTGGTCATGCATATCTCTGCATACAGGTAGGTGAGTGACCGGCGAGATGCCACTGCCTAGTCCTCATGGAATCTCTTCCGTGCCACACCTGGGGTCCAGACTGAGTGGACACCCTGGTGCTGGATCCAGGATCCAACTATCTCTGTGGTTGCACCGCTCAGCCCCCCCCTCTGAGACAGGCTGTCCTCCCCAGGGACCTGCCTCCAAGCTCTGCTGCCTGCTTTCCAGGACCCACTAGCCTCCTCCCATCTTCCCCTAAGACTTCTGTATCCACCACTCTTCTCCAGGACTCCTAATTTAGAGTTTTATGAAAAAAACAGGCAGGAAGGGGAGTAACTTAAGAACCTTCCTCGAAACAAAAGAGGAGACAAGAAGGGCACAGCCTCCTGTTTGAAAGGAGACAGCAGGGGAAAAATAGAAAGGAAACATTTAAGTCTCAATAAACACCTTGCCATATCACCTTTCTAAATAGCATTTAAAGCATTAAATTGAAAATACAGCCAAGCAAGAATCACACAGCCAACGTCAGCACCAGCATATCAACAGCCCTGCCTGGGGACTTGCTCCATTTTTTCATTTCATCGAAACACCAGTTTCATGAGGCAAGTATTGTTTTGCTCATTCTATAAATGAGGCCACTGAGATGCTGAGAGTTTGGGTAAATTTTCCCAAAGACACATGGTTATAAAGTGACAGCGTAGAGCTTCAAACCCAGACCAAAAGCCTCACACCACCCTGGTCCTGAGTCTCCAGGACAGAGTCGTGCTGGATCAATGAAACCAGGCACACGGACCCACGTCGGCAAGCCCCCAGGGACTCCCGCTACAATTTTTCTCTGGGTCTAAGTCCAGAACCAACACACCCTTTCCTTGTTTTCCCTTACTACAACTGAGAGAAGCAGTTGGGTTCAAGCAGCATTTACTAAAAAACCTAGAGCTGGGGAAAATGAGTAAAGAAAACACATACAGGATTAGACAGAGACATAAAGGAATGTGACCCCAAGAATCTCAGGAAAACCATGAAATTGCTTTGCTGAGCCCCAGTCTTTCCTCCAGTAACTGTTCTTGAAACGCAGACAACTCGGTCCGTTGTGTATACCCATAGTGCTATTTATTTAGGGCTCTTCTCTATGGACTCCCCTGCCTCTGGATCAAAATGGCAGCCTATTTTTACTCGTCAAAATGTGAAGGCTATGGAAGTACTCCATCCAAGTCTGCCTTCCAACTTACAGTCAAAGGACCAAAACCCAGTTCTGAGTTTCTCCCCCAGGATTCAGGGGCACCTCAAGGACAGATTCTACACACTCTGGCCAGCTATCACCTCCACCCACTCACTCACTGGACTTGTGACTCACCTACCAGCTCCTTCCCCTCTCCTTCCCCACATGGCCCACCCTTCAGGGAAGTGGTCTCTTATAATTAGAGTTTTAATATTTAAAATTAGCTTATGCATACGGTGACCATGACACAAATAGAGTACAGCAGGTTATTCTCTCACATGGCCTTTCCTGCGTATTTATACAAGTCTTCCTAATATAGCAGCCTGTTTAATAAGGGTGGTCCAAATGTGTTTTAACTCTTTAGGACCTAGAAACAAAAATGAACATGCACTCTTACCCTTTATCTACAGAGATCCCAATCTGGTATTATTCCAAGTGGGGGAAAAAATCTTCAGCAAAAGCCAAAACAAAATATCATTAAGCATTATTCTTATTTTTGCGTATAAAAATATGTTGGGTTTTTTTTTTTGCATTCCAGTTAATTAATTTTCCTCCATAATTAAAAACATCAGACTATTAGATCATACAAATCCAACATTACTGGATTTAGAAAACAATATAATTTCTAAAGGAGCTGATAATATGCACTAACCCTTAATGTCAAAGCCAAAGATTGAAATTCTGTAGGAATGCATGAATCCATTAAGCGGGAGTCATTTTCAATTATTAAGAAGCAAAGATCTGTATTCTTTATAGAAATTAGAAATGGCAGAAAATAACATCAACATTCATAACTGCTACAATTAGGACTAATAAAATTTTTAAATCAAATTAAAATCAGAGTGATGATAATACAAGTAATGAAATTTACGTAGCACCATGTGGCTCTATTTCCTCAAAGAAACCCCTGAGTCCATTATTTTGCAGGATGAATAAATCAGTAGTCACTGCTTGAATTTTCCAGGACTAAGGATTCACCTGTCCCCATAGGGAAATGAATCCAGAGCCATCACATGTCCATGGGTACTGGCTCTCCAATTTCAACACAACACCCAGCCCTTTAGTTTCACCTCACTTGTTGAGTTCAGCTGGTGGTCAGGGCAGGTCAAGCTTAAGAAATGCCTACCTCCCATGAACTATTGGGACCTCATCAAAATAAAAAGCTTCTGCACAGCAAAGGAAACAATCAACAAAACTAAAAGGCAACAGACAGAATGGGAGAAGATATTTGCAAATGACATATCGCATAAAGGGTTAGTATCCAAAATCTATAGAGAACTTATCAAACTCAACCCCCAAAAAATAAATAATCCAGTGAAGCAATGGGCAAAAGGACATGAATAGAGACACTTCTCCAAAGAAGACATCCAGATGACCAACTGGCACAATGCTCAACATCACTCATCATCCGGGTAATACAAATCAAAACCACGAGATACCACCTCACACCTGTCAGAATGGCTAACATTAACAACTCAGGCAACAACAGATGTTGGCAAGGATGCCGAGAAAGAGGATCTCTTTTGCATTGTTGGTGGGAATGCAAGCTGGTGCAGCTGCTCTGGAAAACAGTATGGAGTTTCCTCAAAAAACTAAAAACAGAACTACCCTACGACCCAGCAATTGCACTACTAGGCATTTACCCAAGGGGTACAGGTGTGCTGTTTTGAAGGGACACATGCACCCCCATGGTTATAGCAGCACTATCTACAATAGCCAAAGTATGGAAAGAGCCCAAATGTCCATCGGTGGATGAATGGATAAAGAAGATGGAATATATATATAATGGAGTATTACTCGGCCATCAAAAAGAATGAAATCTTGCCATTTGCAACTACATGGATGGAACTAGAGGGTATTATGCTAAGCGAAATTAGTCAGTCAGAGAAAGACAAATATCATATGATTTCATATGACAAATATCATATGACTTCACTCATATGAGGATTTTAAGAGACAAAACAGATGAACATAAGGGAAGGGAAGCAAAAATAATATAAAAACAAGGAGGGGGACAAAAACATAAGAGACTCTTAAATACAGAGAACAAACAGAGGGTTACGGGAGGGGTTGTGGGAGGGGGGGATGGGCTAAATGGGTAAGGGGCATTAAAGAATCTACTCCTGAAATCATTTTTGCACTATATGCTAACTTGGATGTAAATGTAAAAAATAAATAAAAAATTTTTTAAAAAGAAAGAAATGCCTACCTTCCTATAGGTACCCTGCATTCATTTGGCTCTGGTGGGTCCCTAATCTAGGTACCAGACATCCATGGGAACAAGAGTCAGAAGGGTTTTAGAAATAAGTCAGATTTCTATACTTTAGCATATCTATGGTGACTACAAGTGTTTGTTTGATAAGGCTTATCATAAAGATCTCACCCTATCTGTATAATGCACATTCTCATAATCCTAAAATCTAAAATTTGTAATGGTTATTAACCTATTTAAGGCCACAAATCACCACAAGAGTTTGGTAGATATCTCAAAACTTCTACCCCAAAAATGCATACAAAATTGACTAAAATGTTTTCATTCAATTTAGGAGGTTCACAAACCTATCCAAGCCCAGTCAAACTTTTGGGGACCTATAAACAAATTCCAAGCTCATAAACCTGCTTCATGGTCTTTTTGCTTTTCCTTGATACACAAAGTTAAAAGTAACTGGCTTCCCAGACACAGACAGACAAATACTATGTGATCTCACATATTTGTGGAATCTGAAAAAATCAAACTCATAGAAGCATGGAGTGTAATGGTGTTTGCCAGGGGCTAGGGAGAAGGAAATATGGAGATGATGGTCAAAGGGTCACAAAGTTTCAGTTAGGCAAGATAAATAAGTTCTGGAGAACTGGTGAACTAATAAATTTGCTAAGAGGATAGTTCTTATATTAAATGGTCTTACCACCACCACCAATAATAATAATAATAATAATAATAAATATAAGGGTGGAAAGAAATGTTGGGAGGAGATGGATAGGTTTATGGCTTTCACGGTGGTAATGTTTTCACAGGTGTATACTTATTCCCAAACTCATCAAGTTGTATACATTAAATATGTACAGCTTTTTACAGGTCAATCATAGCTCAGTAAAGTGGTTTTCAAAAAACTAAAAGTTAGGGGCACCTGGGTGACTTAGTTGGTTAAGCATCTGACTTCAGCTCAGGTCATGATCTCATGGTTTGTGAGTTCAAGCCCCACTTTGGGCTGTCAGCACAGAGCCTGCTTCCTTCTGATCCTCTGTCCTCGGCTCTCTCTGCCCCTTCCCCACTCGTTCTCTCTCTCTCTCTCTCTCTCTCTCTCTCTCTCTCCTCTCAAAAATCAATAAACATTAAAAAAATTAATTTTAAAAACTAAAAGTTAAACTAAATTAACTGGTTTCCCTCCCAGAAGTTAAAGGGCTAAATTAATGTAGGGTATTACTTATTAATGTTATTGTGCACATTGGGCTATGTCAAGACAGTTGGATACCTGGACCCCAATCTTGGTATCTCTCTGGGCCAAATATGAGCTGAAGAGAAACAATATAGCTCCATGGAATTATCACTGGGCTGGGCATTGAAGTTTTATTCCGATGAATCAGGGTGTCCCAACGTCTTTCCCTGAAGCTGACACAGCTTGTCTTTACGACTCCTGGCAGGGAGAGGTGACACTCCACAGAGAGCACGTGCTTCAGGGAACACCTCCTCAAAGAAAAGGGAGCACCTTCTTCCTGTACCTTCTGAAAACTGGAGATGTCATAGGCACTTAAGAAATAAAGATAATAAGGGGCTCCTGGGTGGCTCAGGTCACGATATTGCGGTTCGTGGGTTCAAGCCCCATGTCAGGGTCTGTGCTGACAGCTCGGAACCTGGAGTGTGCTTCATATTCTGTGTCTCCCTCTCTCTCTGCCCCTCCCCTGCTCATGTTGTGTCTGTCTCTGCCTCTCAACAATAAATAAATATGAAAGAGGAAAGAAAGAAAGAAAGAAAGAAAGAAAGAAAGAAAGAAAGAAAGAAAGAAAGAAAGAAAAAGAAGGAAGGAAGGAAGGAAGGAAGGAAAAAGGAAAGAAAGATAACAAGCCATTTCTCATCTTTTTTATGTACCTGAGTGTCAGGGAGCCAATTCAGACCCATCATACAAGTTGGGACTTCTCACCTGTTACCTCTTTCTGAACCAAGAAATAGTGGAAAATCTGTGACAGGTTCTCCCTTCTTTGTGGGCCTCTGTTTCAGACACATATTTCAGCAGTCCACTCTAGGACTCCTCCTCTCTTCCTGACGTGCATTTAAGGCACTGATGAAGAAACCATGAGTGATGGGGAGCAAAAATATAGCACTGTGGTGCCCCTTCGCTACAGCAATGTCTTAGTCCAGGTTAAATCCATGACCAGAGACAGAGGAGAGGTCCCTCAGGAAAAGCCAACTATCACCAACAAGATTCGCAAATATTTTTCAATTTTTTTTTTAGTTTATTTATTTATTTTGAGACAGAAAGCAGGGGAGAGGCAGAGACAGAGGAAGAGAGATAATCCCAAACAGCCTCTGGGCTGACAGCACAGAGCCCAATGTAGGGCTCAAACTCACCAGCCGTGAGATCATGACCTGAGCCAAAACCAAGAGTCAGACGCTTAACCGACTGAGCCTCCCGGGAGCCCCAAGATTCCTGAATATTATATCCAGGGTAATGTGTCCCTGCCATCTCTCTTAGAAACTGTCAGCTCTCTCTAAATGACTCTTGATTATTCGCATTACCTTTTTTGTGGTGCCTCAAGCTGTTTCAGAGGAAATGTGAAAGATACAGACAAGAAATAAGATCTAAGCATAGAACAAGAATGAAAGGGCAACATGGGAGTTCAGAAGAGCAAGCAGGTGAAACCGACAGGTGTGCTGGCCGACACCTGTCCTGTAGGTCCACAAGCATCAGAAAGCACCGCTGTGAATGTTACTTTGAGGGTGAAAGTTAAAGTGAACCCACTTGTGGAAAAATTGGGTGTTTTGCCTTTTTGTGGGTTTTTCTGCTAAGTTTGAGAAACTCAGTTCTGAAAGCTTTTTAAAACAAATGTGAGGGTTTTTTTTTTAATTTCTCAAAACCTGTTCCCACGTTCCTTTTGCTCTTGACTTGTCACTTAGGATTTCCACATCCTAGAGTGACGGGTATGAGAGAAGGAATGAGAAGTGGGTCCTTCCCTGTAGGTAGAGAGTTTCCCAGAATGGTGAGCAGGGGACAGTGTTGAGGGCAAGGGTGAGAGCCTCGATTTGTTCCCTCCCCAGCCGCATCCCTGCCCACACCTGCCCAGAGCCTCAAAATCACTGCAAGATGACCGAAACTCATTTACAACTCCATTATTCCTGCATTATCATTGTTTTTAAATGCCATTTTTCTTTAATTACCCCTGCCTAAAGAGAAATGAAGACAAGAGAAGACAAAAAGGCTAATGCAACATTCCAGGAGAATCACAAACGCAGGGCATGGGACTGTCTTATTAACTTCATTGCGGTGATGTGTTATAAAATGCAAATTGCAGAAAGGGGGCAGTAATCTGCTAATAAATATGTTAATTAGGCAGAGTAAATGCCATACTGCATGGTGGGGGAAAAAATTCGCTGATTGTAAACTCCATGCACAGCAGATTTCAGAGGGCAAAATGTAGTTAATAAAACTACCTTTATGTTTTATATTGCTGCTCTTTAGCATAAACAGCTAATAACCAATTTACATTAATGGTGTGGGCACAAATGTAAATTAGCCCCTTTTTGGTTTATATTACTGCAATGCAATCCCAATGCTAAAGTGTTGCATTGGCGATTTCATTAAGGGAAAGATCTGAGACCCCGATACAGTCCTAGGGCCTGCTTCAAGGAATTTTAATATGAAACCAAAATTACACTGCACATCCTTGTTCACCACGTGGGAATTTCCAGAAAGGGCTCTGCTATCAAATATTTTTCCTATCCATGGCTATGTCCACAACCCCGCTCTCCTGTGGGTGTTCAAAACGTCCCGCTTGCCAAAAAATGCCTCCCAAGCCCAAGGCTGCAACAATATGGTCTTGTACAACGGCAGTCTGGACTTCTACTTGACTTTCTTTGCTTGCCGACTGGTAGCAGCCCTGACTTGAGGACAAACAAAGAGACCCTTGTATCTCATGGACTTTCCCAGGTCCAGGTGGCTGGAGGAGGAAGAGAGAAGGACCTTCAGGGCTTTCTGAGTCTGTGTTCCTAGTAGCCACAAAGACGGAAAGCAAATGCTAACAACACGCATTTGTGCTGTCTGCACCAGTGGAAGTTTCCCATTTCTGGCCTCATTCATCTGCGACCTCTCCTACTCACAGGGTCTTTCTTTAGTCATGCTGTGCAAGCAGCTACTGTATATACCAAAAGTTAATTTTACTATACACTTCACTGTGTCGCCGGAGGTGCAATAAATCACGAACCAATTTCCAATTTTGTTATGCCCTACTTGATAAGGATGTGAAGCATTCTTTTCCCCCGATATACATGTTTTTAAACATGAGCTTTGGAAGCAGGGACACGTCTCTTGATACGCAGTGAAATTTTAACCTTCCTTTTCAAGAGAAGTTGACCCCTGCTGGTCCTATTAGAATAAAACATCAGCTTACACTTTCTTTAGTTTGGATCTTGGGTCCAAACACTGCCTACAGGCCTTTATGCTGCAGAGCATTTCTTAAGAAAAGGTGTGGGGTTTCCTTTTTTTCTTCTTTTTTTTTTTTTTTTTTTTTTTTTGCAACTTCAGCAACTAAATTTTTCAGTTGAAGTACAAATTGTTGGGACAGTGTTATTCTTAATTGTGCTGCATTTTTTTAAAGGTACAGAATAAAGATTTGTACATATTTAAATTTTCATACAATCACATTCTTGGAGATGAATAAAGACACTTTATTATTCCTTCTACAACTTTTAATTTGAATACTTCAGTATTAGCCCATTGCACTCGTGAAATAATCTAATTCTAAGGAGTTTTGGATTTTTTATCTCCTGGGGGCTAGGAAGCTATTGTTTATTGAGTGAGAATTCACAAGTTAGATGATAGCAATTAGCCCTTTATGTTTACTAATTCCTTTGCTGCTTTGTCTATATTCACAATAATAATAGAATATATTTCTTGAGGTTATTTTGAGGTTTAAATAAGATTATACATAACTAATTGGCAACGACCACAGTAATAAATGTTTTCAGCAGTAATCATTGCTGGATGCTAAAACTAGTGGGCAAAAGTTGGGTGAAAAATGGAGTCAGGGGCGTTTGGGTGGCTCAGTCAGTTAGGCGTCCGACTTTGGCTCAGGTCATGATCTCACAGTTGGTGGATTCAAGCCCCACATTGGGCTCTTTGCTGACAGTGCAGAGCCTGCTTGGGATTCTCTCTCTCCCACTCTCTCTGCCTCTCTCTCTCAAAATAAATAAACTTAAAAAAAAAAAGAGTACAGTTGACCTTTGAACAATACAGGTTTGAAGTACGTGGGTCCATATACATGCAGGTTTTTTAGAAATACAATATCATACTATAAATGTATTTTCCTTATGATTTTCTTAATAACATCTTCTTTTCACTAGCTTACTTTATTGTAAGAATACAGTATACAATACATATAACATATAAAATATGCGTCAATCAACTGTTTATGTTATGGGTATTTTCCACTCAATGGTAGTTATTAGTAATTAAGTTCTGGGGGAGTCAAAAGTTATACATGGATTCTCAACTGTGCAAGGGTGAACACCCCTGGCCCCCATGTTGGTCAAGGGTTAAAGGGTTAACTGTATTACATAGTCCCAAAGAATGTCCCCACTAAAAACTAGAATGATATCCACCCAAAAGTTGGTGCTGGTTAGTCTGGTGAGCACAGTGAGAATGGAGTAGAAAGATTTTCATGGGGAATATGTATTACTTGAGCCTCCAAAAAAAAATGGAGTTAAGTTTTAGAAGAAGGAAGAAGATCCAGAGGAAGAGGAAAAGAAATGCTCCAATGAAGCAAAGATCAAAGAAAGCCAAGCAATGAGGTTTTTCTCTACAATCACATAAACAAAGCACAACCCAAGTTACACATAAACTCATATTTTTATCTAAGTTCAAATTTTTGCCATTGAAAGATGCACACAAGCAAAGAGGTCAAATGCCTTCAGGTAAAGAGACAGACTATGAAGCAACAAAAAGTACACAAGGCTCAAAGTAGAAATCCTAGGTTCAAATCCCACACCTACCTCTTGCCAGAATCACATCGTTTGAAATAAATGGCTGTTGATAAGTAAATCAATAGAATTTAAAAACCTAGAGATTGCCTATTATACCCATATATCACCCTAGGACAAGTTTTTCTATTGCTTAAAATTAAATTTTAAAAGAATACATCCAATCACTTTGGAGAACAATTTGGCACTAGGTAGAAAAGCTTAACATGTGTATCCCATGACTGAACAATCTCATTCCTAGGTATATAGAGTCTTCAGAAACTCACACACTTACATAAGGAGGCACACACAAGATTGCCCATTACAGTATTGTTTGTGCCAGCAAAAACTAAAAACGGTTCAAAATTATCCATCAAAAAGAGAATCAATGTATGTATACATTGTGTATGTTCATGTAATGGAATATCATACAGCTATGAAAATGAATAAACTATACCTATATAAATGATTCTTATAAAACTGAGTGAAAAATCATGTCCCAGGAAGAATACCCACAGTATGATTTCATAAACATATTGTTTAAAAGTGTCGCCACAGGGGCACCTGCGTGGCTCAGTCGGTCAAGTGTCTGACTTCGGCCCAGGTCATGGTCTCACGGGTTTGAAGCCCGCGTCAGGCTCTGTACTGACAGCTTGGAGCCTGGAGCCTGCTTCCAATTCTTTCTCTCTCTCTCTCTTTCTCTGCCCCTCCCCCACTTGCATTCTGTCTCTGTCTCTCAAAAATGAATAAACCTTAAAATTTTTTTTTTAATTTAAAAAATAAGTAAAAAAATAAAAGCATCACCACATATTGCTTAGGATACATAAAAGTATCATAAAAGTATGAGAAGAGGGCATGGAAGCCAAATTCAAAAGAGCAGTTACCTCTTGGAAGGAGAGGGAACAAGAAAGAGGCTTTAAATGTTCAAGTGACAGGAGCAGTAAGGGCAAAGATGTATAAATACAAAGAGCAAATATTTATACTTATTGGCTTTATTTATTAAATTGGAGGGTGGAAATGTTTACATTTATACCATTATTCTTCATACTTTTTTGTGTTTCTTAAATATTACCTAAATGCTAGTTACCTAAATTTCAAACAAAACTATCTACCTATATACAAATACATGCACAGAAGTTTTCTGGAAGGAATTGAAGGAAATTATTGACAGCATTTGCCTTTGGAGAGTAGAACTGGCCCCTGGGGTGGGGGCAAGATTCAGTTTTACTGTTACAGTTTCACTATTTCACAGTTGGAAGTGTACTGTTTGAATGTATACCATGTGAAAACGTTATTCTCATAATAAGGATAATTTTTCTAACAACTTAGCAAACAGGGGCTACTTGCTAATATCTACACATGGCTTTTGTGTTAATCATGCTCTAAGTCATTACCATGTGTATTTAAGCAGGTGAGGAGCTTAACTCCCCTTCTCAGGAAATGTGATGTTAACTCTGCAGAGGGATATGGGCCACAGACGTCATGAACTCAAGGCACATCACTGCCGCATTTAACTCTATGGGTAATATTTTATGATGCCTCCGTGAAATCCCATGTATGGGATTTCATAAACTTTCACAACATTGGAAGAAATAGTCCCACTACGTTACTTTGTGATAGTGACCATTAATATTTTGCGCCATAGAATAGAGCCTAGTGCCGTTTCAAATTCAGAGCAATTCAATTCAATGACTGTTTATTGAATTTCTACTATGTTACAGGCTAAGGTAGAAATATGAAAAAGATAAGTTCCTGCCCTATAGGATAGAAACTTGTACTCTCTGAAGCACAATTGATCTGACTTTGCCTTCAAAACTCATCACCTAGGTTCAGCGGGTTTGGGAGCAGACACCAAACATCCATTGCTTACTTTCTTTCTTCCTTCAACCCTCAGTGAAAATAGCAAGTGTGTTCCAGGGTAACCTCCAATGTTCTCAAGGTGTGAGAAAATGTTCACACGATGTGAGCAACTCATAAAGAGTAAGCAGTTGTGCACAATGGTTAGTACTGCAATCAGATGAATCTTACAGCCAAGTTGGTCTGGCACACATTTGATGATACGCATCATCATCATCATGCAAGCTGGTAATTAAGGATAATTGGTAAGTAATTCATGTAAATTACTGTCGTTGATATAGTTTTGCAATTCAGCCAAGATTTCTGGGGTCAGCTAAGCGGGGTTTAGAAGAGGTTAGTTGGCCCAGCTGAAAACTCCCCAATCAGCTAACACAGAGGAACCTTTTCATGCCCAAGCAGGGCCTACCACTGTCTTTTGCTTCCCAGGAACCCCAAGCCGACAGCCGAGCCCACTCCCCCAGGGATCCCCAGCTCTGACACCTCTGAGGTTTCCAGTCGCACTTGGCTTCCTTCAGAGAGTGGGGTTTTCTTCCATTTTAGAAGGACAAAAGATGAACAATATCAGTTCAGATCTCAGGCTCTGGACCAGAAGTTTGTGAAAGAATAAGGAAGTAGGACTAAGTCTGCCCTCTAGCACTGACGGGGCCAGAAGTGTTTTTTCTGAGGGCTGTGACAGCAACTTTGTTTTACCACTCCCTTCTTTTTTTTTTTTTTTTAAGGTTTATTTATTTATTTTGAAAGAGAGAGAGAGAGCAGGGGAGGGGCAGACAGAGAGAGGGAGACGGAGAATCCCAAAAAGGCTCTGTGCCATTAGCATGGAGCCCGATGTGGGGCTCAAACTCTCAAACAGTGAGACCATTGACCTAAGTCGAGATCAAGAATCCAACACTTAACCGACTGAGCCACCCAGGTGCCCCTACAATTCCCTTCTTAAGGCCAGACCCACGCTGGGAGAAATCAGCAAGGAACATGATTTAAAAAAAAAAAAAAAATTCTCCTGACTCAAGTTTCTTGCCTGAAATTCTCCTGATTAGAGAGGCATACAGACTAGTACCCTGGGAATGCAAAGGGGGCCCTCAGTCAGTCACATCTCCGTAGTTTTGTTTACTCTGCTTGCTTTCCCTTCCCCAGCTAAGGGCAGAACAGCAGTGGGGGAGCTCTGATGGAGGTGGGAATCATTCGTGAGAAATCACTCCCGAGCAATGAAATGTGACAGAAAACAGGAGCCAGGACGAGGCAAAGTGGTCACTGGGTGCCTCCGCAGAAGAGAACCAAAGAGCCCAAAAAGGAGAAAAGTAACTAAAACACCCAAGTGCCTTTAAAAGAATACATTAGAGCACAGAGTCAGGAATACAATGTGATTTTTGTCTTAATCCTATGGCCCAGCCTTATCTCCCTTCTCACCTCAGTGTGTGATGAAAAACCCTGTGAGCATCATTTGCTGAACCAAGAAGAAGCCTCAGCAGACCTTGTGTCCCAGCAGTGCTGAGGCCAGGGCATGCTTCAGGTATTCCAGGAATACACTTCAAGTGCCTAGCATCTCTGGGCTCATTGCACTGATGATGCCAAGTAATTTGCCTGTGTTTTTGATGCCTAATGGAATAACTCCAGTGACGTAGAAGTCTGGGGGAAGCCCCAAGGAAAGGAAAACCGTTCTAGAAATGTTGGAAGGCATAGGTCTAGAACATTGGAAAGGCAGTAGGGAGCGGGTACAGCAAAGGGTTCAGAATAGTTGAGCTCCAATGGACAGACATGAGTGCTATCCCTATGTGAGGAAATACCAGAACCTGTTCTGGAGACTATAGACCAGACCTATAGTCTCCTAAGCACAGACAGTAATGAGTCCACAGAAAACTACTAAAGATTTCTTAAAGAGTATTTCCAGAACAGTAGCTCCATGAGATGTTAATAGATTCAACGGTCAAATAAATTTTGGAGCCTCTGGTTCAAATAAATATAAACACATTTTCATATTACAGGACTTCTCAGAGCCTTTGATATGTTAATATACCCTGTGGAAACCCAAGAAAGGAACAGGATATGCAATGTTTCCCAATCTCACATGATAAAATTATTTTGTGGCATGCAAACTCACATTTTCTCCTCATCCTGCCCTTTTTCCCTTCCCCCATTAGAAGAGAAAGGTTTTACTCTTTCTTGCCTCAGGGGAGAGGCATGGCAGAGCTTCTTGGTGTATGTTTCCAAATCAAACAGGGTTAGAGGAAATAGAGGTTTGGGGGTTCCAAGGGTAGGGACAGTGCTCCCTGTTCCCTCCCAGCTCCCAAAGTCAGATCTTTCACTGGGGTTTCCAACCTCACCAAAGACTACGTGCCCCAAGCACAGCCCTGCAGCAGCAGGGAGCCCATAGGAAAGGACTGGGCAGAGAGCGCGCACCTGCAAATAAAGCCATGTAGATAGACATCACATGAGTGCCTAACCATTCTGTGAGACCACAGAATCTTGGCAAAACCCCTTGGAGGGAGAAGAGGTAGGAACTCCAAGGATACCCACGTATGTCCCAACAATCTGCAGCGATGGCGGATGAGAGTTAAAATCAGGTTGATTCACGGATAGTCATGAAATGCAGTAGTTCCCTGTACCACTGTTTGTGAGATGAGATTCCTACCTGCAATGTGGATTTGCCCGTGGAGCTTCTTTTTGGTATCCCACAAGACTAGTTTCTTGCAGAACACAAGTAGGTAGATGCTGAAGTAGATTATCCCACTTAGAAGAGACAACCCCCAATCAATAATCTTGATTTAAGGGCTGTTGCCTTTATTGAAAAGCTGTGGTCTCTGAGCAAATCAGGAAGAGAACACCCAGAATCTTTTCTGTTAATACCCCAAATGCCCAGAGAGAGCTGTAAGCCCTTCGAGGAAATGTGTTTATAGGTACTGTGATACTTGAAACCCCATTCTCTGAAAAAAATAATTTGAATGGCTAGCAAACATCTAGAATTTTTAACAAAAATCCTGGGAAACACCAAAAAGATTCACAGTGGGGACACCTGGGTGGCTGAGTCAGTTGAGCGTCTGACTCTTGATTTCGGTTCAGGTCGTGATCTCACGGGTTCATGGGTTCGAGCCCTGCATCCAGCTCTGCACTGACAACGTGGAGCCTGCTTAGGATTTTCTCTCTCCCTCTCTCTTTTGCCCCTCCCCCACTCGCTCACGCTCTCCCTCTCCCTCTCTCTCTCTCTCTCAAAATAAATGAATAATTTTTTTAAAAAAAATTAAAAAAGATGTGCAGTGGAAGGAAAGGAAACATTCAAGGACAAAATTTGTTCTTTTTAACAACTCATTGAGCCAGCTCTCCTCAAGTCCATGAACACCAACACAAGGAACAGACTGCTCAGTCATTCACGAGCATGGGAAGATTCAATGGGATGGTTCTCATCAGAGGACTGACCTATGGCGAACATACCTGCTGGTGGGAGTTGTAGTGGTGACAGTGGGACTACATACAACCCAAAGGCCGGCAGGTTGTCTCTTGCAGCAAACTGGCGGGGGGTGGGAGGGCAGTTACAGTGTGGGTATGTTGGAATTGGAGTGTTGTTATAATCCTAGGAAGAAAGGCAAGGTATGTGAGCTGGCAGCCCGCCAGCCCAAAGCAGACCCCAACTACAGAAAGAAGAGCTTCTAATTAAATTTCTACCTTCCAAGAAGCATTTCAGGGTATTAGGCTATCATTACTAATGACCTTAGATATTATCACTTATTTGTCAGAAATAAATCTTCCTTTGGGCACCTAGAAACTGCAAATGGAGAAGAAGTCCCAATAAGATAAATTTGGATGTTTTTAGATAACATCCCAAGCCTGTATGAGGTGAGACAGTATAAACACCTCTGGCCCAGGAGCTATAGGCCTGATACTTTTTAAAAAATT
The DNA here is from genome assembly GCF_016509475.1 of Prionailurus bengalensis. Classification (NCBI taxonomy): domain Eukaryota; kingdom Metazoa; phylum Chordata; class Mammalia; order Carnivora; family Felidae; genus Prionailurus; species Prionailurus bengalensis. The sequence continues at coordinate 136,308,105 of NC_057343.1, forward strand.
AATTTCTTGCTCTTTGGAATCTCTCAGAAGTATAGCACTGTCTTGCCCTTTCCCAGATTCAAATGACTCCTAGAAAATAATCCTTCTATAACTATAGAACCACTGAGAATTAATCCTGTTTTTAAAGGCATGTTCCCCTGTTTTCCCACCTTCTCTCACTTTCCCCAGCAATTTTTTCCTGCTGTAACAAGCCGCCATTATCTGCTCATTTCCACACAGGGCAGCTGCCTAGAAGAAGGAGGTGAAGAGAGACCCTGCTCTCAGAAATCCCCCTCCCACGTGAGATGTGTGAAATGCAGAACGGATATTTTTAGCTTGTAAGTCTCTTTATCAGAAATCTCTCATTATCTAACTCATCTGTTCTGAGGAACGTGCACCCACATCCATAATTTTTTGGCTTCCTTTGGAACTCAAGGTAAGTTCTAAACCTCTTAATTTTCTTCTGTGACCATCTCTCCTCAAAGTTGACAGCCTCAGAGTCCTGCAAAGTTGGCATACAAAGAAGCTCAACTACTGACTCTTTTTCTTAATGCAGAATTTCAGCTATACGACTGGGTTTAATTTAATCTTATCTGGCATTTGTTCTCTTGGACACAGCCTACTTTGTTGAAAATCAAACACATAAGTTGGGATTAGATGATCCTTTATGAAAAGACAGTAGAGCGTCGTGGCCAAGAGATCAGACCAGCTCTGGTCACGTCCCAGCTCTACTACCTACAAACCGAAGATCTGACTAAGTTACCGCACCTCCCTGTACTTCACTGTCTGCATCTATAAAATGGGAATATGTAAGGACCCACCTCAAAGAATTGCTGTGGGGACTAACCATGTGCTAAGTAAGTACTAAGTAAAACACTGAGGAGGGTGTCGGGCACACCGTAAGCACTCAAATTTCAGCTGTAGTGATATTAATATTAATAATATTGACTTGCCTATAATATTAGTAATGATAATAATATTCCTCTACACATGCAACCATCAATGTTATTCTATGTGTGTTTGTGTAAATCACTCTGTTTGTTTATACAGTTTTAGTTCATTACATGGACTGCTGCTACACCACTGAATTGATTTTACCTGAGAAATGCCAATACTTCAAATCTTCCCATCTTTACCTATTTGCTTCTTGGTTTTCACAAGAACGTGCCCATGGGAACAGCAAATGCCAAAAGTATGCACCCAGTAATGAGAGTGTATCTTTACAACATCCAGCACAGGCCTTGGAGAGAGGATTCTATCTCTCATGCAATGACTTCAGGACTTATTTCCTGAGGATGCATTGCACCTCATACTCGGGCTACCTGTGCTTATTACTGACGCGATACAGCGAGCTACACAATACACACATCTCCACAACAATTCTTCCGTGCAGAGGCTGTCCAGTGGGTTGCTTAGCATAACACAAAGGAGGCCAAGTTCTGAACAATCTAGTAATCCTACTCCCGAGAATAAGGAATTAATTCAAAATAGGGGGGAAATTTATATGTAGAAATTTACAAAACCATATATCACATAATTAATAATATATATAAACACTTGTTGCCTATGCAACCAGCAGTAGGGAGATGATCAAATAAATGATGACAAATCAACTTGATAGACTACGATGGTGCAATTTTAAAATAATGATAACCCTGGGGCACCTGGGTGGCTCAGTGGGTTAAGCGTCCTACTCTTGGTTTCAGCTCAGGTCATGATCTCAGGGTTGTAAGATTGAGCCCCACGTCAGGCTCCGTGCTAATATATATATATATAGATTAGCTGAATAACTTTTTAGGCCAGCTCCATAAGCTATCTCAAGCTCAGTTTCTTCATCTATAAAATGGGCTATTTATTTGAGGATTAACTCAATACTTAATTGACTTGTAAGGATTAAACTAGCCACTCAGTAAGTATTTGTTGAGTAAGTAGGAGACAATGCATGCAATGTTCATACATTGGCATCTGGCACAGGGTGAAAGTTCACTGAATACTGTCTACTGATACTCAGATATCAGGCAAAACCTACCCCCTAAAAATCTAGGTCAGCTTGGAAAGAATCACCAACACCTATGACAATCCGGAGGCTTCACCAGTTTTCTGCATATTCCCAAAGGCTTGCATTCTCATGACCCCTGTCTCCTGGGCACCCGTGTCATCTGACTGATCCAGACATAAAGTCACAACCTAACTGCCATGAAACACTAGTGAGCTTAGCAGACTTTATCAAAAACTGGGCCAGGAGCAGGGAAAGGCAAGTGAACAAGTCAAGGTCACGGGAAACAGAGACCATCACAGCCACACACACTCAGAGGGGCATCACAGTTCTTTACATGTCCTCTGGCCCACCATGATCACCTTGCCACGTCTGTGGCACCATTGCCTTCTTGCTTCCCTCCTTGCAGGCTCCTCTCCTCCTCACCCTATTCTTTTCCCTCTTCTAAAAACAGTGGAGTTCTCCCAGTACCCACCTACCCACCGCCCAACTCCTGTTCCCAGATTTTCACAACAAAATCTGAGGCACTGGGCAGGGAAGAAGCCTTACCTTTATCCAGACCCACCCTCCTTCAAAAACACCACTCATTTAAAAATGAAGTTTTGTGGGGCACCGGAGCGGTTCAGTCAGTTAAGCGTGTGCCTTCAGCTCAGGTCATGATCTCGCGGTTCATGAGTTCGAGCCCCGCATCAGGATCTATGCTAACAGCTCAAAGCCTGGAGCCTGCTTCCGGTTCTGTGTCTCCAGCTCTCTCCCCCTCCCCCACTCACGCTCTGTCCCTCTCTCTCTCAAAAATAAAGAAACATTAAAAAAAATTTAATGAAATTTTGCTTTTTGTACATGTAAATCACAATAAGGATGAATTTTTAACCTTCATTTTTCAAATGAGAAAAGTGAGACTAAAAAAGGTTAGATCTCTTTCCCAACTCAAAGAGTAGAACTTGGATCTGAACCCAGGCCTGCTTAATTCCACCGCCAGTACTCTCATATACTGCACTAACAGAAATAAAATCCCAAGAAGCCATTTGGCAATATGCAAGTCTGTGGCAACAGTTCATACCTTAACTTCAACCAGCTGTCCTTCAGAGAGACACCAATGCTTTCAAGGGACGTGGGCAAAACAGCATGAATTATTCAGCACAAACCATCAGACCCATTATAGAAACAATGCAACAAACATAATCCACCATCTTGTATGGAGGCTGATTTTCGTATTCACTGGAAATGCCGTATTCTTTTGATTTTATGTCTTCAGGCAAGTTGTTTGTGCATACAAGCTCTGAAAGTCTCTTATACTTGGAAGTACAGAATGTATAAGTCAGTGCATAATGAACTAAGTGCTCACTGAGTACTTGATGATGAACTAAATGAATGACAATGTTTCAGTAGTGTGCAGCAGATGCTGGGTAGGAGGAAGTGCCATTGTTGAAGGGATTTTAATCCGAATTTCATTTGAACCCAAAGAAGGTGAATTCATTCTTCTTCACAATGGTCCTCCAGACCAAAATTCATGTTTATCTTATTGTTTCTCTGTGAGGATTAATTTATTCCAAGGGGCAAAACATTTCTTTCTTTCTTTCTTTTTTCAATGAAATTCCTTAGTCGTTAGTTATTTCAAGCCCTAACAAAAAAAGAAGGAACGTCCAAATGACGAGCTGAAGGTTTCAACAGTGTTAATCTAAGACCACTGGTTTTGAAAATATCAGGAAAGTAGCATTTCTACCTTGACAAAATAAGATCTGAGACAATCCTTACCACAAATTGTATTGTGTTGTGGTTAGGAGCAGTCACCACAACTCTGGGGGCACCTGGGTGGCTCGGTCGGTTGAATGACCGACTTCAGCTCAGGTCATGATCTCACAGCTCATGAGTTGGAGAGCTACTTGGGCTCACTGCCAGTCAGCCTATCAGCACAGAGCAGATTGGAATCCACTGTCTCTCTCTCTCTCTCTGCCCCTCCCCGACTTGTGCTCTCTCAAAAATAAAAAATAATAAATAATTTTTTTTAAAAAAAGAAGAAGAAGCAATCATCACAACTCTGGAAACATCTGCAATAAAAGAAACATTCAGTGGCAAAAATTGAAATGTCAAGGGCCCAAGGTGAAATTTTACAAAGGGACCTCTCCTTAAGGCCGCTGCTCCTGAAAACATCCTCAGTGTCCAATATACCCTTTGGTGAATTTCCTGAGAGTTACAAGAACCTTTTAGACTGTTACCAGCTTAAAAGAATTTTCCAATGACATTCAGCCTGCTTCCACCGCATATGTGCCGCGTTCGGCAGTGTGGCTTTGAATAAGTCATTAAACGGCTGTAAGCTTCAGTCTCCTCCTGGGAAAAATGAGAGGCTGGCACTTACACTCTCTGGGGCTCCCACTGCTGATATTTCATGATCCAATCAAACTCAAAAAGAAAATGGCAGACTGCAATACGTAGGCTTGACATTAGGTCCCAAGGCATTTCTCAGAAGTTGGAAGTGTTGGTGGCGGGGCTAGCATATCTCCGTCTCTGGACTCAGGTTCCCTCCTATGCCACACAGGGTGGGTCCTGCACGGGGAGCAAGAGCAGGAGTTGCGCCCCCCACCTCCCCCCACCCCCCGGGCCTTGTGTGTTCACAGGCAGAGGGGCCTCCACCGAGAGGGACGCCTCTTCTCAATTCACTCTCAAGAGCTGTCTGAGACCAAGAGAAAAGCAAATGTTGAGTGAAAATGTACTTCAAGGCACCAGCCTACCTGGTAAGAGAATGCAAAGCACCGAGACCAGAGGGTCTGTAACTTCCTACTCATTTCTCTCATTTGAACAACAACAGCAAAGCCAACTTTAAAGAACTAAAATAACTACCCTCTTACAAAGACTTTGAGAGAAAGCTACATAGGATTTAAGGACATTTCTTGGTAAACAGGCTACAGAAGATACCAAGACTTGGATTCAGAGGATATGTCCATAATTTCAAAGGTTTTTCTGAGGTGTGTCAGATGGGTCTTCTGAATACTCAGCCTCTTCGGTCTCTCCTGTCAATCCTGCCATCACTCTTTCCTCCTGGTTTAAGCCTCCTTCTTAACCCTGGTGCCACAAATAAACTGGGGAACACTCAGAAGGCCAAATCGCACAGTGGACGAGCCCACCCTCCCTTGCCTTAGACCAAGGTGTGCAGAAGTCCGAAGACCAGATGGGGAGCGATCCGCCATTCACACTGCATTTCCACTCACACCATTTGGGGCCAAAGCAAGGGGATCCAGATACCCTGTTCCAGGACTTCAGGCTCTCTTCTAAAATACCAGGAAAGACCTCTTAAGGAGGTGACATTAAACTGGAATCCTAATGCAAACTGGTGCAGCCACTCTGGAAAATAGTGGAGGTTCCTGAAAAAATTAAAAATAGAACTACCCTACAACCCAGCAATTGCACTACTAGGTATTTATCCAAAGGATACAGGAGTGCTGATTCGAAGGGGCACATGCACCCCAATGTTTATACCAGTGCTATTGACAATAGCCAAAGTATGGAGAGAGCCCAAATGTCCATTGACTGATGAATAGAAAAGAAGATGTGGTCTATATATACACAATGGAATATTACTTGGTGATTAAAAAAAGAACGAAATCTTACCATTTGCAACAACATGGATGGAACTAGAGTGTATCATGCTAAGTGAAATAAGTCCGTCAGAGAAAGACAAATATCATATGATTTCATTCATTTGTGGAATCTAAGAAACAAAAGAGATGAACATAGGGGAAGGGAAGCAAAAATAATATAAAAATAGAATGGGTGACAAACCATAAGAGACTCTTAAATACAGAGAACAAACTGAAGGTTGCTGGAGGGGAGGTGGGTGCAGGGATGGGCTAAATGAGCGATAGGCATTAAGAAGAGCACTTGTTGGGATGAGCACTGGGTGTTATATGTAAGTGATGAATCACTAAATTCTATTCCTGAAATCATTATTACACCGTATCTTAACTAACTTGGATTTAAATTTTTTAAAAAGTAGAATCCGAACTAATGAGGAATCAGCTCTGAGAAGTGTAGGAGCAGCATGTATCGAGAAGTCTAGAATATTTAGGAAATGTAAAGAACAATGTGACTGGAAGACAATTTGTTGGGTACAGGGCTCTAATGGACTTAGGAGAGGTGGACAGAGGCCAGATCAAATAAGACCTCTGGCTTTGCTGGATTCCCCTGAATCAGGCCATGAATGAGGATTTGAATGCAAGTAGTTTATTTGGGAGCAAGCACAGACAGGGAGCAGGAAAGTGAGACAGGAAGGGAAGGAAGGTGGTACAGGGTGCACTAATGAGCAGTTCACCGCCATGGGCAAGTGGGGCTCAGCCACGTGGGGTACTCTGGCAGAATGCACAGAACACACCTCAGAGTCCCCACCACATGAGGCCAAGAGAGTTGGGGCATGCATCCACCAATGCTTGTCCATCCCTGGTTGAGACCTGCTTCTGGGGCATTAACTCCCAGGGACTTCCTGTCTAGGCCTCAGATGGAAAGCTGCACATGACTTCAGTAGAAAGCTGCCCAAGTACACAAGTCCCGAGGGGAAGTGGGCAGTACTTGCTAGAGCCTCATAGACAAAGGTCAGGACTCTGGATTTTATTCTCGGTGCCGTAAGAAGCAGAGTACTAGGCCAGCCATTGACACTTCCCAGCTTACAACTTAAGATGGTTGTTCTTACCACTGGGTAGACATGGGTTGAAGGCAGGGGGGCAGCACAGTGGAGGCGTCACTTATTCTAAAATGCAGTGTAGTTCAAGGTTACGTAGTTTTCCCAACCTCTCTCTACAGAAGCCAAACCCCAGTATCTCCTGACCGTATCTACCCTTTCAGCCATCCCTTCCTAAAACCCCCTTCCCTTTTCTTTCCCAAAGGTGCTTAATCTTCTCCTCCTTGACCATTCAGATTCAGGCTCTTTCAAAAAGAGCCCGAGCTTCTTCCTCACCTAACAGACCCACAATGTGTCATTTACACGAGGATCAAGTGCCACCTTGCTTCACAGCAGCACTCTACATCCACCAGCAAATGGAGGACACAAGGAAAAGGTTACAGTTTCAGAAAGCACTCGAAGCTATGCTGAGCTAGACAGTCTGGGTTCAAATCCTGTTTCTCCCAATACTTCCCATGTGACCTGTGACAAATTACTTAACCTCACTGAGCCTTTAAACTGGGGATAAAATGTCTTCCATGGAGAGCTGTGAGACATAAGTGAGATATTATAGGCACGAGTGCCTGATATATAATAAGTGGTCAATAAATAAGTGTTCATTACTATCATTATTGTTAATGTACAATGAATATTCAAGTGTGCCCTTACCCCAGAGTCACATTTTGGGGGTTAGAAAGAAAATAAAGCTGAAACACACATTCACACACACACACACACACACACACACACACACACGTTTGTTTATTCTGATCTGTCTGGTTTGGAGTAATCCAGGCCAAGGTTTTCTCCCATTATGCTGAAAAATTACACACTGGCTGTATTCACTGTTCCCTGAACATCTAAGAAATCATTTGACTTATTGCCTCGGCACTTCAGAATGTCAGCACAAAGAACGCCAAGCAAAATTTAAGGAATACTAAGCAAATACCTGATATCACCTGATACTTCTCGTGGCAAAGGAAACCGGGAGAACTCCATTCCTATTTTAAAGCTACTTTATAGGGATAAAATAATGACTGGGCCTGGAAATCCAAATGTTATGAGCAAAAACTACTAATATGATGTGGAGGATCGGATCCCACCCGCTCTTCCCCATTTATGTGAACAGCATGACTTTGGCAGCAATTAAAAGCTAATGGTTTGCCAATGATGAGCTTTTCCGTCAAAAAGATAAATTAGAGACAATTTAGGACTTGTTTGGTTTTGACATCCACCCATTCCCTAGTGCCCACAATTAAAAACGGGCCAATCAAATCTCACATTCCTCATTTATTTAAACAAAAGTGGAAAATCACTGACCCACATACGGATTGACCTTTTTAACAGGTATGGAATCTGAAAAACTAGTGAGAGAAAAGTGCTTCTAACTCCACAACTCTTCTTTTCTACGCCACACCCCATGATTACTAAGCTCACAGACTGTGTGGAGATGCTTCCATTAGAGTGTAGCTTAAAGAGCACTGAGCTAGGAGCCAGGAAACTCCATCTCTGGACCTCCATTTTGTCATCTATAAAATGAGAGTGTTGAATTACAGTGTGAGGTGCTGCGAAGGCAACTCAACCCATGTTTCCCCACCTAAAAAGAGGGGAGGAGCTTCTAAACTTTTCCAGAAGGGAACGATGGTGATGGAGCAGGAGCAGGGGTATGGCACGGACAGAGAAGGACACAGCAGCCATTCTTGCTAAGAAGTTCTCTGGAAAACACTATGAAGAATGACATAGAATAAATAAAAAGTCAGTGAAATGACACACCTCCTAGCCCCCGAGAGAGATGAAGAGAAACGTTGATGTTCTCCACAACTCTAAAATATTCAAGCTTTACAGCACAGATTCAACTTTCAAAGGACAGATAACCCTTGAACTATATGGGTATGAACTATGCAGGTCCATTTACATGCAGATTTTTATTGATAAATACAGTGCAGTTTATTATTAAGAGTGTTTTCTGTTCTTTATGATGTTCTTAATAACATTTTCTTTCCTCTAGCTTACTTTATTATAAAACAGTATATAACACACATAACATACCAATAAGTGTTAATCAACTACTTCTGTTATCAGTAACACTTCTGGTCAACTATGGGCTACTGGTAGTAAAATTTTTAAGGAATCAAAAGATTTTTTTACTGTGCCAGGGGTAGGCACCCTTAACCCCTGTGTTGTTCGAGGGCCACATATACATATTTATTTTTTTAGGTTTATTTATTTATTTTGAGAGAGAGAGACAGCATGCCCGTGCACACATACAAGTGAGGGAGGGATAGAGGGGCGGGGGGAGAGAATCTCAAGCAAGCTTTGTGCTGTCAGCGTGGAGCCTATTGCAGGGCTCAATCCCCTGAACCGTGAAATCATGGCCTGAGCTGAAACCAAGAGTTGGATGCTCAACCCACTGGGCCACCAAGGTGCCCCATGAGTATTTTCAAAATCATTTCAAATTTGTCAACACTTTAAGCATCCTTCTGAATATGTAATAAATTTTAGCGTCTTCTTTTAGAGTCTGTATGTCAGAGCACAATGCCACCGTTAGTGTTTTATTTCAGAGAGTGTTCCGTCTCTGCAAACTCCAACATTACAAGGACTGTGGGGCTTAAGGATTGTATTTGACGATTTCTTCTATCAGCTTCATGCTCATACAGACCCGCTATTTTCTTTTGCCAATTCCACACCCTGTACCAGAAAAGAAAAAAAGCAGAAAGTTAAAAGTTCGAGGGAGAGTCAACTTTAGCAAATTCCCTCTTCTCCTCTCTCAACAAATGCACAAAGACAAGACACATATAGAAGCACCACCAGTATATGCCTGAGCTCAAGCTGTCAGTCACATTGCAACAATGATTATGCCAACTGTCATCATACATATTTTGTTCCTGTTGTAGTGAAATTAATACAGGGCAGAGGTTCTCAAACTTGAGTGTGCATAGAACCACCTGGAAGATGTTAAACCACAGACTGCTACTTCCCCCTGTTTCTGATTCAGTCTAGGATGGAGCCTGAGAACTTGCATGTTTCATAGGTTCCCAGGTACCTCTGATGTTGGTGGTCCAGAAACCACATTCTGAGTATCACGGTTGTGGGCAAATCCCTGAGCATCCAGGAAGGTGGAGCCTACTCGTCCCTGGCATCAAAAGAAGTCAGAGAAGGAAATCTGGGTTCGTTTTATTTCTTCCTTAAATTCAGATCCAATTAACATTTACTGAGTTATGCAAGGCAGTGGATTAAATGCTTTCAACTTTTAATTCTCACGACCACTGCTATTGCTACTGTCATCCCTGTTTTCTTTCTTTTAAATGTTTGCTTATTTATATTGGGAGAGAGAGAAGCATGCATGTGAATAGGGGAGGGGCAGAGAGAGAGAGAGAGAGAGAGAATCCCAAGCGGACTCTATGCTTTCAGTGCAGAGCTCAACTCAGGACTCGACCCCACGAACCGTGAGATCAGGACCTGAGCTGAAATCAAGAGCCAGATGCTCAGCCGACTGAACCACCCAGGTGCCTCTGTCAGCCTCATTTTAAAAAGAAGCAAACTGGGGCGCCTGGGTGGCTCAGGTGATTGAGCATCCAACTCTCGGTTTCAGCTCAATTCCTGATCTCATGTTTCCTGAGTTCGAGCCCCACACCGGGCTCTAAGCTGACAGTACGGAGCCTGCCTGGGTTTCTCTCTCTCTCTCTCTCTGCCCCTCCCCCTGCTGGTGCTGTCTCTGTCAATAAATAAATAAATAAATAAATAAATAAATAAAAGAAGCAAACTAAGACTGCAGAGAGATTGAGAAAGTTGCCCGAGACCACAGATCCAGCAAGAGGAAAAACCAGAATTCAAGTTCAGGTCCGCAGACTCTAAGTCTGTCCAGTGACCTCAGCGATGCTGTCAGTTCCCACTCTCTGGAAGCTGCCAAAGGCCTCTGAGCAGAGGTTGTGACTGGCATTGACAGAGGATGGGGAGGTACTGTGGGAACTGCAGAGGGAAGGGCGTTAAAGGAACTCTCTTCACATGCACATCTGGCTAAGTGGGCTGACAGACCAACTCCTTTCCCTGTACCTCAGCTCTGCCAACTGTGCAATGAAAGACCAAAATAGTTGCCACCTACCCCTCAGCTTGTTCCCAAGAATGAGATAAGAGCTCTCAGCTATTATGTAAGAAGCACTTTTCTTTCCAAACCCTCCACTTGCTGGATAGTCTGAAAGACTCCGAATCTTATAAAAGACGGGGTTCACCCTTACTGGCTTGAACTGATTGCAATGGTCACCCGGCTCTCCCATTCTGACCTCCATCCCCTCCCCTGGCCCTAAAATCAACAAGCTGGGAACTCAAAGTTCAAAGCATGCTTCCAAAATATGTGCATTTCAGAAACTCCATTTGTTCCTGCAGAGTACTTGACTGGAGAATTTTTCTGATAGCTCAGTTGGACACATTTTGAGGTGTTTCTCAGATTCCACTCTCACTCTGTACCTCACAGGCCCTGAAGGCATATGCTGTAGGCTCTGCCTGCTGAGTAACTGGCAGGAGGCCTGTCACACCTATTTTGTAAGCTGAGAAGGGCTGTATCAAGAGCCTCATCTTATAATTAAGACTCTTGTGGAGTTTAGTTGGTCTCATCTCATGAACAGAGAGAAATGCTCGGGTTCAGCATTAGTCAACGACCAAACATTGCAGAGAACACATAAGTGTTCCAGAGTCAAAGTGAGCAATAAAAGATTGATTTTCTTTTGTTTCCTTTTCTTGGCTTTGGGTCTCAGAAATATGGCCAGTTTCCCCTTTCCCCGACCTCTCCTTGTGGGTGTTTGTTTATTAATGCAATGGAGTGACACCCAGAGAGCCCTACCCTTGCTCTGAAGTTCTGATTGTAACGGAAACAGTAGCAGGGGTGAAGTGTCACTGTGGTTATCTAATGATCAAGGACAGCATGCCTGAGAGAGAGAGAGCAGCCAGGTCTCCGGCTGTCACCACATGGTTCATTCTGCCTCTACTCTCACTGCCCTGCCAGTGACTAATTGATCTGTGAAAGCCCTTGGAGGTACTTTGAGTAAGAAAGACACATTATATCTGCTCACAACAAATCCTCAGAGGGGGGGAAAAAAAAAAACGTTTCATGCACAAATTTCTCTGCTTGACTCTTTCTCCCATTCATTTCCCTACTAAGTCTTCAGCACCCAAAGAATTAAGTAGACGGGAAAAAAAAAAATTCTTCTCGTGGTCAGTTCCCGCCAAACAGAGATTGGCACATGAAGAAAGGAAACCAGAATCGATAGTAAAAATGAAGGAAAGAAAAGTAGGCAGTAAAGATGGAAAGTGGTTCTCTGGCCTTGAAGCCACTGTATTTAAGACAATTACCAGATCTCAAAGTCAACATGTTCTGTTTCGACCACTGACCAGTAATGAGGATAACTCATAAAAAGGCAGAATCCTGTAGTGCAGCTTTCTGGCAACTTCATTTAACACACTACATTCTAATAGACTAAATTTTTACCTCCAGCAACCAATCGAATATTTCTATACATAGATTCAAAAGTGCTGTCGGTCTGTTGTAAATTCACCCTCCCAAATGTACCAAAGGGTTTATTTGAGATGTCTTGCTCCCCAACTGTGGATAAGACTTGCATTTTGCCTTTCTGATTCAGCTTCTGCCTATAGTGCATTTGCTTTTCAAAAAGAGTTTGCCAGGGCTGCAGAAAGAGTTGAAGGAATATTGATAAGAATACTGGGCTTTTATCAAAAGCTTCTTCTTGTAAGTGAACTTGGCCCAAACTCAGAGTTCTTCCCCTGTTGCTGACTGATCCCAAGGTACCCTAGGGTAAAAGCCAGTAAAGTCATTCTTGGGCCTTTTGCACATGCCTGTGTTAAGCACTTTGGACATCTGGGATAAGGAGGCTGTATTCATTCCTTTATTCACTCAGTCAGTATTTATTAGGTATCTGAAATGTGCCAGACTCACAAGTAGAATTTATTTTTTCATCACTAATTGTCACATATGGTCTGCAGAAATAACTGGTCCATTTTTCTTGGAACAGTATGCCACAAGACAGTGGATGGAAGATCTATTCTTCCCCCTTCTTGACAGCCTCTAAGGTAAGTTCCACAGGGGAAGAGTTCTGGAGCATTGAGCCAACTGCTAACTACATCGAATTGCTTTGGTAACACCTATTCCATTGGCTTAAATCTGATACAACACAGGATAACACATAGCTTTCCAGAACCACGCACACCCAGAACCCACGTAAGTGCAACCTCACTTAGGATATTTTCTAAAATACCTACCTATGCAGCAGAGAATTTTCTAAATGACTTTTAAAGACATTTGAAGGTTGGGGCGCCTGGATGGTTCAGTCAGTTGAGCGTCCAACTTCAGCTCAGGTCGTGATCTCACGGTTCGTAGGTTCGAGCTCCACATCGGGCTGCGTGCTGACAGCTCAGAGCCTGGAGCCTGCTTCAGATTCTGTGTCTCCCCCTCTCTCCGCCCCTCCCATGCTCACTCTCTGTCTCTCTCTCCCTCAAAATAAATAAACATTAAAAAAAAAAAGATGAGGGGCGCCTGGGTGGTCAGTTGGTAGAGCGTCTGATTTTAGCTCAGGTCGTGATCTCACAGTCCGTGAGTTTGGGCCCCGCGTTGGGCTCTGTGCTGACAGCTCAGAGCCTGGAGCCTGCTTCGGATTCTGTGTCTCCCTCTCTCTCTGCCCCTCCCCTGCTCATGCTCTGTCTCTCTCTGTCAAAAATAAATAAACATTAAAAAAAAGATTAAAGACATGTGTAACTTATTCTCCCACTCTTTTCTGGGCTCTCTCAATCACCAGAGGTAACCAAGCAGACTCAACATCAGAAACCCATCAAAATTATAGGGCTGGTCTTTTTAATCTTTTGAAAATTCAGTCAAATTGCCATCACTCTTGTTCCATAATGTGGGCAAGTATTTCTTGTCCAGCTTCACAGGATTCAAATCTATTTATTGCTATATAGACAAAATAATACAAGTATAATAAAAAGAAGTTGTATTTGAAGAGCCCTTACTGGTTTATAAAACATGATATAGTTAACAGAAACATTTTTCATTTAATCACAGCACTTTAACATTCACTGAACAAACACTTATTAACCCCTTAATAGATTTCCCTGGTGCCTAGCACAACACGTGGTGGATGAAAAATAAGACAGGGTCTCTGCCCTCAAGAAGTCCAGAGTCTACTGGGTAAGAAAGACAAGTCAACAATAACTATAGTATGATATAAGGGCAATAGAGAAATATATTACAAAATATTTATATTTTATAAATATAAAAATAGAAGCAAAATAACAGACATTAAGTATTCAACATTAAAAATGGCATTTAGAGGAGCTTGGCTTACTTATAAATTCCTAGACATCAGAGATATCTAGGTATATGTGCATAGAACATAATAAAATATTTTTGACGGTAGTGCACAACAAGGGGTGGAAGCTATTCCAGCAGAAGAGCTGGAGGTGCTAGAGACGGTGATGGTGGTGGATTTTGGAAGAGTTGGGCATTTCTTGGTTAATCAGAACCGATGCCCTTTCCTCTTATGCCACTGATACCCAGCCAGCCCTGAGACATCTCTCTTCATAGCCCAACAGTCCAGTGGTTCACCGTAGAACTAATATACACGCAACCATAGCAACAGCCACCACAAAAATATTAGCAGTGACTGATTATTTGCTAACAGAGCATGTGCGGAAGAACTCACAGCCAGTGGCCCCTTAGAAATGTACCTGAATGTCAAGAAAGCAAAAAAAAAGAAGCCCTCTACTCAAGCCTGCTTTTGATTAGTTGAGCACCATGTGCATGAACAGAAGAGGCAACGATAATTTTGAGGAGGGTGAGAAAGGCAGGCAGGGAGGAAGAAACCAAACACGAATTGAAAGCAGATGACACAAAGCCCCTGGCTCATGTAGCTCCACAAGAATGAGTATTAAGTAAGTTTCTTGCAGAAGGACAACTATCAGAAAGAGAAAAAAAAATGGTGGTAATAAATCCTAACAAAAGCCAACAAAAGAAAATGTTGGACAATTTGTTGGACAAATATTCAGTAAGGCCGATCCACCTCACCGCGTTGTTGTAAAGAACAGCTAATAAAAAAAACTGTCAAGGACACTACATAGAAGAACTAACCAATAATAAGAACATTAATAATAAGGGAGGGTCTAGGAATGAAACCAGTTCCATCAAGACCAAAAATGTTGAGCAACCAGCACAGAAATAAAGAAAACAGATATGACCGCCTGGAGGCGATCCAAACAAACAAGAACCAAAATATATTTTGCTCTTAATTTTTAAAAAGGAGACAACTTTACAGGGTATAAGACTATAAATAAATATTGGTCAATGGGCTCTTGCTTTCCCCAGAGGCAGCTCCCTTTGAAATGACTTCCTGGACAGAGGGCATAAGGGAGTTGAAGGCTCCTACTCTCCTCCCTAGAGCTCATGGTCCAGAACAGGAAGGCTTCCCTCCCCAGTCTTCACAATTTGGGATTGGAAAAAACACTGGAAGGAATCCAAAGCTGTGGTTCATTTCATTCTTTCATTTCCTGCCTTTGCCAAATGCTTAACAATTACAAACAAATGTTGTCTTCACAAATACTTTCTTCTAGATGAACATTCTGCTCATCTTGGTTGCTTATGTGTATGTGACTTGAGAAACACTTTCTAAATCCTCAAGGTGACAGGATTTCCACGTAATGATAATGATTATTTAATGTCATCATCACAATAGGCTGCCTGGGCAAATGAAATGCTTGCTGGGTCTAAAGCATTCACTCAAGTGAGGTAAATTAACACTTTCCAGGGTACCAGATTTCCCATTGGGACGCTAAAGAAGGTAATTCATTACCCAGGCATTCTCCGCCCTCAACACTGCTGTCTAGCAGCAAGTTCTTCACTTGCTTAGCTGTCAGACTTCTCAGCCAGTGTGGGGAAGTCCAAGAGAGATAAGAATATGCTGAGAAGGTCCAGGCTGGGTGGATATTTTTAGTCATCTGAAGATAGTTCCGGGTGATAATAGTCCTCATAATGTAACCCACAAGAATGTGGCCCATCTCACCTTTCAAAGCACTTTTATGGCATAAATCGTCCCCTTTGATCCTCACAATAATCCCTGAGGTATGCAAAGCAGGTATTATTATAGTTAGCACCTGGCTATGGCAGCAACAAAGGCATAGACAAATGGCATGGAGTAAGCCTAGAAGACATAGGGAAGCAAGAAAGGGGATACCAGGAAGAGGGGCCAAACCCCAAAACCAGTAGCATCAAAACCATTGGGTGTCTGGGAACAGGACACACAGTTGCACGTGGATGGAGAAATGTGAACAGGCTCAGGTGTCTTAATGGGTAGACTAGATTTAAAAGATGACTATTTCTAAGACCAAAATCAAGAAAGACGGTAACTAAAAGGAACCAAGCAGGTCTGCTATTTGCCAGGTGTCTTCCTGTAAGATATTAACAGGTTTCATCTTCACAACTAATCTATGCAACATAGATATTATGAACCCATTCTTTACAGATGAGAAAACTGAGGCTCAGAAGAGTGATGTTATCTGCCCAAGGCATCATATCTGCTAACTGGAGAAGATGAGATTCAGGGTCTAGGAGAAGGACAAAGCAACAGAGGGCTGGGGGCTCTCAACAGGAATGACTAGCAATCAATTTAGGGCAGCAACCATAAGCGTATCAAGAAAAGAGTTTAAGAATAAGGAACAAGGGCCTCCAGAGCCCTGGATTCTTTGTGTACTGCCTGCCCTGGAGGTGTAGCAGAGGCTGGGCTCACATTACCTGCTGAGGAGCTACGTCTGACTGAGTTGGGAGAGGCGGAGTAACAAGCGAGATGATTCCTGGCACTTATCCCCCTTTTACAGGTGAGGAAACTAAGTCCCAGAGAGGGAAAGTCCCAAAGAAGTGGGAGAGAAGTTGCTTTTCATCTGCCAGAGCAAGAGGAAAGAGAGTATCTGAAAACACACAAGTCTGGGAGGATGATGAAGGCTGGCAAGAAACCTGCTGCTGGTGAGATAGCCCAAGATGATGGAAGAAAGTAGAATGATCAGAGCCCAAGGAACAAAATGAGGACTTGAGGTAGTGGAAAGGAATATTCTATCACTTCTGTGTTGTAGTACATTGGACAAGATGCTTCTCTGAGTTTCATCTGTAAAATGGAGTGATTCTGTGAGAATTAAACACAAAATTCTGAGCACTATTCTTAAGCATTTGAAAGAAGTTTTGATGTTGAGATAGACAGAATGGTCTCTGGGGACGTTAACACAACAGACAAGGGTAGCATGTGGATTTGGAATGATCTCCTTCTTGGCATTTAGTAAAAAAATCTTATTTAAAATTCGATGGGGCACCTGGGTGGCTCAGTTGGTTAGGCAACCGACTTCGGCTCGAGTCATGATCTCGCAGTTTGTGAGTTCGAGCCCCGCGTCGGGCTCTGTGCTGACAGCTCGGAGCCTGGAGCCTGCGTCGGATTCTGTGTCTCACTCTCTCTCTGCCCCCTCCCCTGCTCACACTCTGTGTCTCTCTGTCTCTCAATAATAAATAAACGTTCAAAAAAAAATTCAAAAGATTGTTCTCCAATCCTCATGAATTCAACCTATGTCATAAGCAAGACTTTTGATTCTAGAAAGGTCACTTCCATGACCTTTCACTTCCACAAGACTTATATAACATGTTTCTTCTGACAAACTATGAACCATTCTGCTTTAAACAAAGAAGATTCCTCCTGGAGGGAGAATTAATCAAGGGCAATAACATTCTCCCTGACCCTTATTAGCACATAAGGGTTATATCCAGTAACAGTGCATGAAGACTTCAACCAAACTGCCTACAGCTTCTCTAAATTGATTTGCCCAAGAGAGCCCATATTCATGTCTGCAGTGACTCCAGGCAGCAAAAAGAGCCATTCCCCAGGAGCCATTGTGGCCATTGTGAGCAGTGTCATTTGTACAATTAACTACAAAGGTGCTTGGAAATTTTCACTTTACAGGTCTGGAATAATTCAGAGAATCTTACAGTTAGAAAGAAACTTGTAGGCCCCTGATCTAACCCCCAACTCTAACCCCCCCTCATCAGTTAGCTCCTCCCAGAGGTCTTTATACAGACCTGGGTTTGGGGAAATTATTTCTAGGAAGTGCCCACAGGACTCTTGGATATAAATTCACTAGTGCCAGGAGCCACTAAATGACTCATTCAAAATGTCTCCAGTCTCTCTAATCCTCTTATTCTGTTATTATTTTTGAATGTCCATAGTTTACAATACTGTTTTCTTACACAACCTGCCAGAGCCACCACAAGCTGCTTAGCCTCCTGAACAGTCACGACACCACACATCCTTTCTCCCCTCCCCCCACCCCCAGGCCCCTCCACAGGCCACAGCACTAGCTCAGCTTCCAAGCACAAACCCAACGTGGGCCGAAGACACTGGCCACAGAGATGACCTCTCCTCCCGGCCCTCCCCATTTGCTGCCCAGACCAGCCAGACCTGCATTTGGCCCTGGCCCTGCCCATCAGCCCCATCACCCTATCTGGCGGCACCATTCCATCACAGGGCATTGCAAGTGGACATCAGTTTACTTTAGATCTGACAAGGAAGGCCGCCTGACTGCCACGAGCTGGGGACAAAAGGAGGACCCCAACAGTTACAAGCAGCCTGCAAGAAAGCCCAAGAACCTGAAAAGGGCTACAGAATGAAACTATTGACCTCCCCACTTTGCAGTTGCATGTGTGATGCGTGGTGCTTCTGCCACGGAGTTAGGTGGGCCTGTGTGGAGCTGTCAAAGTGGGAAGCAAACCCTGGGCTCCAACTGCATCGCATAGGTTAGCCAGAAAAATGTCACTAACAACACACAGCGGAATTGAAGATTCCAGGTCAGCACAAACTATTTAAATCAAACAGAGTCAGAGCTTGCTCCTCAGTGAGTTTTATCTTGCTGTATCTCAGGAGTAGGATAAGGCTTAGTTAACATTTGCTTCAGGTGACTTAGGTGTCACTGAAGTGGAGAAGGGGGGAAACCCACCCAGCTATCTCTACCTAAATGCCCCAAAGCAGCCACCGTTTGGCTCAGCTTAATTCACAACGGCAGTAGTGTTTTTTTCTTCTTTTCACGATGAGTGGTTCCCCACATGAGAAACAGGGAGAAAGGCCTATAAAGGCTGAGGCCACCAGGGATGCAAGAACCCTGCAACAGAAACCATCCCCCAGAATTTCACCACAAATGAGAAGTGTTTTTCAGAACACAACCTTGCAAGAAGCTGTATAGGACCTCAAGGTTGCAGGGAACCGGAAGGCTTGTCTGGAGCTCTCCCCGGGGGGAATGAGCAGCTGGCTAACTTGGTAACTAGCAGTTCTCTCCTGCCCCCCAGTGCCCTTGGCTGCCCAAAGTCCCCACTGTGCCCCAGACTCCAGATCTTTCCTCCAAATCACCTTCTTCTGTGTCCTATTCCCTCAGGGCAAAGCACTGTATTTTCCAAGGTAACACCTAGCTAATCTAATATAATCTAATCTAAAAGAGTTAGTGAGTATTATTGGATTAATGTGCTATTACTCCTAGAAAATACAATTTGCATTCTGGAGACACACAGCCTTAAACTAAAGGAGTGGGAATTCCCATTACCCCAGCAAGCTAGGGACAGAGGCGATTTTTGCAATGGCTGGGAACTCGAAGACCAGATTTAAAAATGGAAAACAGCCCTGCCTATTCCTACAGCTGGGAAGGTTTTGAGTTCCATTGTTTGAAAGTAAACAATCTTTGGCTCCATGTAATCTCTTTCTAACTTTTCCCCACCTCCTCAGTATTGATGTGTTCAGAGGCCCCAGGCTTTCTTTCCACCTCAGATAATAACAATGTTTGGTAATGCCTGGGCTGTGTACTTCATCAGTTGGGATTTTAGTACTTCCCTAAAAGGAGAAAAAAATACTACCTCCCCAATTATTTAAAGTATTCACGCCTTACATTTAATTCTTTTTATTTGGGTTTATTTTTGGTCAAAATAAGCCTCTTCAGAGATATGCAAGAATTCTTAGAAAAAAAGAGCTGTATATGTACTACATGTCCGTATAATACAGTATATGTTCCACAGGTCTATATATATATGTATATATGCTACATGTCTATATAATATGTTCTTTTTTTTTAATTTTTTTATTTTTTTATTTTTTGAGGGACAGAGAATCCCAAGTAGGCTCCACGCTGTCAGTACAGAGCCAGACACGGGGCTCAATCCCACGAACCATGAGATCATGACCTGAACCCATATCAAAAGTCAGACACTTAGCCAACTGAGCCACCCAGGTTCCACTATATATGTTCTAAACTAATTATACACATTGTCTCACTGCTCATAACAACCCTGTGAACTAGAAGCTATTATCCCCAATTTTCAAATAAGAAAACTAAGATGCTGAGTCCAATAAATTAGCCAAGATGGTTGAAAATGATGAAGAATCCAAAGCTCTGAGTCCAAAGCTTTCCCTCTTAATCACTATTTTCTCTTACCAGATATGTGAGGGAGGGGGTAGGGGAGAAGCAACAACATTTCTACTACCTTGAGCTTTTCTACCTTGCAGTAGTAAGTCAGACATTTTCAAAGTATGGTCCCCAAACAAGCAGCATCAGCATCCCCCAAGAAACTTGTTAAAAACTGCAAAATCTGGGGCCCACTCCAGACCTAAAGAATCAGAAACTCTGGGGGCAGGGCCCAGCAATTTAACAAGCACTGCACATCATTCTAATGCACACTCGGGTTTGAGAACCATTGAACTAAGCCATCAATGTAGAATCTTGAAGTTTGAGGAATGGGTCAGCAGTAACTCCTTTTTAATATCTAATCCTTGAATAATTCCTTTTCAATTAGAAACTTTCACATGATTTTATTATAACTCTACAGAGATGTGAACAAATGAACATTACTGGCACATGCTCGACAGGTGTGTAAAACTGTAAATGGAAATGAGGTAATCAGTGCAAAAGAAATAGTTTCTCAAAATCCTATAAGATAGTCTAATAAGACTGAGTTTAATTTTTTTAATGTTTATTTTTGAGAAAGAGAGAGACAGAGTACGAGAGAGGGAGGGGCCGAGAGAGAGAGACACAGAGTCTGAGGCCTGTTCTAGGCTCTGAGCTGTCAGCACAGAGCCTGATGTGGGGCTCGAACTCAGTAACCACGAGATCATGACCTGAGTAGAAGTCAGACGCTTAATCGACTAAATCACCCAGGCACCCCTAAGAACACTGAGTTTAAAAGCAGTTTAGTGGCGCCTGGGTGGCGCAGTCAGTTAAGCGTCCGACTTCAGCCAGGTCACGATCTCACGGTCCGGGAGTTCGAGCCCCGCTTCAGGCTCTGGGCTGATGGCTCCGAGCCTGGAGCCTGTTTCCGATTCTGTGTCTCCCTCTCTCTCTGCCCCTCCCCCGTTCATGCTCTGTCTCTCTCTGTCCCAAAAATAAATAAACGTTGAAAAAAAAATTTTTTTTAAAAAATAAAAAATAAAAAAATAAAAAAATAAAAAAACGTTGGAAAAAAAATTTTTTTAAATAAATAAATAAATAAAAGCAGTTTAATGAGTATTCTTAAGTTTCAAAAGGGGGGAATGTTTATCTACATTGGCTATACCGAGTCAGATCCCATTAGTCTGCTCCCTACTTATACCAAATTACATGGAACACCAAGAAAAGCACCTATTGGCCTCATTTGACTAACATCTATAAACAGCTTGCCTCACCCTTACTCTTCACTCTGTGCTGCTTCTTTCTTAAACCAAAATAAGACTGAGAGACCAGCTTTGGCCTGGGAAAAGCCCACCAGTCTGAGGCCTTCCGATAGCTGGAAAACCTCTGGCTGGCAGACAGGAACAGCCCAGCACACAGGCTCCATGCACACCACTGCTTAATGACCCGGGCCTCAGAATAGGCCATTTTCCAGGAAGCAAGTTCTATACTCAATTTCTCAGACCCCATGAGTCTTCTGTTTCCTTGGAACTTATTCAGTATTAGCTTAGGTGTGCCCTAAATAAAATAGGAAATGCATGGACATCAGTATATCTGAAAAAGAAATGATTTGCATCGACTCTCAAACTGAGCCAAAAGTCAGAAGTAGAGGGGGAACTTCCTCCCTGGGGCTGAGTCAGTAGCCTCAACCTTCTCAGACTGGGGTTAAACAGTTCATGCCCTACAGGGAGCTAGCTGCTCTGGTAGAAAACAAAGTTTGGAGTCTACAGTCAGTCACATTGGCCAGCAGGGCAACTCCAGCTGGGGAACTTGCTAGCTTTTTTTTTTTTTTTTTAATGTTTATTTATTTTTGAGAGAGAAAGACAAAGCACAAGCTGGGGAGGGGCAGAGAGAGAGGGAGACACAGACTCTGAAGCAGGCTCCAGGCTCCGAGCTGTCAGCCCAGAACCCGAATGCAGGGCTCAAACCCATGCATGAACCATGAGATCATGACCTAAGCCGAAGTCAGAGGCTTAATCGACTGAGCCACCCAGGCACTCCAGAACCTGCTAGCTTCTAAGTGGTAGTTTCTACCTGTGTGACTTTGGGAAATATATATATACTTCACCTTCATGAGTCTCAGTTTCCTGAAATTTTTTTTTTTTTAATGGGGGATTGTACAGGAAACAGGAGTCATTTCTACCAGACATGAAGAGAACTAGGGCATAGGGCATAGTGGCCTATCCTGCCGGGGCTACCTCAGGAGATGCTAAATTAATGTCAGCTCTTTTCCTCTTCCCCTTTAAAGTGCTGAGGTGGATTTTCACCTGACTCCATGGGAGCCTTAGCCTCAAAGAGCAGTCACCAGGGGTTATATAAACAGGGCTTTATAAACAGGGGTTAAGACCTGTTAACAGGTCTCACAACCATATCCCAGGGAACCTGCTATAGGAGTAAGCGGTTTCTCATCTTGAAATAGAGAACAAGGCTGGGATGCCTCACATTGTGGAGGAGAAAGCTATAATCACCTAGTCTGGGTCAGATCACAGACCTTCCCCTAAGACCCCTGGGGAACCCGCTCCTCCCCACAACTCCTCACAATTAAACACGCCTAAAAACTGATAAAGGAAGCACTAAGTTAATTCCTAAATGTTCG
This sequence comes from Prionailurus bengalensis, assembly GCF_016509475.1. Classification (NCBI taxonomy): domain Eukaryota; kingdom Metazoa; phylum Chordata; class Mammalia; order Carnivora; family Felidae; genus Prionailurus; species Prionailurus bengalensis. Next base: position 136,330,818 of record NC_057343.1, read on the forward strand.
GGGAAATGACACATCAACCAACTACACAGAAGGGAAACACCACACTCGTGTCTGGGTATTAAGTTGAAAAACTTACCCACAGACCTTTTTATTTTTCCCGACAGGAGGGAGCCCTCTACTGGCAAGTTAACACTCTGCTAGGAAAGAGCCCCATTCTGGAGAGTCCTTAGAAGTTGTTTCTTGACTTTAGAGCAGCAAATATGTAAGTTATTACCGAATAGCTAAGTTTGCATCCATGGTAGGAACAGATGCAGGTATGAATTAATGAAGGTTGATGGTATAAAACCCAAATTCCATGTATAAGACTCTCTCAGCTAGCCTGATTACAGCGTACCATAGAAACAGAGGGGATAAAGAGGTGTAAGAACCTTCCCTCTCCTCCCTAGTACATAGATAGTCTTCTAGAAGTGTTATGTGCAGAGAAATGGCTCCGCCCAGTGTTTGGGCTGTCAAGACATCCTATCAGACCATTGGGAAGAGACTGCAAACAACCTAAATGGCCACCAAGAGCAGATGGGAAAACAGGTTATTGTACATTAAAACAATGGCATAGTATGCAGCTTAAAAAAAAAAAAAAACACTGACGAAATTCATTCTATACCCCTTTAGAAAGACTGCCATATCTTTACTTTTTCCCATACCTTTCAGTTTAAAAAAGAAAAATCAAAGCACGGAAACAATATACATAATACTCTATCATCCGTGTTAAAAGGGTATCTATTTGTGTTTGCTTCTACGTGCATAAAGTAAAATATTTCTAGAAGTTTGAACAAGAAACTAACAACAGTGGTTACACTTTGTAGGGAGGTGAGAACTAGAAGAATAATGGACACAGGTGAGGAGCAGCTTTCGCTTTGTTTTATGTTTTGTCCTTTGATGTGGATGTTTTAATTAATCGAAACATGAAGCAAGTCGTTTTTCAAATGACAGCCTGAGTGGGCATGAAGTTTTTCCTTACTCAACACTTTTGTAATGGTTAATGCTTATGTGCCAGGCACTGTGCTAAGCCTTACCTGTATTACCATTTATTCAACCTTCCCGATCACACCAGTAGATAGGAACTGCTCTAGTCATCCGCATTGTTGAGACAAGGAAACTGAGGGGCAAAGCGGTTAAGTTATTGCCCAAGTTTACAGAGACAGGGCTTCCAGGCAGGCTGACTTCAGAGTTTCTGCACTTACCACCAGCTACGTGGCCACCCCAGAGAAAGTTTCTCCAGCACAGTCAAGCTGGGATCAGTGCTGTAAGTCAAACATCCAGGAACCGGTTAAGTTTGGAGAAGCCCTTTACTCGTGGTCTCCAATATGAGAGTTCCTTTGACTGGACAACACACACACCAGTACTCACACACATGCACTCAAATATTCTCACAGTGACACACACTCAAAACCACTGCCCCATATTCTCATAGTCACACATACACATTCATCTGTTCTCACACACATGCTTTCTCACACCCCTTCACACTCACATACACTCTTATATTCTGAAATGCACTCACACACTCATTTACTCAACACATTTTCACACACACTTGCACACTCACACGCAAACGCATATGGTAATGCCTTTCTCTGGCTCCAAGCCCAACCTCTCCTTCATTGCCTGGCACAGCCCCAGGATGCTGCTACACTCCAGCCCAGGGGTTCCGGGCCCTCTCCCTTGCCAATTCAGGCCTCCTCTGTATGCATAAACCTGTCCCAAATAAAATACGGGTACCCATAGTTCTATCTCAGCCACCCCATTTGTACTCCTGAATATGCTCCATTAGTCCCCCCTGACAAGGAGGGAAATTTCCTCTTCCTCGGGACCTTAAGAAGGAAAGATTGTCTTTCCATTCTACTTGGGCTTCCAGCTCCTCTGCTTGCCCAGTGAATGAAGGATGGCATGAATTTGATTTGTGACAAGAAAGAGGTACAATCCTCCATCTGTCTAGGAGACCACGCATGCCTCCTCGGCCGATCATAAGCACCTTTCCTCCCCAGCTCTGGAGGACACACAACCACCGTGAGACCAACATTCTGTGCTGCCAACAAGCCATTTGGTGTCCCCAGAGGGCTGACCTGCAAATGTTCTAGATGCAAAATCATTTCAAAGGGAGAATGAGATACAGCGTCTGACATGTACTCTTTTAATTCCTCTCTAGGTTTGCTCCCACTTTAGAGTGCAACAGTTTTTAAACATTTTACCGCTGCCCCCAAATTCCGTGTTACCCTGCTGTTTCAAAGACTGGAAGGCAAGCTACTTTCATCATCTTATTATACAGTCACTAAAATGGTATCAAAATTCCAGGCACCCTTCTGAAATCTCTCAGAAATTTTTCCCTTTATGATAATTAATAACATTAGAAAGCCCTTCACAGTCATTATTCCATTTAATCCTCTGTGAGAGTGACATTCTTACTAACCCCATTTTGCAGATAAAAAGGCTGGGATCACAAGGGGGAGAGCGAGCGGTCCAAGGTCATATTGCTGGTAATTAGTAACACGAACCAGAAGCTGAAGGCAGATGTGCTTCAGTATAAATCCAAATTCAGTATAAGGCACTGGCCTTAAGGGCCCATCTCCAGCTCTCCATTCTCAATGGCTCAAATGCTCAGGTCTTGCAAACCAAAACAAAGCAATCAACATTCTTGAGTATCAACTCTCTGTATGGCATATCATTATGTACTGCTGTTCATCCCATGCCTTTGGGATTTATTATTGCCTTGTATTATTATTTACACTAAGTATTAGTCTCAGTGTTAACTCTTTACATTCAGACAGTGTATCTTTTCCATCTCTATGCCCCCACACTTAGAAGAGTCTTTTGGGGGCGCCTGGGTGGCTCAGTCAGTTAGGAGTCCAACTCTTGATTTCAGCTCAGGTCATATCTCAAGGTTCGTGAGTTCGAGCCCCATGTGGGGCTCGATGTGGATATCACAGGGCCTGCTTGGGATTCTCTCTCTCTCCCTCTCTCTGCCCCTCCCCCACTGGCACTCTCTGTCTCTCTCTCTCTCTCAAAATAAACTTTAAAAAAAAAGAGTCTTTTGAGGGTGCCTGGGTGGCTCAGTCGGTTAAGCATCTGGCTCTTGATTTAGGTTCAGGTCATGATCTTACGATTTGGGAGATCATGCCCCATGTTGGGCTCTGCACGGACAGCGTGGAGCCTGCTCGGAATTCTCTCTCTCCCTCTCTGTCTCTGCCCCACCCCCTCACTCACACACATGCACATGGACCTCCTCTCTCTCTTTCTCCAAAAAAGCATTTTACACATTTCAGGTGATTTCTAGATGCTTATTGATGGTGGCTTTTCACCTCTCTAGGATTTCCAGACAACCTCTGCACAAATCAGGCCTCTTTGCCTGTAAAGATATGTGGGCAAACATGTTTGTCACAGCATCCTATACAAAAGCAGACAGGAAGCAACCAAAACATCTCATAAGGGAAGAATGGTTAAATAAACTGTGGGACATCTGCAGAATGAAAAGTTACACAACTATTTAAAATCATAGGTTTTTTTTTTAGTTTTTTTAATGTTTATTTTTCAGACAGAGAGAGAGACAGAGTGCGAGTGGGGATGGGGCAGAGAGAGGAAGACAAAGAATCTGAAGCAGGCTCCAGACTCTGAGCTGTCAGCACAGAGCCGGATGTGGGACTCGAACTCATGAATGGTGAGATCATGACCTGAGCCAAAGTCAGATGCTTAACGGACTGAGCCACCCAGGTGCCCCTAAAATCATGTTTTAATAGACTGTTGAATAACATAGGAAAATGTTTACCAAATATCATGATACATTTTTCACCAATAGCAAAGAAAAAAAGCTTAGAGAAAATACATCAAAAATGTCAGCTGTTATTATCTCTGAGAAGGGAGATGAAACTACAGAGAACCTTTATCTCTCTTTCAGAACATTAACTCCTTTCCTGGTGATCCTTGAGACTACTCATTTCAATCTTGTGAGCTTCATTTTTCTTTATAAAACACTAGTAATATTGGTTTCCTCACAGACACTCTTGTGAAGAGTTTAAACTTTTCCAGTAAGAAATGCTTTGTAGATTAATAACAATGGCATTAAATTATGCAATAAAAGATTATGTGATCTTTATGCAGTTTTCATAACAAAGACTTTACAGAGAATAATGCCTTACCAACTAAGAGTGGAAATTTTAGTGGAATTTGTATCTTCTTTTTTTTTAATCTTTTTTTTAATTTTTTTTAATCTTTATTTATTATTGAGAGAGAGACAGAGTGCGAGCAGGGGAGGAACAGAGAGAGAGGGAGACGCAGAATCCAAAGCAGGCTCCAGGCTCCAAGCTGTCAGCACAGAGCCTGACACAAGGCTCGAACTCACAGACTGAGATCATGACCTGAGTTGAAGTCAGCCGCTTAACCAACTGAGCCACCCAGGCGCCCCTGGAATTTGTATCTTCTCAAACTCTACTCCTCTTTCTTTTAAAACTAAGCTTATGCTTATCTTACATTCAGTGAATTATTATGAAATGATTCTCCTTGGATGATTCAAGAATAAAAGAAACACACCTACATCAAGAACCTAAACAATTCAGCTTTTTTTTTTCCTTTCTTCTTTTCAGTGAATAGGAACTAGAGTTATTACAGCAATAGCCACGGGCCTCTTCTTACTTTCACCCAGTCACTGTGGCCCAGAGGATCAGGCATGCCAAGAAGTTCCTCACCAACCTGCTGAGGTACCACTATAGGTCTTACACAGGGTAGGGACAGGCCATACTGGCATGGATACGAGATCAGCCAGTCTTCTTACCTGATAGAAGCACCTCCAGGGTCCAAATGCCACACAAAACAGCCCTTACCCAAGAAGCAGGGGCTACCACAAGCAGGTTCCATTTCAGGAACCCTTAACTTGGAACCTGGTCCTGCCCAAGCTCCCCAGGCTGACTTTTTCCTCTCCTTCAACCATCCTCCATCACATTCGGTTCAGGAGTGATCACCAAAGCACCAGGTGAGAGTCAGTCTTGAAAGAAGCTCCCTTCGGTTTACAACACATGCACTCAGCACCCATACTGTGCCCAGTAGCACCTGCGTCCTACACCTCCACCCTTTCCTTCAAACTTGAGCCTTTCTTTTTAATGCTTTTTTTTATTTTTGAGAGAGAAAGAGAGAAAAAGAGCAGGGGAGGGGCAGAGAGAGAGTCATAGAATCAAAAGCAAGCTCCAGGCTCTGGGCTGTCAGCACAAAGCCCGACATGGGGCTCGAACCCATGAGTGGCGAGATCATGACATGAGCCAAAGTCAGTTGCCTAACCAACTGAGCCACCCAGGTGCCCCTAAATTTGGATCATTTTTACAAAGGCTTTCCCTCTTCCCCACCTCATCTCCTTTCTACACAAGCCAGTTACATGTATGACTTCTTTGGTAAGTGATCAATATCCCCATTTTTTTCACCAAACAGTTAGTTGTTTAAACTTTATAAATCAGGAGGAAAAGAACCACTGTCAGTCTCCTGGTAACACATCAGCCACCCAGAAGTCTTTGGAAAAGCCAAACTTCCCAGATGCATTCAAGTCCTACTGCTTTAAGCATCAAAACTTTTAAGACACTCGTGGTTTTCCATGGAAATCCTTCTCATTATAGTCTATGCTCTCTGCTTTCTTAAACAGATTATCCTGAAATTTTAATATCTTGTTGATGATTCATCCTCATGCACGTCAGTGACTGTCTCCATGGGGGCTGTACTTTTGGGTAAGACTCTTTACTCAAAAGTTTATGAGCCCCACACTCTGTCTTCTGTGGTTTTAGTTTGTTTGTTTCTTTCCTTTGGGAAGCTCACAATTTCTGCTTCTCTCCAGCCTTCCCACCTCCCTTTTCCTAACCCACAGCTAATAATCTGCTAGGTGTTCAGAATCTACTTATCAAAACTTGTTGGTTACAGGGCATAGAAAGAGTTGGGTCTGGGGGTCTCTGCCATAAGTAAAGTTCCCACACTTCAGTTCATCAACTCGATGCTGCCTGTTTGGCTGCTCTGAGCCCTCTTGGCCACTTTCCAGTTCTTACTACATTCTAGGTAGATGATCCAAAACAGACATTTCAGAAAGTTGAAGCTTGTACTGCATTTTAGTCCATACCTGAGATCTATTCTTAAGGTAATAACTCTGCAATGAGCCCTTGAAGAACAAGTGTGTGACTTGAAAGGATCACACCCTTGTAGTGAAGGCTAGAAGTTTCAAAAACAAAAATTAAAAAAAAAAAAAAAAAACCAGAGCAAAAAGAAGATTTTTAAAGTTTCTTTTCTTCCCTAGGTTGCTCCAAATTTTGAAATATGTACCTCCTCCCTTCAACCCTGTTCTATAACCTCAATCAGAGGGTAAAAAAAGACTACCAAAGTACATGATGGAAAATTGGAAAAGTTCATTTAGAGCTAATGTAATAAAGGGAGATAAAGATGACTCCAGACATGAGAGTGGGCATAATGTATTCTGAACTCATTCAATCATAAAAATAAAATTTTATTTTGTTTCAGGACGAAACCGGCTGAAAGGGCAAGACTTGTTGCTAGGAAACATACTGCAGGTTTTCAGGCTTTGCGAAAACCCTTCTTGAGGGACACAGAGTTTCTCAGTTGTCTCCTCAGACTCTTCAGAGCTATCTGATTTTGCATGCATGTTACCAAAACGCCTCGTGCTAATTCTAATGCCTTGTTCATTTGATAACATTTCCCCAGGTCCTGCTGCATGCCTGACTCTCCCCAGGATATCGTCACGGCAGTCCTTCCTCTGCTTTTCGTGTCCCCCTGAGTAGAGATAACCAAATAAGGGCGCCTGGGTGGCTCAGTTGTTTAAGCGTAGGACTCTTGATTTTAGCTTGAGTCACGATCTCCCAGTTCTCGTGATCATACTGTCAGCATGGAGCCTGCTTGGGATTCTCTGTCTCCCTCTCTCTCTGCCCTTCCCCAGCTCATGCTCTCTCTCCGTCTCTCAAAAATAATAGTCAGTTTCCTTAAAGAAAAAAAAAAGATAACAAAATAGTCTAGAACTTGTTGTTGGAATGCTTCCTAACTTTAGGTTCGTAAACTAGCCCTCCAAGGAGGTGGGGACAGAAGAGAGCAGCCACCACTGCAGGGCGGTAAGTGACAAGTGTAACCAGCAACAGAACTTACTTATGAGGCAGGTCTCAAGCAGACGCAGGACGAGTAGCTCTCAGCTACCAGAAGCTTTCAAGTTTATATGGAGGCCTTTATATAGTGGGTTCAGTCACTTCAAGATGGTCTCAACAACACCTTACTCTGTCAAGGCTATGTCCTTGAAAACGGCTCCCACTGTGGGAACAGTGGGGAGCACACATTCCAAGGACAGGGGTGGGGGTGAGGAGCTTCCCATTGCCCCGATCCAGCTCTCGGGTCAACCCACGGTCACGTCCTCTCCGTGACCTCCTCCAACATGAACAAATGAACAAAAGTGTGTGTATAAGCTTGTTCATTTCACTATTGTTTAAAATAGCAGACATTGGAGAGAAACTAAATGGTTTAAAACAGAAAATTGATACAAAAGAATATGATGTGGATTCCATCCACACTTGCTGACCCAGGAATATATCATATTCACTTTATATTAAGAAATGAGAAAAATGTATATTTTATAGGCCAGTAAATACAGCAAAATCACTTTTTGTTTAATTTTTTTAATGTTTATTTATTTTGGGGAGAGAGACAGAGGATGAGCAGGGGAGGGTCAGAGAGAGAAGGAGACACAGAATCTGAAGCAGGCTCCAGGCTCTGAGCTATCAGCACAGAGCACAGAGCTCAAACCCATGAACCCCGAGATCATGACCTGAGCTGAAGTCAGATGCTTAACTGACTGAACCATCACAGGGCCCCAGCATAATCACTTTTATATGAGGGTATTATTTATAAACATATACATGCATTTGGGGGCCTAGAAGAATATACATCAAAATAAGTGATAGAATTGTGAATGATTTTCTTTCATTTTTGCTTGTCTCTGAATAAAAGAAATAATTGTCTTGCCAGTCACTACAAACCTCACTAAAGTTGGAAAAATCCTCTTCCTAAAACTAACTGCAATAAATCCAAGAGACAGAGGTCCCAATAAACTGAGCAGTCTGTCGTTTTAACCACTATGCATTCAGCCATATAAAACATGAATTGTTGAAGTGTCGTGCTATCCAGACTGAAACAATGGAAAGGCTTTTGGAATATAATTGCAAATGCTACTAGCAAGCAGATTATGAATGCATTGAGTGTACCCTTGAGAAACTTGGCCATAAATTTCCAGCTGCAGAACAATGGGACCTCAAAAGCTCAGAACCTCTCAGAGAAGATGGTACTAACTAAAAAAGATCTACGTTATTCAGAAACCTCAAAAATGCTGAGCTAGAAAGTTAAGCACAGATAACCAAATGAATGTAATTGACATCTATCAGCTGGATGTTCCTATATTATGTCTTATATAAGTATTAGAAGTCTTTTTTTATTTATTTTTTTTTTATTTTAGAGAGAGAGACCATGCAAGCAGGGGAGAGGGGCACAGGGAGAGAGAGAGAATCTTAAGCAGGCTCCGCACTCAGCGTGGAGCCCAACACAGGGTTCATGGGATCGTGACCTGAGCCAAAATCAAGAGTCTGATGTTCAACTAACTGAGCCACACAGATGCCCCTTATAAGTCTTATAAAAGTACATAAGTTAAGAAAAAATTTACAAAAACATTGGAATGACTGGTAAATGAAACAATAAATATTGACTTCCAGTCAAGATAGTGTAATGAGTTCACGTTTTGATTACTCCCTCTATGCTCCAAGTATATAGTAATATGTGGTCAAATATGAAAAGACAAAATATCTCTAGATTTGAAACAGGATAAGCAACTCCAGGGAACAGAAATATAAAACTGAGAGGAAGGATGAAGCTATGGCTATGCTGGCCAGGAATTCAGCCCTTCTGGAGTCAAAGAGTTCTAAAAGCTCCATAGATGATGGGGAAGAAGGCTCACTACTGAACAAAACATAGCTGGCTTCTGCCTAGAGCTAGAACAATGTTTTTCAATTTTTTTCATTATTATCCCCTTACAAAGAACATTTTAATTTAAATTTTCCCTAAAGAGAGAAGTTAAATGCTAAGTAATAAGATTTTTAAGGGTAGGGTTGAGCTTTGAAGGGCCACTGTAATACTTAAGATTTTTAGCCCTCCAAGAATCCATTTTCACCATATTGGGGGGAATATTGCCCCTGTAAAAAATACATAAGCTATCGCTTTAAAACCCACAGCCTTGCCAATAAGAACTGAGCCAAAACTGCCCACCAGCCATTTGACTGGTTCCTGAGTACCCTTCCATCACTATGGGACAGAAACCCCAACCAGAAATTTAAAGCCTGGTTACAGATTAGGGACCTGAAGAATGCTTGGTGAGGAGGGTACAACAAAAATGCTGGACAGAGAGGCAGATGGGGTGAGTGGGAGAAAGAAAGAGGAGCGAGAAACAAAAAGTCTTATCTAAAATTACTGGTAAACCCAAATTCCAAAAACAATAATTGGTTGCTAAGAAAGAAAACCAACAAAATTAACAGTCATGCATTCAGTCTGGAAAATTAATTTTATAGAACAGCTTAACAAAGACTTTAAATTAGAAACATGGAATATTTGCAAAAAAGAGAGAGAGTGCATAACCTTCACTTAAAAAGAATATAAAATTATTCAACAAAACCAAGCAAAACATGAAACAAGAATAGGTGGATATTTAATAGAAGCAATTAGAAATTAAGAAAGGAAACAGAGTGAATTTAAAAATACAATAAACACACAACAGAAATAAAAACAATAATAAAAGAATATTATGCACAATTACATGCCAATAAAATGGGTAATCTGGAAGAAATGGACAAATTCCTAGAAACATATACACTACCAAAACTGAAACAAGAAGAAATAGAAAATTTGAACAGACCCATAACCAGTAAGGAAATCGAATTAGTAATAAAAAAATCTGCCAAAAAACAAGAGTCCAGGGCCAGATGGCTTTCCAGGGGAATTCTACCAAACATTTAAGGAAGAGTTAACACCTATTCTCTTGAAGCTGTTCCAAAAAATAGAAATGGAAGGGAAACTTCCAAACTCTTTCTATGAAGCCAGCATTACCCTGATTCCAAAACCAGACAGAGACCCCACTAAAAAGAACTATAGACCAATCTCCCTGATGAACATGGATGCAAAAATCCTCAACAAGATATTAGCCAACCAGATCCAATAATAGATTAAAAAAATTATTCACTATGACCAAGTGGGATTTATACCTGGGATGCAGGGCTGGTTCAATATCTGCAAAACAATTAACGTGATTCATCACATCAATAAAAGAAAGGACAAGAACTATATGATCCTCTCAATAGATGCAGAAAAGCATTTGACAAAATACAGCATCCTTTCTTGATAAAAACCCTCAAGAAAGTAGGGATAGAAGGATCATACCTCGAGACCATAAAAGTCATATATAAACGACCCAACACTAATATCATCCTCAACGGGGAAAACTGAGAGCTTTCTCCCTAAGGTCAGGAATAAGACAGGGATGTTCACTCTCACCACTGTTATTCAACATAGTATTGGAAGTTCTAGCCTCTGCAATCAGACAACACAAAGAAATAAAATGCATCCAAATCAGCCAGGAGGAGGTCACACTTTCACTCTTCAGATGACATGATACTCTATATGGAAAACCCAAAACATTCCACCAAAAAACTGCTAGAACTGATTCATGAATTCAGCAAAGTTGCAGGATATAAAATCAATGCACAGAAATCGGTTGCATTCCTATACACCAACAATGAAGTGACAGAAAGAGAAATCAAAGAATCAATCCCATTTATAGTTGCACAAAAAACCATAAAATACCTAGGAATAAATCTAACCAAAGAGGTGAAAAATCTATACACTGAAAACTATAGAAAGTTTATGAAAGAAATTGAAGAAGATACCAAAAAATGGAAGAAGATTCCATGCTCCTGGTTAGGAAGAAAAAATATTGTTAAAATGTCAATACTACTCAAAGCAATCTACATATTCAGTGCAATCCCTATCAAAGTAACACCAGCATTCTTCACAGAGCTAGAACAAATAATCCTAAAATTTTTATGTAACCAGAAAAGATCCCAAATAGCCAGAGCAATCTTGAAAAAGAAAACCAAAGCAGGAGGCATCACAATCCCAGACTTCAAGCTATACTACAAAGTTATAATCATCAAGACAGTAGGGTACTGGCACAAGAACAGACACTCAGATCACTGGAACAGAATAGAGAACCCAGAAATGGACCCACAAAACGTATGGCCAACTAATCTTTGACAAAGTAGGAAAGAATATCCAATGGAATAAAAACAGTCTCTTCAGCAAATAGTGCTGGGAAAACTGGACAGCGACATGTAGAAAAATGAACCTGGACCACTTTCTTACACCATATACAAAAATAAACTCAAAGTGGATGAAAGACCTAAATGGAAGACAGGAAGCCATCAAAATCCTCGAGGAGAAAGAAGTCAAAAACCTCTTTGAGCTCGGCCTCAGCAACTTCTTACTCAACACGTCTCCAGAGGCAAGGGAAACAAAAGCAAAAATGAATACTGGGACCTCATCAAAATAAAAAGCTTCTGCACAGCTAAGGAAACAATCAGCAAAACTAAAAGGCAACCAACAGAATGGGAGAAGATATTTGCAAATGACATATCAGATAAAGGGTTAGTATCCAAAATCTATAAAGAACTTAGCAAACTCAACATCCAAAAAACAAATAATCCAGTGAAAAAATGGGTGAAAGACATGAATAGACACTTCTCCAAAGAAGACATCCAGATGACCAACTGACACATGAAAAAAATGCTCCACATCACTCATCATCAGGGAAATACAAATCAAAACCACAATGAGATACCACCTCACACCTGTCAGAATGGCTAACATGAACAACTCAGGCAACAAGAGATGTTGGCGAGGATGTGGAGAAAGAGGATCTCTTTTGCATTGTTGGTGGGAATGCAAACTGGTGCAGCCACTCTGGAAAACAGTAGGGAGGCTCCTCAAAAAACTAAAAATAGAACTACCCTACGACCCAGCAATTGCACTACTAGGCATTTATCCAAGGGATACAGGTGTGCTGTTTTGAAGGGACACATGCACCCCCATGGTTATAGCAGCACTATCTACAATAGCCAAAGTATGGAAAGAGCCCAAATGTCCATCAACGGATAAATGGAAAAAGAAGATGTGGTATATACATACAATGGAGTATTACTCGGCAATCAAAAATGAAATCTTGCCATTTGCAACTATGTGGATGGAACTGGAGGCTATTATGCTAAATGAAATGAGTCAGTCAGAGAAAGACAAAAATCATATGACTTCACTCATATGAGGACTTTAAGAGACAAAACAGATGAACATAAGGGAAGGGAAACAAAAATAATATAAAAACAGGGAGGGGAACAAAACAGAAGACACTCATAAATATGGAGAACAAACTGAGGGTTGCTGGAGGGGTTGTGGAAGGGGGGATGGGCTAAATGGGTAAGGGGCAGTAAGGAATCTACTCCTGAAATCATTGTTTCACTATATGCTAACTAATTTGAATGTAAATTTTTAAAAATAAAAAATTAAATTAAAAAAATTAAAATACAATAAACAGGACTATATTGTTCTCAATTCTAGATAGAGATAGAGAATTGGGTAGATAGACAGACAGATAGATTTAAATGAGCAGTTAAGAAACATGGAAGTAGATTAAAAGATTTCAACATTATAATAAATAGGAATTCCAGAAGAATAAACTGAAATGAATGATTACTTCAACTGTAATAGTTGAAGAAATTATTATTGATAATTTTCCAGGATTAAAAGAAATAAAATCTGGTGAATAATCAGCTCAAATTAACCCCAGTACTAAGCAGAATAGATACGAATTAAACCAAATTTGAACACACTAAAGTGAAACTGTAGTAATTAAGAATAAAGAGATAATCTTTAAACCCAGCAGAGAGAAAAGACAATCTCAAACAGAGTGACATTTGTAGTAACAGCAGATTTCTTGTTAGCAAACTTAGGAGTCAAAAGTTAATGGAATGATGTCTTAAAAGTATAGAGAGGTGGTCATATAACATGTTAACATAACGGAGAGAATCAATGAGGAGTTTATGAAAACTGTATTATCCTTGCAAATTTTCTCTAAATCTAAAATTCCCCCCCAAAAAGTTTATTTTTAAAAAAGTACAGAGAGGAAAAAAACTTAAGCTAGAATTTTATAGCCAGCTAATCCATCTGCCAAAAACATAAAAATAATTATTAAAGGACACATACCAGCAAGAAGTACATTGAACACAGAGAAAGTTGTAAGATTACAAAAAAATGATGAGCCTAGAAATTAGTCAATTTCCTTCCTTCCTTCTTCCCTCTCTCCTTCCTTCATGAATAATTCAGTTCACAATCTATTAGGTGGTGCCAAGCAAGGTAGGCATCTGGGAGGTGTGAGGAAGGAAGTAGTAGCAGGTAAACATGGGATGTTGAAGCCACAGCAAAATGAGATCCTCTATGCGGCATAGTATGGGTTGTCCAAGCTGAAGCAAGGGAAGAGGGTGTCCACTCAGGAGACAGGTGGTCATACCCCAGCACAAAGTGTCAAAGTCCAAGTAGAGTGAGGAGATCATCTATGCAAGGAGAAAGAGTGGTGGTGAAGAGAGATTGATTGTAATAAGTAAATATATTGAGAATAATAAAGCCATGTTCTTCACTGTCAGAGAAGAGAATTACATATAATGAGAGAAAACCAGAGTGAATTCTGTGATGGTTGGGAAGTGCAAGTATTGATATTAGCTGGTGGTTTTCAATATGGGGGAAGCAGTATATGCATACATAGCTCTGTCCACTGAGCGGGCCTAGGAATACCAAAACCCCAAAAATAATAATATACCTAGTATCTAAATCTGGGTTTCTGAATACTATTCTTCCCTGAAAGGAACCAAGGCTTCTAGGAGATATGGCTACTTTCAGGAGGAGGGCAGGAAAAGCCTGGGATAAATACTATGTTAGTCTAGAAATTAAGTGTTCATATTGGTGGGAATGAAAACTAGCATAGCCACTATGGAAAACAGTATGGAGATTCCTCAAATAATTAACAACAGAACTACCATATGACTCAGCAATCCCACTTCTGGGTATATATCCAAAGGAAATGAAATCAGTATCTCAAAGAGATATCTACACTCCCATGTTCACTGCACCTTTATTCCCAATAGCCAAAATACAGAAGCAACCTAAATGTCCATCCATGCTGGAATATTATTCAGCCATTAAAAAGAAGAAAATCCTGCCATACAAATAGTATGGTCTCACTTATAAGTGGAATCTCAAAACATCAAACTCCTAGAAACAGAGAGTAGAATGGTGTTTGCCAGGAACTGAAAGTGGAGAGAAGGGGTGGAAAAAATGGGGGCATCCAGATCGAAGTGTACAAACTTTCAGTTTAAGAGGAATCAATGGGGCGCCTGGGTGGCGCAGTCGGTTAAGCGTCCGACTTCAGCCAGGTCACGATCTTGCGGTCCGTGAGTTCGAGCCCCACGTCAGGCTTTGGGCTGATGGCTCAGAGCCTGGAGCCTGTTTCTGATTCTGTGTCTCCCTCTCTCTCTGCCCCTCCCCCGTTCCTGCTCTGTCTCTCTCTGTCCCAAAAATAAATAAAAAACGTTTGAAAAAAAAAATTTTTTTTTAAAAAATTAAAAAAAGAGGAATCAGTTCTGGGGCACCTGAGTTGCTCAGTCGGTTAAGCTCCCAACCCTTGGTTTCAGCTCAGGTCATGATCTCACAGTTCATGAGATTGAGCCCCACACTGGACTCTGTGATGACAGTGTGGAGCCTCCTTGGGATCCTCTCTCTCTCTCTCTCTCTCTTTCTCTCTCTCTCTCTCTGACCCTGCCCCACTTGTGTTCTCTCTCTTGCTCTCTCTCTCTCTTTCTCTCTTGCTCTCTCAAAATAAATAAATAAACTTAAATATTTTTAAAGAGGAATCAGTTCTAGGGATCTAATGTACAACATGGTGACTAGAGTCTTCTATACTGACAATTTGCTAAGAGAGTAAATCTTAAGCGTTCTCACCAAAAAAAAAAAAAGTAGCTATATGAGATGATGGATGTCTTAATTAACTTGATTGTGGAAATCTCTCACAATTTATATAACAAAAATAACAAATAACAAAATAACAAAATAAAGGCAAAACTACCAGCAAAGAAATCTTAATCTTTGTTTATATACTTTACTAAAAAGTACAGGCATGATATTTTGGGAACAAATATATTAATATAAATGGAAAAAAGTGTTTCTGTGTAAGGAAAAAATAAATACAATTATAACACCAAAAATTTTAAATAAAACCCTAAGACCTAAAAAAAAAAAAAAAAAAAAAAAAAAAAAAAAAAAAAGCACAAAAAAATCATGAAAGGCAAAAGAGAACAGTCTCTTCAACAAATGGTGCTAAGAGAGCTGGATACCTGCATGCCAAAGAATGAAGTTGGACCCCTACTTCATACTATATATAAAAAATTAACTTGAAATTTATCAATGACCTAAATGTGAGAGCTGAAACTATAAAACTCGGAGAAAAAAACAGAAAAGTAAATCTTTATGACAGTGGCAATGGTTTCTTAGATGCAACACTAAAAACACAGCAACAAAAGAAAAAACATGTAAATTGGACTTGATCAAATTTAAAATATTTTGGGCACCAAAGAGAGTACCTATTAAGACTAAAAATACAACTTGCAGAACAGGACAGGATATTCGTAAGTCATATATCTGATAAGAGTCTAGTATACAGTGTATATAAAGAACTCCTACAACTCAACAATAGAAAGCAAACAACTCAATTTTTTAAATGGGTTTAATAGTCATTTCTCCAAAGAAGATATATAAAGGACCAAACAAGCACATGAAAAGATGCTCAACATCATTAGTCATTAGGGAAATGCAAATCGAAACCACAATTAGATACCACTTCACACTTACTAGGATGGTTACAATTGAAAAAGGAAAACAAGTGTTGGCAAAGATGTGAAGAAAATGGAACCCTCATATATTGCCGGTAGAAATGTAAAACGGTGCAGCCACCATGGAAAACAGTTTGGAGGTTGTTCAATATGTTAAACATAGAATTACCATATGATCCAGCAATTCTACTGGTAGGTATACACTTAAAATAATTGATGGGGCACCTGGATAGCTCAGCTGGTTAAGCGTCCAACTCTTGATCTCTTCTCAGGTCATGATCTCAAGGTTCATGAGATCAAGCCCCACATCGGGCTCTGTGCTGACAGTGTGGAGCCTGCTTGGGATTCTCTCTCTCTCTCTCTCTCTCTCTCTCTCTCTCTCTCTCTCTTTCTGCCTCTTCCTTGCTCTCTCTCTCTCAAAATAAATAAATAAACTTTAAAAAAAATAATTGAAAACAAGTGTTCCAACAAAAACTTTCATATTAATTTTTATAGCAGCACTATTTAAAATAGCCAAAAGGTGGAAACAACCTGAATGTTCAACGGCAGATGAAAGAATAAACAAAATGTGGTATAAACAAAATCATGGAAAAATGAAGTATTGATACATGCTACAAGATGGATGAATCTTGAAGACATTATGCTAAGTGAAAGCAGCCAGACATGAATGGTCACATATGGTATGATTCCATTTATATGAAATATCCAGAATAACCAAATCCTTTGAGAGAATAGATTTATGGTTTCCAAGAGCTACAGGGACAGGGGAATGGGGAATGAATGTCTAATGGGTACGGTGTTTCCATGTGAGGTGATGAAACAATGTCTAGAACTAGGTAGTGGTGATAGGTGCACAACATCATGAATGTACTTAATCCCACTAAATGACACACTTCAAAAACAGCTAAAATGGTAAAAATTTATGCTTTATGTATTTTTCCACAACTTAAAAATTAAATGAGAAACCGTTTGCAACAACACGAATGGATCTAGAGAGTATAATGCTAAGTGAAATAAGCCAGTCAGAGAAAGACAAACACCATACAATTTCACTTATATGTGGAATTGAAGAAACAAAACAAATGAACAAAGGGAAAAAAGAGAGAGAGAGAGAGAGAGACACAAACCAAAAAACAGACTCTTAACTATTTACAAATAGAACAAACAGATGGCTACCAGAGGGGACATAAGTGAGGATATGGGTGAAATAGGTGAAGTACACTTAAAAGTACACTTGTCGTAATGAGCACTGAGTAATGTATGGGACTGTTGAATCACTATTTTGTACACTTGTTACTACTGTAACACTTGTATGTTAACTACACTGGGATTTTTTTTCTTTTTTTCTTTTAATATTTATTTATCTGGGGGAGAGTCCAAGCAGGCGAGAGGCAGAGAAAGGGAGACAGAGGACCCAAAGTGGGCTCTGCTAACAGGCTGACAGCAGCAAGCCCGACATGGGGCTCGAACTCACAAACCACAAGATCATGACCTAACCCACAGTCAGGTGCTCAACTGACTGAGCCATCCAGGTGCCTCTGGGATTTTTTTTTCAATGTTTATTTATTTCTGACAGAGAAAGAGAGAGAGCACAGGCTGGGGAGGGGCAGAGAGAGGGGGAGACAGAGAATCGCAAGCAGGCTCCACACCAGCAGCACAAAGCCCCCTTGTGGGGCTTGAACTCATGAGCCGTGAGATCATGACCTGAGCCAAAGTCAGACACTTAACCGACTGAGCTACCCAGGCACCCATACGCTGGAATTTTTTTTTAATTAAATGAGAAAAATAAAATTACAGAGCTGCATCTAAAGGACACAGGAACCAGCTTGAAGCACCTCCTAATGGCCTATATAGGAAAATTGAACATGAAAATAAGTAGTAATAGAAATAAACTATATACCATTGAATAGAAAGGATATCTATGAGTCCAAACTAATATATGAGCCCAAATGGGGAAAAAGAAAACTTTTCCTTACAATGAAATGCCAACTGATATTTGTAGAAGGAATGATATAATTAGAAAATCACCATCTGGTAACCATTATAGTAATAATTCATTTAGACAAGAAACATCAATGAGTAATAGCTGGTAAAATTTGATGAGGAAGGAGATATATACAAGGTCTTAAAGTACCTCTCCACAAAACATGTATTAATTACAAAAGGAAAATGAATAACTTATAATGGAAAAACCTGATCCCATGTTTATCAAGTGATCAAAGTTGCCATTACCAGTAAGTAATAAGACAAACTAAAATCAAGTGCAGCGAGAACACAGCAGCACCTCTATCATCAGTTAGGTTTATAAAGTTTACCAATATCCAAAATCTATACAGAACTCACCAAACTCCACACCCGAAAAACAAATAATCCAGTGAAGAAATGGGCAGAAAGCATGAATAAACACTTTTCTAAAGAAGACATCTGGATGGCCAGCAGGCACATGAAAAGATGCTCAACGTCGCTCCTCATCAGGGAAATACAAATCAAAACCACGTTCAGATATCACCTCACACCAGTCAGAGTGGCCAAAATGAACAAATCAGGAGACTACAGATGCTGGCGAGGATGTGGAGAAACAGGAACCCTCTTGCGCTGGTGGTAGGAATGCAAACTGGTGCAGCCACTCTGAAAACAGTGTGGAGGTTCCTCAAAAAATTAAAAATAGACCTACCCTATGACCCAGCAGTAGCACTGCTAGGAATTTACCCAAGGGATACAGGAGTGCTGACACATAGGGGCACTTGTACCCCAAAGTATATAGCAGCACTCTCAACAATAGCCAAATTGTGGAAAGAGCCTAAATGTCCAACAACTGATGAATGGATAAGGAAATTGTGGTTTATATACACAATGGAGTACTATGTGGCAATGAGAAAGAATGAAATATGGCCCTTTGTAGCAACGTGGACAGAACTGGAGAGTGTTATGCTAAGTGAAATAAGCCATACAGAGAAAGACAGATACCATATGTTTTCACTCTTATATGGATTCTGAGAAACTTAACAGAAGACCATGGGGGAGGGGAAGGAAAAAAAAAGAGAGAGAGGTTAGAGTGGGAGAGAGCCAAAGCATAAGAGACTCTTAAAAACTGAGAACAAACTGAGGGCTGATGGGGGGTGGGAGGGAGGGGAGGGTGGGTGATGGGTATTGAGGAGGGCATCTTTGGGGATGAGCACTGGGTGTTGTATGGAAACCAATTTGACAATAAATTTCATATATTTAAAAAAAGAACAATAAAGGATAACTAGGGGTGGTATCTCACCAAAAAAAAATAAAATAAAAAATAAAGTTTGCCAAATGACTTACCTCTTTAGACCTCTATTCCTTCATATGAAAAAAAAGGAAGTAGACCAGATAATATCTATTTTCATTCCAGCTCTAAATTCCTACTATTCCAATACTTACTGACCTAATCTAAATATATGCCATCATGTTCATAACCTGGGGAGGTAAAAATTGTTCTCTTCGTTTAAGTGGCTAATATTCTTATAGAGACAAATCAGGCATAAAGTGCACAAAATGACATACACAGTAAAACTTACGACCTTAGACTAATTTCATAGGTAGTACAGGAAAAGTCCAAGTTAGAGGGCTGTGGGGTTTTTTTTGTTTTGTTTTATAGGGTTTGTTTTTTTGTTTTTTGTTTTTTGTTTTTTTTTTGGCGGGGAGCACAAGTGCAGGAGGGGAAAAGAGAGGAGGACAGAGGATCCGAATTGGGCTCTGCGCTGACAGACTGACAGCAGCGAGCCCGATGTGGAGCTTGAACTCACAAACCTCGGAGACCATGACCTGAGCCGAAGTCAGATGTTCAACGGACTGAGCCACCCAGGTGGCCCCAAGTTTGAGGATTTTTTAAGACCATAATATTCATTCTTTTTAACAGCATACCTGAGTTCAATGGTAAGAAAATGATGATATGTAAATGAGTGCTCATATAAATAAGTGCTTGAAAAGGTTTTTTTCCCCTGAAGAATGTTGAATATGCCTCCTCCCACTTTGTGAACACCATACAGGATCTTAGCAAAGTCTCTGAGGTATGGAAAAAATGCTACAGGCCTTTCCTTCAGGGCTCTCACACATTCCAATCACTAAGAGCATCTTAGATGCTCTAGACAGAAATCTCTACTTGGCCACTAGGCATTGCTTCAGAGGGGTAAGATTAATGTCATTTAGTTAAGCAGGAGAGAACGGTTCTGTAAAATAACTCAGGCCCTTACAGCAATTCAAATTACCAGCAGCCTCATAAATAAATGCAATCATATCAATAAACAACTGGCAAAGCATCAAAAAGTGAAGTCTGAACCGATCTTATTATACCATTTGGCTTTCAGCTACCAGCTTTTGTGCAAACAGAAACATATTAATTGGTTAATTCATAATCTTTTAAGCTTGGAAGAGCCAATGTGCTATAATTATTTTTACTATCCCTTCAATATATAGAACCAACTATATAAATTCAAACTATCGGAGTTACTACAGGTTCTGGTAAAGAATGAGTTATTAGCTCATGTTGGGCTGGGTTATTATTATTATTATCATCATTATTATTATTCCATCCTACACTAAAAACATTAATTACAGTACCCTTGAATCAGTTGGACCTCTTTTCTCTCCTTCACCACTTGTATCTAATCAATCACAAAATCCTGTCAACTCTCTTTTCAAATGTGTCTAGAGTCTAATCTGCCACTCTCATGAGCACCATTCCAGACCAGTCCGTCATCACCCCATACTTGGTTTAGCACAACAGATACAGGGCATGTACTATGGCTCACCACATTTTTCAAAACCTGCTAATCAGGGGTGCCTGGGTAGCTCAGTGGGTTGGGCATCCAACTCTTGATTTCAGCTCAGGTCATGGCCCATGGAGCATCGAGCTCCCTCTCTTCCCCTCTGTCTCTCTCCCCACCCTGTCTCTCTAAAATATAATAAGAGGCACCTAGGTGGCTCAGTCAATTAAGCATATGACTCTTGATTTTGGCTCACAGGTTCTTGGGTTCGAGCCCCACGTCAAGCTCTGCTCTGACAGTGCAGACCTGCTTGGGATTTGCTGTCTCTCTCTCTCTCTCTCTCTCTCTCTCTCTCTCTCTCTCTCTCTGCCATTCCCTTGCTTGTAGTCTCTATCTCAAAATAAATAAATATTAAAAATAAATAAATAAATAAATACAACTTAAAAAATAAAATAACCTGCTAATCAATCTGATGTAACTATCTCCCCATCTTTGTATCATTGCAAACCTGACCCAAGTTCTTTGTACTCAAGAGGTTTTTAACCAGGTTCATGACCAAGACCTGAGGTACTCTCCTAGAGATCTTCGAGTTCCCACCCTTATTTGGTGCAAACAGTCCTAACCCACCTACCTGTACTACTATCCTGCCCACACTCTTCCATATCTCATTCATCCCTTACAAATGATTCTATTAAATTACTTGCTGAAACTCCAGAAAACCGTGTCTTCAGCATTTCCTCAGTAATAACTCCTGGGTCTCATTTGTGGCACCCTTTCCTCTGCTAATCTTCTAAAAGATAGAGTACTCTGAACTCAGGACTTCGCATTCTTCTTCTTTCTACTTTTATTCCATCTCCAGATGATCTCATCCAGTTCCATAAATATCTTACCGACCGACAAGTCCCAAATTTGTATCTTCAGCCTTGCTCCTTCCTGAACTCCCAACTCAAATATCCGACTATACACACAAAATTTTTCCTGAGAAATCGAATAAAGCATACCCAAAGGCTTAACCCATTTCAGCAAATGGTTATCACCATCCAATTACTCAAATCAAAAACTTTGAATTCACTTGCCTCCCAACATCCAATCCAACAATATACCTCTATCTCTCTGAAATATATCCCAGATCCAACTTCTAGAACCACTCTATTGCTGCTACCCTCATCTGAGTCATTAACATTTCTCACCTGGATTATTTCCATAGGCTCCCAACTGGTGATGAGGATCTGTCACTTACCCAAATATTCATTCAGAATATCAGACCTCAATGAAAAAGGAAAGAAGGTTAACTTGACATGATAAGTATTTAATGAAACTCTATTGCTGTTAGAAATGACCACTTTGAGGGTGTCTGGCTGGCTCAGTCGGAGGAGCATATGACTCTAGATCTTGAATTCAAGCCCACCTTGGGTATATAGATTACACACATACATAAATACATACATACATACACAAATGAACAGATAATCGAAAGAAAGAAAGAAAGAAAGAAAGAAAGAAAGAAAGAAAGAAAGAGAGAGAGAGAAAGAAATGACCACCTTGTTTCTTTCTTTTTTTGTCCTTTCCTCTTTCTATAAGTATCTCCCTCTTTCTTTCAGACTCCTTTTCCTTCTCTCCCACTCATCTCCATTTCCTTTCTCTCTTCCTCTCCCTATTATTTTACTGAACAACCAGGCCAAGAGAATAGCAGGAAAATGCTCAGAGTTAGAAGTAAAGGTTTTATTCCTGTGGTCTGTCATGGTGAAGGAAAGTAATTATGATGAAGTCAGTTTATATTTCTGGCCCTCAGCTGTCTCATCTATTAAATAAAGAGATTATAGTGGATGGTCTCTGAGGTCCCTTAAAGTTCTAGAAATCTATTCAAGGTATTTATTGAGTAAAGTGCTATGTTCCTTGTTCTTAAAAGTAGGTAAATTCAATATTTTATATTTCCCTGAGGTGAAAAAAGCAAATTAGTTTTTTTTACAAGGCCTTCAATTGATCCTTTTCTACCAGGGGTCAGTGGCTCTCAATAGAAAAAAAATGCACCTCTCCCTTGGTATAGTCTAAATGTTCAATATTTCTGTAGTTATTTCTGTCTTTGGGCCCTCCTTGGGACAAGCAGTTTCCAAGAAGAGGCCAATAGGCCACTTAATATGAAGGCTATTAAGTTGTGTTCCAGGCTCTATGCTAAGCCTTTTTTTTCTCAATCCTTGAAACAAGTCTACATAAGGTGGGTAATATATTATCATTCCTCTTTCACAGAAGAGGAAAGAAACTAAGGCACAAAGAGGTGAAGAAATTTGTCTAAGGGAAGACAGCTAATGGGTGGTGGAGCCGAAATCTGGACCCAGATCTATCTGACTTGAAAGCCAATGCTCTGAAAGATTACCCTATACCACCTCCTTCCAGAAATACTACCGACAGTCTATCCTTGCAGGTGTCTGTCTTCTGTTGGACTGACAAAACATGTGACTTCTGGTGTCCTGGAGACCACAGCCCACCCTCTACCTGACCCAACATGATCAAGCACACAGCAAGGGTTTTAAAAGCAAAGATTTGTAATTTCTTATGGTACTGGTACCAGCATGCGGGCCCTCAATAGACACTGTTGACTGAGAAAGGCCATGGTAAGAAGCAACTCATCATCTAGGACCACCTAATGCAAATTCTAGTGATGTAAAGTAAAAGGTTAGGCTAAGGGAAAGATTGTACTAGGACTGGAGATATGGTCAGACTTCCCAGAAAGTCTAATTTCCATGACCTCATTATCATTTGCAGAAAATCGAGAGAGCTATTGATAGCCCTAGAGAATTACTTTAGAAAATGATAGAAAAATTGTTTTAATTAAGACTCTAGGTATTTAAGTGAAATATCAGGTCAGCACATTTGTGGAAGTATTTCCCTTTTTTAAAAGGCTTCAAAAAGTCTTCAGAAGTAGGATTTAATTTGCATGACCATGTCCTGAGCAATATCGGAGCAGAATCAACTCTCAGGGGATCTTTTGTACTTAAGGATGTATGGATTTTCTGGCCTGTCACTAAGAGAACTGTGTTTGGGAAGAAGGAAGACCCTTGCTCAAGTAGGCTATTGAAACACCAAGATGTCTTCCTGGGTCACTGGTTTGGTACTGATAAAAAAGCAAAATCTGTAGCATTGCACATTGGCATTCAAATGTCCACAACCCATCTTTGGGATTGGTTGTCTAAGTCTCCTTAAAACAAAGAGTTCTAGGTGGACGGAAAGATCCAGACTACCCTTTGGGTTGTTCTTGACTTAGAGAACTAGAACACTGGTGAGGAAACAGAGTGAGAGGCATCAGCAGACTGGCATAACAGGGTCATCAAGGTGGTGGATACAAACTCCCAATGGAGGCCAACCAGCCCCAAAACAAAGATCAGCACAGGGAATAGCAGAAGAGATGTTTGAGAGGTTGAGATTCTCAATGGAGAAGATGTGCATCAACAAGCACCAGGCCAAAGAAAGAGAAAGAGCTAGAAGGTGAAAAAAGGAGGGAAAGATTGAGCTCCCAGTGGTTTTGCTTGGTAAGCGCTCAAGGTCAAAATTATTTATGACCTTCACCCTCAGCTTAATCTTCCAAACCCATCCCCTCAAATTGGCCTGATTTGGAAAAACAGAATTAGAAGCATTGTCAAGTAATAGTACTATTTCTGCAGGTGAAATGCTTATTCTGGATATTTATTCCTTTCTTATGTTTCCTGATAAGAATATTTTTCCAGCCCATTTAAAAAATGGCACAAATGCAGCCTGTTTCTGATTTATAGACACATTTTCTTTTATTGTGCTTCACTTTGTTGCACTTCACAGATACTGTGTTTTTTTTACAAATTGAAGGTTTGTGGCAACGCTGCATCAAACAAGACTCTCAGCACCATTTTTTCTAATGGCATTTGCTCACTTTGTATTTGTCACATTTTGGCAATTCTCACGATATTTCAAACATTTTTGTTATCATATGTGTTATGGCGATCTCTGATCAGTTATCTTTGATATTACTATTGTAATTGTTTTAGGGTGCCCATGTAATTGTTTTGGGGTGCCCACATAAGACAGCAAACTTAATCAATAAATGTGTGTGTTCTGACTGCTCCACCCACTAGCCAATCCCCCATCTCTGTCTTTCTCCTCAGGCCCCCCTGTTGCCTGAGACACAACAATATTGAAATTAGTCCTAATGAATAACCCTACAATGGCCTCTAAGTGTTCAAGTGAAAGGAAGAGTCTCACGTCGCTCACTTTAAATCAAAAGATAGGAATGATCAAGTTTAGTGAAGAAGGCATATCATAGATATGATAGATTGAAAGCTAGGCCCCTTGCATGAAATAGTTAGGCAGGCTGTGAATGCAAAGGAAAAGTTCTTGAAATTAAGTGCTGCTGCAATGAACACACAAATGGTAAGAAAGCAAAGCATGCACCAAAAACTTTAAGATACCTAGGGATAAACCTAACTAAAGAGGTAAAAGATCTGTACTCTGAAAACTACAGAACACTTATGAAAGAAATTGGAGAGGACATAAAGAAATGGAAAAGCACTCTGTGCTCATGGATTGGAAAAACAAACATTGTTAAAATGTCTATACTACCCAAAGCAATCTACACATTAAATGCAATCCCTGTCAAAATACCACCAGTATTTTTTGCAGTGCTAGAACAAACAATCCCTTTTTTTAATGTTTTATTTATTTTTGAGAGACAGAGCATGAGCGAGAGAGGTACAGAGAGGGTGGGGAGGACAGAGGATCCAAAGCAGGCTCTGTGCTGACACCAGAAGCCCAATGCAAGGCTCCCACTCTCAAACTGCGAGATCATGACCCAAGCCGATGTCAGACACACAACTAACTGAGCCTCCCAGGAGCTCCTAGAACAGTCCTAAAATTTGTATGGAACCACAAAAGACTCTGCATAGCCAAAGAAAACCTGGAAAAGAAAAACAAAACTGAAGGCATCACGATTCCAGGTTTCAAGCTATATTACAAAGCCGTGGTCATCAAGACAGTATGGTACTGATACAAAAACAGACATTTAGGTGAATGGAACACAACAAAAAACCCAGAAATGGACCCACAACTGTATGATCAACTCATCTTCAACAAAGCAGGAAAGAATTTCCAATGGAAATTCAACAAATGGTACTGGGAAAACTGGACAGCGACATGCAGAAGAATGAAACTGGACCACTTTCTTACACCATACACAAAAATAAACTCAAAATAGATGAAAGACCTAAATGTGAGACAGGAAACCATCAAAATCCTAGAGAAGGAAAGAGACAGCAACCTCTTCGACCTCAGCCAGAGTAACTTCTTATGATACATGTCACTGAAGGCAAAGGAAACAAAAGCAAACATGAATTATTGGGACTTCATCAAGATAAAAAGCTTCACAGCAAAGGAAACAACAAAACTAAAAGGCAGCCTAGAGAATGGGAGAAGGTATTTGCAAACAACATATCTGATAAAGGGTTAGTATTCAAAATCTGTAAAGAACTTATCAAACTCAACACCCAAAAAGCAAACAACCCAGTGGAGAAATGGGCAGAAAACATGAAGAGACACTTTCCACAAAAGACATCCAGATGGTTAACAGACACATGAAAAGATGTTCAACATCACTTATCACCAGGGTGAATCAAAACCACAATGAGATGGGGCACCTGGGTGGCTCAGTCGGTTAAATGGCCAACTTCAGCTCAGGTCATGATCTCATGGTTTGTGAGTTTGAGCCCCGCATCAGGCTCTGTGCTGATAGCTTGGAGTCTGGAGCCTGCTTCAGATTCTGTGTCTCCCTCTCTCTCTGCCCCTTCCCTGCTCATGCTCTGTCTCTCTCTGTCTCTCAAAAATAAATAAATGTTAAAAAAAAAAATGAGATACCACCTCACACCTGTCAGAGTGGCTAAAATTAACAACATAAAAAGCAACAGGTGTTGGTAAGGATGTGGAGAAAAAAGGTGAGAATGCCACTCTGGAGAACAGTATGGAGGTTCCTCAAGAAACTAAAAATAGAGGGGCACCTGGATGGCTCAGTCAGTTAAGCATCTGACTCTTGATTTCAGCTCATGTCATGATCTCATGATTTGTGAGTTCAAGCCCCACATAGAGCTCTGTGCTGATAACAGGGAGCCTGCTTGAGATTCTGTCTCTCCCTTTCTCTCTGCCCCTCTCCCCACACTCTTTTTATCTCTCTCTCCCTCTATAATAAATAAACATAAAGATACTAAAAATAGAACTATCCTACAATCCAAAAATTGCATTTTTAGGTATTTACCCAAATGATACAAAAATACAAGTTCTAAGGGGTACATGCACCCCAATGTTTACAGCAGCATTATCAACAATAGCCAAATGATGGAGAGAGTCCAAATGTCCATTGACTGATGAATGGATAAAGATGTAATATATATATACCATGAAACATTACTCAGCCATCCAAAAGAATGAAATCCTGCCGTTTGCAATGACATGGATAGAGCTAAAATGTATTATGCTAAGCAAAATAAGCCAATCAAAGAATGATAAATACCATAGGATTTCACTCATATGTGGAATTTAAGAAACAAAACAGATGAACATATGTGAAGGGGCAGGGGAAGAGAAGAGAGGGAAACAAACCACAAGAGACTCTTAATGATAGAGAACAAACTGAGTTAACAGAGGGAGGTGGGTAGGAGTTGGGCCAGATGGGTGATGGGTATTAAGAAGGGCTCCTGTTGGCACGCCTGGGTGGCTCAGTCAGGTGAGCGTCTGATTTCTGCTCAGGTCATGATCTTACAGCTTGTGGGTTAGAGCCCCGCGTTGGACTCTGCACTGACAGCTCAGAGCCTGGATCCTGCTTCAGGTTTTGTGTCTCTCTCTGTGTCCCTACCTTGCTTGTGCTCTCTGTCTCTCTGTCTCTCTGTCTCTCTCTCTCTCTCTCTCTCTCTGTCTCTCTCTGTCTCTCTCTCTCTCTCTCTCAAAAATAAATAAATAAACATTTTTTAAGTTTTTTTTTTAAAAAGGGCACTTGTTGTGATGAGTCCTGAGTGTTGTATGTAAGAGATGAATCACTGAATTCTACTCCTGAAATCAATATTGTACAGTATGTCAGCTAAAATTTAAATAAAAAATTAAATTAAATTTTAAAAAGACAGCAAAACAGCCTTATTGCTGATATGGAGAAAGTTTTGGTGGTCTGGATAGAAGATCAAACCAGCCACAACAGTCTCTTTAGCCAAAGCTCAATCCAGAGGAAGGCCCTAACTCTCTTCAATTATATAAAGGCTGAGAGAGGAGAAGAAGCTACAGAAGATGCGGGGGGGAGGATTGTTTTAAGTTTATTTATTTTGAGAGAGAGAGAGTATGGGGGTGCAGGGGGGGTGGGAGGGGCAGAGAGAGAGGGAGACAGAATTCCAAGCGGGCCCTGTGTCGTCAGCATGCAGAGCCCAATGTCACAATGAGATTGTGACCTGAACCAAAGGTAAATGCTTAACCAACTTAGCCACCCAGGCACCCCTCAAAAAAAGATTCTTTAATTAAATAATATTTGTTGTTTTTTTAAACCTAATGCTATTGCACACTTAACAGACTACAGTACAATGTAAACATAACTTTTATATGTACTAGGAAACCAAAAACTTCATGTGACTCGGGTTATTGCGATATTTACTTTATTGGGGTGGTCTGGAACACAACCCACAGTATCTCTGAGGTATGCCTGTATTTTCTCCAGTCAACTCCAGCATACAACTAAAAGAGAAGAATTCAACCAAAAGAAAAAGAAAAAGAAAAAAATGACAACAGACAAGAATTCAAGTAAACAAACATAGTCTGTCTTTCTTTTAACTCAAGAAAGGTAACATTATTGATTCTACCCACCAAAAGAACATTAAGCACTTTATCCAGCCCACAAAACTCTCATTTTTTTCTGCTTTCTTTTCAAAACTAACTTTTAAATTACAATTTTCCTCAAAGTGTATCGAGACATGACATTCTAAGCAATCACTGAGAAGTGTAAAGGAGAGTATAATAGCTGCAATTAACTTTGTTTATATATCAGACAGACTTACATTTCACTATAAATATTCCACATGAAAATCTGTGAAAGAGGGCCAATTATGCTGAGACGTGTATCTGTATGACATTTGTCAAAAGAAAAAAAATATGCTGCAGTTCCTATTTGAAAAAAATTATTTCCTGGCATAATGCAAGATTGTACACTTACCAAAGGAAAAAATGAGGAGGAGTCTTGAGCTAGAATGATAAAGTGCATCTACTTTTAGCTGTAGGCCTCTGCTCCTGCACCCCCATCCTGTCATAAAAACACAGAGCACGTGTAAAGGGGTGCTAATTCGTATCGCCTTAATTCCCTAGGAAACATCAGTGGACCCAGAAAATTTCCCTATCATGCATGCTCTGCTACAGAAAAATATATTCTGTTCCTAACCTTATAGCTCAAAATGAAATACCACTTGAAATTAAAGTCTGTTTGCCCTTATAATTCTTACTTGGAATGTGTTACCTTCATTTTGTTCTTCCTCCCCAACCGGTCACGTACCGTTTATCTTGGTTTTTAGGGGAAGAAAGACAAAACTTTTCAGTGTTTCTGTTTGCTTTCTGTCCTTTTTGCCCGCCCCACCCCCCCACCCCACCCCCACCCCCACCCCCCACCCCCACCCCAACCCCCACCCCCACCCCCCTACCCCACCCCCACCCCCCCCTAAGGCTCCTTATTACAAATGTGGCCTTCAGCCTGGGTGGCTTAGTCAGTTAAGCATCTGACTTCAGCTCAGGTCATGATCCTGCTGCTCGTGAGTTCAAGGCCCGCATCAGGCTCTGTGCTGACAGCTCGGAGCCTGGAGGCTGCTTCAGATTCTGTCTCTGTCTCTCTCTCTCTCTCAAAAATAAATAAATATTTTTAAATGTGGCCTTCAATCAAATTTAGCAGAAGAGTTTGCATATATTTTCAATACTAGTTATAACTTCTATGATCTGGTCCTTTTAGGGCCCTACAAGTTCCACTAATTCAATCTAGAAAAACAGTCCCTTTGATCAAGGTATTTCTGAGAAAGACATCCACACATCTAGCCAGATAGTCCTTGGCAATAGGAAACAGGACTATTATTCATTAGCTGGGCCCTACCAGTTGCTCACAGCCAGCATCTGTTCTGAGAGTTTGTATCTTCTATCCTGATTA
This sequence comes from Prionailurus bengalensis, assembly GCF_016509475.1. Taxonomy (NCBI): domain Eukaryota; kingdom Metazoa; phylum Chordata; class Mammalia; order Carnivora; family Felidae; genus Prionailurus; species Prionailurus bengalensis. The sequence continues at coordinate 136,360,706 of NC_057343.1, forward strand.
GTCAGTGACCAAGCTATCTCAGCTGTTCAATATTAACACCCTGAATATGAGTCAAAGAAAGCCTTTATCAAGTTCAGCTTTGAAATCCTTCAAGAATAAAACATACCTACCATATAACTCCATTCGTTAGCTCGGGGGTTAACTTCAACGGAGCTTCATTAATGGCCTTACCTCGTAATTCCACTACGTAAGAAGTGAAGAGCGGTTTTCCCACATACCTCTCCAGCTACCACCAAACCCTCACAGCAAAGCTTTCGGCAAGACTTGCCTACATACTACCTTCACCACCTCACCCTGCATTCAGTCTTCCAACCCCTTCCCTCACCACAGCATTTTCTCTCCCACTAGCATCTCCTCCCAACGCAGCCTTCAAAGGGCTCTCAGGGAGGCCACCAATGATCTCCCAATTGTTTACTCAGTGGGCCTTTTCTGTTTTTATCTCAGTTGATTTCCCTGCAGTATTTCCCCTGTTGACCATTTCCTCCTTTCTGAAACTCTCTCCTCCCATGTCTGCTACGGTATTTTCTCTTGATTTTTCTCGTATCTATTTCTCGACCTTCTAACCTTCCCCTTTCTCCACAAACCCATAAAGCACTGACATTCCCCAGATCTTCACTCCATCTATACCCTCACTTAGGGTGATCACATTCCTTTCTGCCTCTGTATCAATGTGCATTAGTGTAAATGTACAAAATTGAACTCAGCTTCTTTAAATCTGGTACTGAGCCTAAATCTCCTAGTTCAGCAACGACTCCCTGAACCAACCAGTCACCCAAACCAAAAACCGTGCCATTATTCCTGCCTTCTAATTTCCTACTGACCCTCATATTCAACAGCTCAACCAATAATTCCAGTCTATTTTCCCTTCTTAGTACATCCTGAATTTTTGACACTCATTCTCTCTCTACTAATACAACTCCAGCTCAACCCCTCACACTTCTTCCATTTCTCCCACCATGGAACCAGAGTTTGGCTTTCTAACTGGTCTCTTTGTTTTCTCTTTCTTCTCCAAAATGATGCCAGAATCATCTTTCTGAAATGACTAACCACGCGCATGCACGCACACACACACATAGTCTAGGACTTGCTTTCATTTATAAACTTTTGTAGCTCTCTGTTCATAGCACTATGCTAACACTATCATACTATACTCTAATGTGTTGAGAGTTATTTGCCTCCCCAGCTAGACTATCAGCCAGCTGAGGGCAGCTGATATGATGCCTAATATAGTATGTGCTCACTTAATAGTTGTTGAATGAATGAACTGGAAAACCCTCCTGATACTACATGAGAAGAATTTAAGAAATGAAAGTGAGAGTTTGAAAGGGATAGGGAAACAAGGCTACCTCTCTGAAACTTCCCGATGGAAGAAAAAAGAATGTAACTAACACAGGGCTTCTTAACCTTTGCTGGACTATGCATCCTTTTGAGCATCTGATGAAAATGAAGGGCTCTCTCTACAGGAAAAAAAATATCCCTAAACACATCACACACAATTCCACATATAATTTCAGGGATTCTCTCTACAGACTTCCTAAAGATCCATAAATCCAAAGTGTATAGGAAAACATATGGAATAGTTCAGGTTGGTGTAATGAGAATGAGAATTTGTTCCAGGAAGAAAGAAAACTTTGCCTACCTCACATACTACCAAAAAACTATATATCAGATTCATTAAAGGCCCAAATTATGTTTTTAACTACAAGGTATTAGGGAAAATATTTTTATAATCCTGAAACAGGTACAAAATTATTAAGCCATAAAGGAAAGGAGTGACAGATTTTACTACATAAACTTCTGAACAAAATAAGGCACCATAGGTAAAGAAAAAAGACAAATGTCAAAATATATAAAATATATAAAATGAGTATAAAGACCCTGAAGAGCCAAAGTAATTTTGAAGAAGACCAAAGCTGGAGGCATCACAATCCCAGACTTTAGCCTCTACTACAAAGCTGTAATCAAGACAGTATGGTATTGGCACAAAAACAAACACATAGGCCAATGGAATGGAATAGAAACCCCAGAATTAGACCCACAAAAGTAGAGCCAACTAATCTTTGACAAAGCAGGAAAGAATATCCAATGGAAAAAAGACAGTCTCTTTAACAAATGGTGCTGGGAGAACTGGACAGCAACATGCAGAAGGATGAAACTAGACCACTTTCTTAAACCATTCACAAAAGCAAACTCAAAATGGATAAAGGACCTGAATGTGAGACAGGAAACCATCAAAACCCTAGAGGAGAAAGCAGGAAAAAACCTCTCTGACCTCAGCCGCAGCCATTTCTTACTTGACACATCCCCAAAGGCAAGGGAATTAAAAGCAAAAATGAACTATTGGGACCTCATGAAAATAAAAAGGTTCTGCACAGCAAAGGAAACAATCAACAAAACTAAAAGGCAACCAACGGAATGGGAAAAGATATTTGCAAATGACCTATCTGACAAAGGGCTAGTATCCAAAATCTATAAAGAGCTCACCAAACTCCACACCCAAAAAACAAATAATCCAGTGAAGAAATGGGCAGAAAACATGAATAGACACTTCTCTAAAGAAGACATCCAAATGGCCAACAGGCACATGAAAAGATGCTCCAAGTCGCTCCTCATCAGGGAAATACAAATCAAAACCACACTCAGATACCATGAGGGTATCTGAGGGGTGGGAGGGTGGGGAGGGCGGGTGATGGGTATTGAGGAGGGCACCTGTTGGGATGAGCACTGGGTGTTAAATGGAAACCAATTTGACAATAAATTTCATATTTAAAAAATAAATAAATAAATAAAATAAGTATATATAAGTATATACAGAAAATATGTAAGGAGTGACCCGAAGGCAACAAAATAACAAACGCCACAATAGAAAAAAATGGACAATGGACAAAAATAGACACTTCACAGAACAAATGCAAATCATCAATTAGTACAAGAAAAAATGCTCAACTTTTACCAATCAAGGAAAAACAAATTACAATAACTAAGTCATTCTTCTTTATCCACCATATTGGCAAAAATTAACAAGATTGATGATATCCAGAGTTGTTGGGGATACAGAAAAAATGGGTACTATCACGTACACTGATGGTGGGTATGAAAATCAGTATCCTTTTAGAAAGACAATTTGGCAATATCTGTCAATATTGTAAATACCCATACAGTTCTGCCCAGAAATTCTAGTCACAAGCCTCTAGCCTAGAGAACCGTTCGCACCTGTGCACAAAGAAGCATAAATAAGGATATTCACTGAAGTATTATTTATAGTAGAGAAAGCTAAATGTCCACCTAAAGGAGACCCATACTACAGTTTAAAAGAAGACAGTGGGGGCACCTGGGTGGCTCAGTCATTTAAGTGTCTGACTTCAGCTCAGGTCATGATCTCACCATTCATGGGTCCCAGCCCAACATCCGGCTCTGTGCTGACAGCACACGGAGCCGGCTTCAGATTGCGTGTCTCCCTCTCTCTCTGCCTCTCCCCACTCACATTCTGTCTCTCTGTCTCTCAAAAAATAATAATAATAATTAAAGAAATTTTTGAAGAAGGCAGTTGATCTGTGTACAGTCTCCAAGACATATTGGTAAATGACAAGAAAATGTGGATGTATACAATGTACTGTATACAATGTATACTTACTTTTTATTCTATATTCTCAGATTATTTGACCAATTTGCAACCAGGACAAATGGGAATGGGGCGAATTTTTAGGGAAACATTCCATCCAATTGCCCAAGTCCTTCATTCTTTCTGGCCTCTGGAATGTATCACAATTTTGTCTAATGTCGACTGTTCACTGACATTTCATTTAATCCACAAATTGTATGCTTCCTCCTAGTGCACACCAGAACCTTGTTCCTGTGGGTGGCTGTCACCAGCCTTTCATCGTTGGGGTGGGAAGTCACATCACTCACCAACTACAAAGTCAAGACAACATCATAGAGTAGCTGGAGATGTTGACCCGTGTTCTATTTAGGCCATCTATTCTGTCCTCTTTGAGAAATTTGCAGAGGAAACCATGTGTCTGTATAAATGGGTAGTGGTCAATGATAGGTCTATATTTGGTTGTAAGCTAAATGACATTGCTTTCAGAATTTAGCATGTAGGTTGTAAAATATGTAAGTTTATGAAAATGTAACCAAATGGGAAATAGAGAAGATAAAGTAGGCCAAATTGCTTCTAGTAGGGATCACTGTGGTAATCTGCTGTTAATCCCTCTTCATCCCAGGAATTAAGTATTCATTTCCCCTCTGGATTTCCTCAGGATAATCATGTTCTAATCCGTAAGAGTTCTTTCCCTCTCACCTCCAATTACCAGATTGAGTTCGTGACTCTTGAGGGACATTTTACCTACACCCCCCCCCCCCAACCAGTCCACCCCATCCACTATTCTGTTAAAACTGTGGTCTCTTAATAAATTTAAACATATACAGATAAGCGTTCCTAAACTACTTTTCAGTCGGACAGATTTTCCCAAATATTCTTTTCTTCTACTAAGAAAATCTGATTTAAATCTTTATTATTTTCAAAAACTAGGTATATTTCACGCAAACAAGAAGTAGTACCATAACACATACGGGCATTACGTCTCGGCACTAAGGGGAAGGTCAGCATTAACATCTCTGTTTATGAGGAAAGGGCTGAGACCTGGAAAAGCTTAGGATTCTGGAATTCACAGCAAAATCTGAACCTGGAAATATTACCAGGTTCATTTATTCCTTTCTTATGCGCAAAACTGATGTCTGCACGTGGTGCTAGCATGTTCCCCTAGCAAGCACCCCAGAGAGCCCTCAGGCCCAAGCCAGTCCCTGAACTGACCCTCAGGTGCTCATCAAAATGGCCTCTGCGTTTCGGCAAAGTTCAGCCGGCAGCCCCAGCAAGGACGAACATAGAACTCCAGGCCTTTCACCTTTGTTACCTCCTCCTGCACCTGAGCCTTGTCAGGGTGGGAAACCGGACACAGTGCATTCACATAACAGCAAACAGCAATGTTCCTCTTTGCATGTGTAATACCAATTGGATGATTTGTCTTTCTAGACTACCCCACAAACATAACTAAAATGTGCCCTTCCAAGAGGGACCTGTGAGGAAGTCACGCTGCCCGCATCCTATCTCATGTTCATCCTGCGCGCTCAGGCTAGGGAGTGAGCTCTATGAATCGGGATCCATTTTGCAGAGGGCAGTTGTATGCATGCCCCATATAAATAGGCCGCTCTGTGTCCTGTGTGTCATTATAAATAATGCTCCCACACACCACAGATTTTAATGCCTCCTAGAAAGCAAATCACTGTCAGTGAGAAGTTATACGACATTCCTGACCAAATTAGTCGGTTATTCATCGGAAGACCAACAAACTCAGCCTCTGTTGAGCTGCGAAGGAGAGGGAAAAGCATCAAATGATTACATAGACATTCTATAATTAGGGGTGAGAAAATGACTACATTGGAATCCTTTCCTGAGCATGGCTAAACTACAACAGGTCTGGAGAGGTCAAGTAGTGCGGCTCCCGCCTCAGCCTGCTGCCGACTCCAGGGATCTATGAGCATAGGCCAACAGAAAGGAAAAGCTACATTTTTCCTAGGGCTACTCCACTGGAAGTAGAACAAGATGTCAAGAATAACGGAGGAGAAGTTAAAAAAAAAAAAAAACTCCAAGGGACATGTAAGAAAGTTGGCTATGACGCGAATAAATGAAGCAGGAAAAAGGCAGAAGGCAGCATTCAGTCAGCTCAGATCACCCCTCACCTGGCCGACACAGGCTACTCACCAGCTGATTCCAATGCAGTAGCTGGCCGATGGAGGAGAAAACAGGGTTTGGGAGCTAATTTTTTTTTTTTTTATTTCCTTGCTTCTAATTGTTCTTAATCCACATTCCTGAGATGGCTTAAGCATTAATAGGCTGAAGCTATGCTCTAGGATAACACCGGGTTAATTATATTTTTGAGGTTGCAAAGGACAGTCAAAATTTCACGTAGGCTACATGAGGTAATGAGGTATAATCAGTTATACAGGGTAATGTGTGTGGCTTCTCCTTTCTCTACCTGTCCAGACCCACTCACCATTTCCTAAGCCCCAATACAGCTGACTGAGCTCCATATTTCTCCAGAGATTGTTTACCAACGTAATTACTAGCTCTCACTGGCCAGAGCTTTTCCTGTTAGGCCCTCCTACTAGCTGTCTACCAGCCTATGAGCTGGCTGCCCTTGGGATAAGGTGTCTACTTCTGATCCAATCAGATGCCCACTCAACAAGGTACCGCTTAGGGCAGGTTCTTTAGCAAAGGGCTGTGAACAAAAGTAGTTTTCCTTAGAAAAGAATGGCAGAATGGGGCACCTGGGTGGCTCAGTTGGTTGGGTGTCTGACTCTTGATTTCAGCTCAGGTCATGTTCTCATGGTTTGTGAGTTCAAGCCCCGCATTGAGCTCTGTGCTGGCAGCATGGAGCCTGCTTGGGATTCTGTCTCCCTCTCCCATTGCCCCTCCCCCGCTTGCTCTATAATCTCTCTCTCAAAAATAAATAAAAATAGGGGCCCCTGGGTGGCTCAGTCAGTTGAGTGTCCGACTTCGGCTCAGGTCATGATCTCTTGGTTTGTGAATTCAAGCCCTGCATCAGGCTCTGTGCTGACAGCTCAGAACCTGGAGCCTGCTTCAGATTCTGTGTCTCCCTCTCTTTCTCTGCCCCTCCCCTACTCATGCTCTGTCTCTCTCTGTCTCTCAAAAAATAAATAAATGTTGAAAAAAAATTTTTAGTAAATAAAAATAAACTTAAAAAAAGAATGGTGAGTGTCTCAAGCACATGTCTATGTTAAACTACCACCAAATACTTAAGTAGAAATAAACCATTAATTTAGGGTTTTTTTTAATGTTTATTCATTATTGAGAGAGAGACAGAGACAGAGAGCAACTGGGGGAGGGGCAGAAAGAGGGAGATAGAATTCGAGGCAGGCTCCAGGCTCTGAGCTGTCAACACAGAGCCGACACGGGGCTCAAACTCATGAACGATGAGCAGAAGTCCAACACTTGACTGAGTCACCCAGGTGCCCCATAAATAAACCATTAATTTGGAGGCAAGAATCTTTACAGGAGCAGGACCAGCTTCATGGGCTTATGACCTATGCAATTGCACAAGATCCCTAGGCTTAGAAGGGCTCACACACTTGGCTTAATGCCTCACTGTGGCCATCTCGACATTCTTAATGATTTTTGAACAAGGAGCTCCACATTTTCACTTTGCATGGGGTCTTCCAAATTATCTAGCTGTTCCTGTATAGAATTTTTTATTATAAAAAGTGAAGGGAGTTTCATAGAATCAAATAATTTTGGATCCAAGGATTCTTCTGAGATCATTTACTCCAAATATTCATTTGACAGATAAGAAAACCAAGGTCAAAGAAAGGATAATTGGCTTATTCAAGATCCCCCAGTGAGTCCTGGCAATGTCAGACTAGAAACAGATTCTTATCACTCTGTGTCCAATCTCCTCATTCCTCCATGTGGCAGCCTTCCCAGCAGAGAGGACTGCCTGACACTTAGTCTATTTTGCCAAAATATTTGGTAAGCTGCTTAGAATTCTCATAAAATGAGGCTGATATAAAAACACAAATGTCAGGGGCACCTGGGTGGCTCAGTCTGTTAAGCTTCCTACTCGATTTCAGCTCGGGTCATGATTTCACAGTCGTGAGATCAAGCCCCGCATAGGTCTCCAAGCTGAATGTGGAGCCTACTTGAGATTATCTGTCTCTGTCTCTCTCTGCTCCTCCCCCACTTGTTTTCTCTCTCTCAAAATAAATAAATAAACATTTTTTAAAAAAACACAAAGAGGGGGGTGCCTGGATGGTTCCATTGGCTAAGTGAACGACTCTTGGTTTCAGCTCAGGTCATAATGTCACAGTTCGTGAATTCAAGCCCCACATCTGGCTCTGTGCTGACAGTGCAGAGCCTGCTTGGGATTCTCTCTCTCCTTCTCTCTCTGCCCCTCCTCCACTCGTGATCTCTCTCTCTCTCTCTCTCTCTCTCTCCCAAAATAAATAAATAAACTTTTTGAAAAAACACAAATGTTGGTCTTTCCTTGTTCAATCTTACAGTTTATTTCTTCACCTCTTCACCTTTGACTTCCTCAAAACAAATGGCACTGACAATCCCCAAAATCCAAAAGGAAAGCTGGGTGGAGGAATGTAGACTAACGGAAATTCTGTGGAGGATCTTTTGGTAATAGATATCAAAACTGCACTGTTCATACCCTTCAACCCCGCAATTCCATTTCTACACGTAGTCTCACATATGCACAAGGACTTCTGGGTGCCCAAGCCTACTCGCTGCTGTATTGATTATAACAGCAAAAGATTGGAAACAACCTAAACATCCATCAACAGGAGACTGGCTTAAAGAAAAAGATGATAATACATTCATGGAACAGAATATTACGTAGCTCTTATGAAAAAAAAAGAACTTAATCTCTATCTACTAGTATAGAAAAAGACCAAATTACTGTTTCATGAAAAAGCAATGTACAAAACAGTATACACCATGCTTCTGTTTGTGAGGGGCAGGTTATTTCATTATATGTCCTATAATTACTTACACACGTTTGGGGGATTTGGATATGCATGGAATTTGTCTGGAAGCATCTGCAGAAAAAGAGTGACTGCCTCTGAGGAAGGGACATAGGAGACTCAGAGATAGGAATGTGGGGGAGATTGTCATTCTATGCCCTTTGTTCCCTTAAAATTTGTACTCTGTGCACATACTATGTTTTCAAAAACTAATTAGTTAAAATAAATGAGTGTCTGAAGAGGGACCCCATGACACCACCAGTATTATATCACATCTACAACAAAGAGAAACATACTATTGCCATCATTTTTACTTTTTCTGGGACCTTGTATTGAACTGGCAGACAAAGGAAATGATACATAGTTAAATCAGAGCTTGAAAAACAATTCTCTCCCTTTCCCCTCCTCTGTTCTGCATTAAAAAAAAAAAATCTGCATGACCCATTGCTTGTTTAGTCATTGGCACAACTGTGTGACACAGTGGAGAAGATGAGGAATGTTCCCAATCTTCCTTTGGAAAGTTGCCAATATCATCTGGAAAGTGCCCTTCAGACATAATCCACGTACATTTTCTCGGTGCACCTACCATCAGCGTTCCTACGCACTTTAACGAGAGTTTTATTTTGAACCAAAACCACAAAGGGGGACGGAATCTTCGATACTGCCCTGGTTTAACAGAAGTATGTTTTCCTCAGGTGACAGCAGAAGAGGTGAGCTTAGTCGTCTCGGTAAACCCACTTTCTTGGGAAAACTGTGGTCCTTAGTTGGGAAGCAAACACAAGGGAGTATCTTTCCGCCTCATATCCTCTTTGCAGCTCCTCCTCTACACAGCGTACCTTTATACAACGCACATGTGGTGGATCAAAGACAGCCACAAATTCTTGGACACTCCTCTCCTTGGAAAAATGAGATCTGTTTCCATTCTCCTCGATTCTGGGCTGCCCTGTGACTGCTTTGACCAATGGAGTATGGCAGAATTGGCGCCATGCCAATTCCAAGTGCTGTCTCTGCGAGAAGCAGCACCTTCCTCCTTGTCTTCTTAGAGTCTTAAGCAAGGCACTATGTAAAAGTCCGAGTGCCCTCTGAGCACATGAGATGCCCTAGGACTACATGGAGATGGAAAGGGACCTAACTAAAGTCACTCCTATCAGGACATCAGGCTGTGGGTGAAGCCATCTTGGACCCTTCAGCCCAAACCAGCCACCAGCTGAAGAGCACCAAGTGACCCAGTCAATGCCACATGGAGCAAAAGAATCGCCCAGCCAAGCACTGTCCAAATTCCTGATCCACAAAATGAAGAGATACAACAAATGTTATTTTAAGACACTAAGTTTGGGGCTCGTATGTTATGCAGAAATAGATACCCCATATACCACACCATCACTATTAAGCACCGACAGCTTCAAACCTTTCATACTCAGAATTCTCTTTCCTAATTTGCCTCCGAATAATGACAGAAGGATCTCATGCCAGGCAGCCATAGCTACTGGGAAAAGGGGCCAGGTCCAAGCTGAAACAACAAAAGAATCTCCAACTTCCAACACCTACTCCCCACAGTGCTAGAGATAAGTCTACATGGCCAAGTTGAAGCACCATCCCCTGCCACTGAGGACCCCAGAGATCGCGGGCCACAGAACTTGGAGTTTGCCAGTCCATGTAGGGCCACTATCTCGGAGGGTGTCCTTTGCCCCCCCAACAACTCCAGTGCTCCACCAAATCCATGTCCACCAACCCCCTGTATACCACCTCATGGGGGTCACATATGTTTATTCTTGGATATGGGGTGAAAACCACACCCTCTTACTCGAGCCCTTGCCCTTTCAGGCTGGGCTGAGAGAAGGAAAGCTAAGTCTATGAAAGAGATATTTCTGGATCAACTTCCCAGGCCCACACGACTGGCAGGTCACCACCCACTCCAGCCCCTGTGCCTGTTCTCACCCACCCACAGGGTTACCAAGGCCTCAGGGAGGTGGCACCGTCAGAAACCATAATTACAGATTTCATCATACACTTGAGCTCCCCACGAACAAATTCTTCCATACAACATGCAAATCTATTGTTCGACTTTCAAACATCCAACCAACTTTCAAACACATTGTGGGGAACCCACTAAGTACAAAAGTAACACATTGCCTCTTCTGAATTGTAGACATGGCCTTGAAATTCAGAAAAGGGCATTTTCAGGGTTGAGGCAAAAATGGAAGATTTAGAAGTAACATGGCGAAGGAGGACAATGAGGCTAGCAAACATGGTTTACAAAGTCCAGGTTGTGCAAAGGGGCCCATGAGCAGAAAAGCCGTGTGAGGGCAAAAGGGAGGTACCAGGTGGGTCTCTCCTCTCCTGCTTCCTGGCTTCCAAGGAGTCAAGTCCCTTTCATTGTGACTGAAGGCCTTTCCTTCACCATGGTCTATATAGACAAACTGGAGTGGTGACTTGGCCATCTGAATAACCTATTTTGATAGATCTGAAAGTCTGAATATTACCAACGAGAAAGGTGTTGGTTTGAGAGAAAGCTGTTTCTCACAAGCCAGAGGAAGAAATTTTAGGATATTCCTAAATTATCTCAACAATTTTCTCAATCTCTCACTTCAGACAAAATATTTAAAGAAAAACTCTTTCTAAAGCATTCTTGGGTCAGGTCTTACAGAAGCAGAGAAGAGAAGAGGGAAGGGTAGAGCCACCCAGATTACCTGTCTGGTTGCTTAGACTGGTCCAATTTCACTAAGAATCACACAAACCTCTTCATTCCTTCTGCCGTGCTCACCTGACCTTTTTCAATTTCTTTTTTCTTTTCTCCATTACCTTAAGGGAGTAATCTAGACACTCTGGCTTTCTTTGCATGCAAAATGTAACAGTTCTTTCTTTCTTCTTTTCAGATAAAGGCAGTCTTGGGGAAAGGAAAAGAAAAGCGCCTGGCTTCTTCAAATTAGCTCTGAAATAAAAGTCACTGCCAGATGTTATATAAAAGGTGACGTAATCCTAAAGTACTTCATTACATATGCAGCTCTGCTCTTCAGCCCAGGAGGAGTTTATTACATTTTGTCGATCCCATTTTCTATACCCACATCATTTTTACATAATTTTTCCTGCCTGACAGACATCTTCACATTTTCACAGCAACCCATCAAGATAGCATTACAACAGCACAGGGAGCCAGGTTAGCAGTTTACAAATAACGGTGCTAATAAGCCAGATTTGTCCCTGAGATACAAATCAGGGGTAAATGGTCTATCCATGCATGTGAGAAGCACATCTATTTTAGAATAATAGGGAAGAAAGCAGACCTCCATTCCAGCGGACACCATGTTCTTCCAGAACATGGACCAAATCTAGTCCACAAGTAGGAAAACGGGGAAATGCCAATCTAAACTTATTTCTGCAATTCTCTTTGTTTTCCTAATAAATTCCTGGCTCGTAGTGAAATAGATAGCCATGGCAAACGCCATTAAGATCAAACTTCCTGCCTTTTGGGATTGGCACAAGATTTAGAAGAAAACGCACCGTTTGTACCAATGCAATATCTAGTTCCTGAGATGCTGTAAGTGCGCACCCTGCGAGACACTTCCTCCCACTCCCCAGGTGCTAAATATCTTTCCCCCTCCTTCCCAGGCACTCGCGGCCCCACTGCCCTCTGATGGTGAAAGGCGGCAGTGCAGGCTGGAAGCTTAATTGCTGCAGGATTGAGAGTGGCTGGAGGGAATGGCTGGGAGATCATCTGCCTTAACGTCAGTGTCAAAGGCCAGGTACATTCAGCTCTTAGCTACTTACCAGAAATGAATCTATCTGACTTAGAATTCCAGTGGGATAAGAAAATGCCCTGTAACTGTCACCCCAAGGAAACAAAAATGCCATTCATCTTGAGAACCTCCTTAAGTTTTAAGGAAAGACCCCTGTTAAAATGAACTTTGTGGTTTTAAAGTATAATTACATACTTAGGGTAACAGAGGTGCTCATTCTTTTATAAGAGCAGGATTTGAGGGGCGCCTGGGTGGCTCAGTTGGTTTAGCATCCAACTTTGGCTTGGGTCATGATCTCGCAGTTCATGAGTTCAAGTCCCGTGTAGGGCTCTATGCTGACAGCTCAGAGCCTGGAGCCTGCTTGGATTCTGTGTCTCCTTCTCTCTCTGCCCTTCCCCTGCTTGCTCTCTCTCTCTCTCTCTCTCTCTCTCTCAAAAATAAACATTAAGGGGCACCTGGGTGGCTCAGTCGGTTAAGCGTCCAACTTCGGCTCAGGTCATGATTTCATGGTTCGTGGGTTCGAGTCCCGCATCAGGCTCTGTGCTGGCAGCTCGAAGCCTGGAGCCTGCTTCGGATTCTGTGTCTCCCTCTCTCTCTGTTTCTCCCTCGCTTGCATTCTGTCTCTCTCTCTCAAAAATAAATAGACATTTAAAAAATTAGAATTAAAAAATAGATATTTAAAAAACATTTTTTAAATAATAATAATAAAACAAAAAAAAGAGCAGTGTTTGAATACAGGATAAAGGGACATGTGAAGGCTTTATGGAAGAACTCTGACCCTCCCTGACTGCCAAGGAAATAGATACAGATCTGTGGATAACTAGCGCACCAAATAAATGTATTCTATTTCTTATTTGTGTCCAAAGGCAACACATTCCTTTGTTCTACAAGTAATTTCCTTCAGAGGTTCAAAAATTCTTTTCCTTTTTAAAGTAGTTTTTCTTTATATGAAGGTTATTCATGCACATAGTGTAGAATCAAATAATTCTACAGGTCTCATTCCAAAAACAAGGCAGTCCCAGCCACGCTCTCCTTCTGTTTTTAGCTCTGTTAACTGGATCACTTGCTATGTACATCCACATTTCTAAATAACCTCTTTATGTTGCTACTTCTCAATATTCCAGTTTAGGCACCTTATACTGACCTTGCACTATGGAAGATGATTTCATACACACACACATGCACACACGCACACACACACACACACACACACACACACAACTCCACCACACATATATAGTTCCCAGTATAGAATAATTTGGGTAAGGTTAATAATATTTATAACACTATGAGTAGTAAAGTCATGACAGCTAAGTCATGCGGTACACCCTATTTACCCTTTCTCGCATTAACAAGTTTTTAATTTTCCTTGGAGTTAACAAATAAAGTTAACTTTTTTTCATATGCTACGCTTTCTTCATTGTATTAGTCTTGTCAGGCTGCTATAATAAAGTACCACAACCTATGTGGCTTTAAACAACAGAAATTTATTGTTTCACAGTTCTAAAAGCTAGAAGTCTGAAATCAAGGTGTCGGCAAGACCATGCTCTCTCTGAAGTCTACAGGAGGATGATCCTTCTCTGCCCGTCTAGGTCCTAGGAAGATCTCTGTTCTGATGGTCACCTGTCCTTTTCCCTGTGTATATCTGTGTCTCCATCTGGCATTCTTCTTACTTTGTATGTGTCTGTGTCTTTTCTCCTCTTGTTATCAGGACATCAGTCTTCTTAAGTTAAGGGTCTGCCCTACTCCTGTATGACCTCACCTTAACTTATATCTTAATTACCTCTGCAAAGACCTTATTTCTGAATAAGTTCGCATTCTCAGGTATCAAAAGTTAGGACTTCAACATATTTGGGGGGGGGGGGTCATTATTCTACCTAAAACATTTATCTTCACTAATTTATCTCAAACTCTGTCCAGTTCTCTAAATCTCCTTTGAGTGTATTCAAACATTTTCTGTTTCCTATCAGGTTTCATCTCTTGGATTAGTTTACATTCAAATGGGCTTTTCCTATATGATTGGCTACAGTTACAGCCCCGTGTAGCTTCGGGTTCAGTGCAAAAACAGTGTATGTTTCCCTCTTAATAGTCTCATTGGCTATACAGGGTCACATGCCAATCTCAAGCCAACAATTACAGGCAGGAGAATGCTGTGTGCACATTGGCTTAGACCTGCGTCTTCTGTTCCATCACCAAAGATGGGAATAGGGCAGCTTCATTTAACTACCTGATCTGAGCATGGGGAATAGGTGATTAAACATGAGGTGAATAGATGCGGAGCACCAAAAGTAACTTAATGTCCACTATAGCTTGTTAATAAGCACTTTAAGAGAGGTCACTTTCCCCCAAGGCCCAACACAGATTTGGGCCCTTTACAGAATTTTATGATAATCTACTCACTCCAAGAAGGTTAAGAAAACACAAAAGAAATTGAATGAAAATACATTTAGATCTACACTTTATCCTTTTTCTGATATTATAGGGATTCGTTTGGTAATGTCTAAGGGAAAAATACTTGTCACTTGAATACATTTTTATGTCCTAAAATGTTTGGAGAGAAGGTATTACCCCTCATACAAAATGTCCTACAAATGGAAGGAAATATCCTGTGGTCAAATCCCCATGATTTCAAACAGAATGATTCAGAAAATAAAAAATTCCAACCAGGCAGGCAATCACCATCCTGTTGATAAAAATGTTCTCCTGCTGAGATGCCACAGAAGCTTTCTCCAAATGAGTTTTCGCACCACACTCCAGTTGTCCAACATCATCTCTTCCCTTCTATGAAGGAGAGAACAGCAGCCTCATTTCCCATCCACCTTACAGCACCTGCCCCCGGGAAGGAACAGAAAATATTTAACTTTACATTTCCTTTTTATTGGTTCCCCTATTAATTTTTTCCATCTTTGACTAATTTTTTTATACTTTTGAACTACAGGTCCAAAACTTTAACAGTCACTTTATTCACGGAAACTGCACATTTGAGCCTAAGAATTAACAGTCTTCCAGCGTGAGTGGCTGGGACAAGGCAAACAAAACCTTAAAGACGTAAGTAACTGGGTGGCTCAGTCCAGTAAGTGTCTGACTCTTGGTTTCAGCTCAGGTCATGATCTCACAAGTTTGATCATGATCTCATGAGTTTGAGCCCCACGGTGAGCTCCATGCCGGTTCAGAGGCAGCTTGGGATTTTCTCTCTCCCACTCGCATGCTCGCTCTCTCTCTCTCTCTCTCGTTCTCTCTCTCTCTCTCTCTCTCTCTCAAAATAAATTCATAAATAATAAAAATAAAATAAAATAAAATAAAATAAAATAAAATAAAATAAAATAAAATAAAGATATAAGACCTAAGACAACAAAATCAAAAAGAAAAATGAGGGAAACAGGAGAAGATGATGTGATGATTAATTTCATGTGTCAACTTGACTGGGTCATGGGATGTCCACATATCTGGTTAGACATTATTTCTGGGTCTGTGTGTGAGGGTGTTTCAAAAAGAGATTAGCATGTGAATTAGTGGACTGAATAAAGCAGACTGCCCTCCCCAGTGTGGGTGGGCCTCATCCAATCCTTTGAGGGCATAGGTAGAACCAAATGGCAGAGAAAGGCTGACTCCTCTCTGCCTGACTGCTGGAAGTGGATCATCTCCTCTGCCTTTGGCACTCCTGCTTTTCAGGCCTTTGGACCCAGATCGGAATCTCCAGCCCTCAGAGCTTCAAACTACACCCTTAATTCTCCTGTGCCTCCGGCTTGCAGATGGCAGGATCATGAGTCTTCTCAGCCTCCATACCATGTGACCGAATACCTTATAATAAACTTCTTTATATATATGCATATACCATAGGTTCCGTTCCCTGGAAAATCCTAATACAGATGGAGTCAGAGCGGGGCTAGGAAAAAACAAAAAAAGGAAGAATAGAGAGAGAAAGCCAAGAAAATGGTGAGAAGACAGAGAGACTGATATAAGAGAGGAAAAGCCCTAACCTCCATATGAGGATCAGCACTCTGTAATTCACACCCAGCTGCTCCGTAATTCACTGCCTAACCTGTCACCTCTCGGGGCCTCAACCTCCCCACTGAGAGGAGTGACCCGACACATCTCTTGAGTCCTTCTGGTTCTACACACTGTCATGATCCTCTGCAGGTGCCACCTACTCAGTTAACCCTCACGCTATATGGGTGCCTACCTGGCAGGGTCCTTACCCATATGGGATGGCAGTCAAGCAGCTCACTGTAGGAACTAGACGTAAATGCTGCCTTTGCCAGTATAGCCATCTTCAGCATTCTGAGATCAGAGAGGGAGGATCCCAGGGGGCTGGGCAGCTAAGTGCTGGATGTAAAGCTGCCAAACCATCAGGCCCAAGGGAGGTGCTCTAAGAAGAGCATTTCCTAAAAACTCAGCATTTAAAATGATACATCTTAACATGCCATTCCCAGAACCCATCATCTCCCCTCCTGTGGGGTTTTAATGGTTGAAAAGACAATGAGGTCTCTTTCCCAGGTCATATTAATGAAAGACCTATTTCCCAGATCAATGCCCTCCAAAGCAAATATATACTCTCTTTATGTTGTATTCACCCTTCTATTTGTTGCTGCTCTACATGTAAGGATATGAGATTTTATAGTGTGATTAGTATTGAGAAGTTTGGGCCAGCAGTGATCTTCAACTCTGGGGCATTAAATCAGGTAGAGAGCTTTTTTTTTTTTTTTTAATATGAATGTATGGGCCTCTTTCCTAAAAATTTTCATTTAATTGGTCTGGTGAGGAGACCCAAGTCTCTCTTTTTTTTTTTTTAACCACTCCCCAGGCAATCTAATGTGAGGCCAGGTGAGAACCACTGGGCTGAGGGATTGCGGTGTTTCCAAAAGGCTCAGAGTGGCCACGAACACCTCTGACACACGTGCTTTACATTCCCGGTTTTTTTAGCCAAGAATTCTTAAGGAGAAATTCCACCCACAACAGCAATAGATGCTGTGTATTTGGGTCCAGCTTTTCTCTTTCCCATCTAGAGCTTACAGCTTGTATAGACATTCCCCCAGGCAAGCAAGGGTCCTAGCAAGGGTGAGAACACCACCAAATTTTCTGCCAAGCTTTTAAACTTGGGTTTATGTTGCCGTTTCAGAACTCACACTAATAGTCTAGTACTTCCATCTAAGGGAATGCATTCCAATGCCAAGTCCTTGTAGTTCTGTGATATATTCATCAACAAAACCATATCTTGGGTAGTGGAGAAAGTAGAGTCAATGCCCATATGTTCCTGAATCTTAAGTTTTCTCCAGTATTCTGAAGAGTCGGTCTCTCTACCGAGTTTAAAAGAGCTATATTCTCCTGAGCACTATCACGCAGTTTGTTGTGGATTTTTATTTATTTTAAAGGCTTTTTGTTAATGTTTATTTTTCAGAGAGAGAGAAAGACAGAGTGTGAGTAGGGGAGGGACACAGAGAGAGGGAGATACAGAATCCAAAGCAGACTCCAGGCTCTGAGCTGTCAGCACAGAGCTCGACGAGGGGCTCAAACTCATGAACCGTGAGATCATGACCTGAGCCAAAGTCAGATGCTCAAATGACTGAGCCACCCAGGCACCCCTGTTGTGGATTTTTCAAGAGAATTATTTTGTTTCTATGGCCTTTTTTCATTTTCTGAAATTTGGCGATAATAATCCCCCCTATAACCTACCATATATTCAGTCTTTAAAATAGATCAGTCACTATATCAGGCACTAAAATATACTATCTCTAATCCACAGGACAACCATGCACAATAAGCACTGTTTCCCCAAATTTACAGATGAGAAGCTTCATAGCTGTAACTGTTAGAGCTGGGATTCAGATTCAGGTCTGTCTAGCTCCAAAAATAACAATCTTTTCACAATGCTCTACTGCCCACAGAAAATCTGTTGGAAGGTCAGTAACTGTAACAAAACAATAAAAGTAGATATTCTTATAACAAATGTTTTCTCCTGAGCCATGGAAGTCACAGTTTCTACATCCTCAACTACATTAGAGTCTTTGGAGCCTCCAGAAAGGAGGCTTTGAGAGTGGAAATACTTCCTGATTAACTTGTGTGATGTGTTATAAAGTCATTTCTAAAATATATACAATCAAGTCCTATAGATGATTAATAAGTATGGCTAGTAGAGTAGGAACCAGAAGGTCCAAGAGATAGACAGACAGCTTTTTGAGTCAACAAGGAAAATCACTTTGTAACAAGGCATGCAAGTTCTTCTGCAGGTGGGGATCCTTGAGAGAGAATAGAGACTTTGGGCAGGGTTGCCTGGAATATTGATTCAACCACATTCAAAGAACAATGGTGAAGAAAAAGCACACATGCACTCAGTCCCTACCCTCACAAAGCTTTCAATCTAATGGTGGGGAGACAGGTATTGATCAAATAATCCCACAAACATGATCATGTAAAAAATACTCTGAAAGAAAAGCACAGGGTTCTTTGACAGCATATAGATCAGTGGCCTTGATCTAATGGAAGGCAAGAAGGAATCATGTACCGTGAAGAAAGACTTCCCTGAGGAATTTCTTTTTTCCCAGTAAGAGTTCAGTGTTCCCAAGTTAGCCGATGGCATGTTCTGTTTTATGTAACAATGACAGCTAGGAACAGCCTACTCTCCAACGTCCACTTCAAAGCCACCAACCAAACCCATGAGATAATGGATATGAGCCATTAAATTGCCACCTGCCAATTTTTCTTGTCACTTTCTCTTCCAGGGTTTGGATTTCTAAGTTTTAGGTTTAGCAGCATGGACTCAATTGCTTCCCTTTTTATGACCCTTCTGCGCTTCTCTTCCCCACTCTTTATACCCAACCTAACAACCGTATACCCGTGGGGTGATGGCAATTCTCCCATATCTTCAAAAACAAGGAAATTAGGATTCTTGCCAGATTTTTTAAAACAAAGAAAGATCCCCCCCAGCACCCTATAAGCCAACTGAATTGACTGAGAGCCTATAATATTTGGTCAGCTACATCCACCCAAGGATGTCTTTAGGAAGCCAGGAAGAGCAAGACCATAATAGACAAGCCCCTACCTCACTCCATAGGTCATGCCAAAGCTGGAGGAATGTTATAGTTTCAATGTTTAGATCCCAGAAGACTTGGCCCTTCCCACAGAGACCACCGAGTCTTAAGGAAAGACTGTCCCCTCTTCTCTATTAGTAGGCAGGGGCTGCCTCACCATCCCCTCGAGAACCAGGAAAGCCTATTATCTATCTCTTAGATTTAGTGAACCAAACAGAAGTTTGATTTCTTTTCAGATAAAAGAGATGATGCAAATGAGAATTTTATCTTGCACGGAGGAGTGACAAAGTAGGAGAATGAATCCTACTTGATTACAATCTTCCATCATTCTGATTTTATAATTACTGAATGGAATCAATCAGCTTTCAATTGTTACCTTGGTGAAAGATTAAAACATCATTACTTGTCCTACATATTTCACACTTTAGCAAATTTTAATAAACTAAATGCATGAGAAATGGTTATATTATCTTTCATGATATTGGGATGCTAATGACATTTCTATTGATTTTAATTCACATTTGTTGGTCAAAAAGAGTCAGATTCCAACGAGGCATGGAATCCTATAATCAACACTAACAAATGAAGACCACTGAACACTGAAATAGGCCAAATGAAATCATTAATCAGAAATATCATAAAATAATTACCAAAAAAACTAAGGAGGTCTTATCTTCCTAATGAACATCTTTTATGGTATATTGATTCATTTATAACTCTTACACATTGGTGATTTCTCTATTAAAATGTTTTCCGTAAGTATAGAAAAAGCACTTTGAAAAGACAAAATCGGAAAAGCACCAATTTATCAGCAAAGGGGATCATACACACCTCCCCCTAAAAAGTGAAAAAGAGTCCTGAAGATCATATAGGACATGCAACCCCTTGTTAAAACTATTCACATCTGGGACACCTGAGTGGCTAGTCAGTTGAGCTTCTGACTTCAGCTCAGGTCATGATCTTGTGGTTTGTGAGTTCATGAGTAGGAGCCCCAGAGTGGGCGGACTACTGTCAGCACGGAGCCGACTTCGAATCCTCTGTTCCCCTCTCTCTCTGCCCCTCCCCCACTCACACTCTTTCTCAAAAATAAATAAACATTAGGGGTGCCTGGGTGGCTCAGTCAGGTGAACATCTGACTTTGGCTTAAGTCATGATCTCCTGGTTTGTGAGTTCGAGCCCCGCTGTCTGCGCTGACAACTTGGAACCTGCTTGGGATCCTCTCTCTGTGCCCCTCCCCTGCGCTCTCTCTCTCCCTCTCTATCCCTGAAAAATAAATAAATATTTATCAAAAATAAATAAATAAGTAAACATTAAAAAATTTGTCACGTCTGAAAAATTCTTAGCCCAGTAGGAGGAAAGATTATACAGAGTAATCAATAACAGAGAACAGAGTAATAGTGTCTACTTTACTTCTTTGTGCCTCAGCCCCTTCATCTGTAAAATGGGGGGGGGTAATAATAATAGTACTCATTTCATAGTCCTGGTCGCAGGATGAAATGAGATGATGTGTATGTATAAAGCATGGTTAAAAACAGCATTAAACTTCATGTATGTGAAGATGTTGTTTTGATTCTCTCCAATGCTCTCTTGGTTTGAATTTTTTTCCATTACTTATTCTCTCTAGCTGGTCAAGTGGACTGTGCCTCCTAGGGGACAAATCAAGTCTGGGAGGGTCTGATATCTGGAGTTCACACTTACAAGAGGCAAACAATGAGGGGTGAGGTGGGGGCAAGACAGACCAGGCTTTTAAATGCTCTACAATGTGAAAATAACCCCCCACAGCCTCAGTCTTTAATAGACCTATAAAAATCATGATAAATGTCATCTATGGGACTTAATTTCTTGTAAAAGCTGGAAAAGGCAATGTTTGTCTCCAAGAGAATGTAGAAGGTAAAATACAAATGGCCCTGTTAAGACAATGAGTGAAGACTGGGGAGCCCAGCCTTATAACAACAAGAACCCAGAGAGTTACAGGAAAGTTGCTGGATGGGCCTGAGCCAAGGTGACTTGAATCTCCAAGAGGTGGGAGGTAGAGGAACAGAAATGGGGGTCTCAGGTGATACCACTGGGGATTTCCAATATCAAATCAACTCTTCAAGAAAATAATAATAATAAAATAAAATAAAATAAACTCTTCAAAGGCCCCATTTCCTCAACTGAAAATTTCCTGGACTTCTTTCCATTTGGGTTTTTCCGAGAACCTCAGGCCACCAATTCAACACACTTTCTTCAAGTTCCAGTTAAATTCGTTCTACTACCTTTTTAAATCAGATTTTTATTATCCCACATCTTCCTTTAAGGTTGTTTGAAATTTTAGAACAGTGTGATATCAAGATTTTTTTTTAATCAAAGCCCTAGGTCAGAACACCTCTTGTATGTGCTGCAGAAAAAAATTACATAAGCCACCCATACCTTGTCCAAAATGATGACAACAGTAACAGTTATTGTTTGTTTATGGAACACTCACTATAAACCAGGTATCACACTAATTATGCTTTACTGGCATTAATGTACTTAACCTTTACAACTGCCCAATGAAATAGGTTCAGTTATAACAGATAAGGAAACTGAAGTCAAGAGAGGTCACTTGTCAGAGGGGAGGTGGCTGGGGGGATGAGTGAAATAGGTGAAGGCGATTAAGTGTAGACTTAACTTGGTGAGCACTGAGTAATGTACAGAATTGTTGAATCACTGTACTGTACATCTGAAACTAATGCAACCCTGTATGTTAAGTATACTGGAATTTAAAAAAAGAGAGAGAGAGAGAGAGGTCCCATGTCCAAGGTCACAAACTTGGTGGTGAAACCAGGATTAGTTCATTTTTTCAGCAGCTATTCATTAGGGGTAAAATATACCAAGTAAGTCACACTTTTTCAATCTAGGTTAGAGAAGAGAGGTGTATTTATTCACAATAAATAAGTGTATTTATTCACAAGAGCTATAAAAGCAAACACACATCACAAATAAATAGTTTTACTTCATGGACCTTGTTGCAGGTCTCATTTTTCAAAACTAGCCACAACAATAACTCACATCCTACATGCCCTCGATGTGATGTTAACTCTCCTCACATCAAGATATGGAAATCTAGGTGTGCCTGGCTGGCTCAATCGGAGGAGCATGTGACTCTTGATCGCAGGGTTGTGAGTTCCAGCCCCATGTTGGGTGGAAAGATCACTTAAAAATAAAATCTTTTTTAAAAAGATACGAAAATCTAGGTTCCCTTCTTGAATGTGGGAGGGTTTATGACTAACGGTAGAAGTGACACTATGTACTTCCAAAACTAGTTCACAGGAAGTTCACAGCTTCTGCCTGGTTCTGTTGAAATGCTTGCTTTTGGAACCCAGCTACCACACCATGGGAAAGTCCAAGTACAAAGAAGACAGGTCTAGATGTTCCAGCCGAGTTTCCAGACAAGATCTCAGCCAACAGTGAACATCAACCTGTAGACACAAGAGTAAAAAGCCTTTGGATGATTTCAGACCATCATCAAGTTGACCCCTATTCTCCAAATGTTTCCAGCTAAAGCCCCAGACATCATGGAGCAGAATAAGCTGTGTCCATTGTGCTGATTATATTCTTTCTCAATTCTGGACCCACAATACCCATGAATGTAATAAAATGGCTTCTGTTTTATAGCAAGTTTGGGATAATAAATTAAGCAGCAATAGCCCCTTGAACAGCTTTTAACAAACATCATTGGTTTTTGCAATTAATCAAGCACCAAAGCACAGAAACGTAAAATTGTAGGTAACCTGTTCAAATTGTGTGTTGACCTTTTCCTTAACTTAATCATGTTATTCTTTAGTTCTTCCAAAAAAGAAGAGCCTCTTTAGCTTAACAGGGAATTTCTGAAATATTCATTAAAATGATCACAGCAGATACATACTGCATTAAAATAGGAAAAGGCTTCCAGTATGATATTAAACGGAAAGAAAGCAGAATACCAATTTTTATACATGTTATGATTACCCTATGTAAAGATTCCTTATGCAAATGGAAAAAAGTCTAGAAGGGAACTCTGGAAAAATTAAAATAATCAACCTGATATTTGGTAAAGTCTCTTTTTTTTCACAATTGATACATGATGTGGATATATGACTTGATATATGCTTGATATATGATATATAGATAAAAATATATTAAACTAAAATCATCAGAGAAAGAAATGGGGCAAATTTCCACTCCCCTCCTAGGAATTCTTTCACATGACTGGAAACATTTCCTTCATTACACAATCTCTCTGTGTCTCACTTTTCTTCCCTAAGAAATGGGAGTAATAATAACACTTATTTCATAGAGTTGTTATGAGAAGTAAATGAGTTGAGTTAATTAGGGGAAGCCTTAAATAGTGCCTGACACATAGAGAATGACAAACATTAGCTCTTTGAATTATCTCATTCACTCCTAATATTGTAGATGAAGATCATCTCCATTAATCCTGCCTTTAATTCCCAAACCCTGCCACTAACAAGCACTGGAGGACTGAACTAGGAATGAAGACATCTGTGTCCCAGTGTTAGCTAAGGAAATGAGCTGTGTGATCTTGGCCAAGCCACTCAGCCTTCATTTCCTTGTGCGTATAATGAGTCGGATGCCTACCTTTTTGGATTTTCAACTGAAAATCAACTGACATAATGCTCTGAAGGGATTTGGTCAAAGTCCAAAACAAAGGCCGTTTGTCTATCTTCTTATTTTACCAATTCTATTCATTTGCTAGGGCTGTTATAACCGAGTACTGTATACGGAGTGACTGAAACAACAGAAGTTTATCATCAGCAGGGTTGGTTCCTTCCACCTACTGTGAAGAAGAATCTGTTCCAGTCCTCTCCGCTGGCTTCTGGTAGTCTGCATGCAATGTTTGGTGTTCCTTGGCTTATAGGCACATCAACCTGATCTCTGCCTTAATATTCACATCTGCTCTCCCTATGTGCCTGTCTCTGTATCCAAATTCCCCCTTTTCATGAGGACGCCAGCCATGTTGGATTAATACCCACCCTAAAGAACTCATTTTAACTTGATTACCTCTATGAAACCCTATCTCCAAATAAGGTCACATTCTGAGGTCCTGGAGGTCAGGACTTCAACAGGTAAATGTTGTGACACAATTCAACCCATAACATTGATGAAGAAATGAAATCCCCAAATGGGTAGTCTATTTCGGAAGAGTGGGACATAAATCCAGCAGACATTGACAACTTGTTTGATGCATACTGAAAGAAATGTGCAAAACACTTCCTTTGAAATTCCAGACTAAAGCAACTCTGACTGAATCCTTTTATGAACCTCAAATTCAGCCCAGATTCATAAATCCTTGAAGAAAACCCAAGCCAATTTTGGAGTTTCCGACAAGATTCAGAGGCTGAATGGATCAGACAGAATTTCATTTGGTATTTAGGATTATTGAATCTAACCTGAAACTTAATGCAAATTCATGGAACACAAACCCCTTACAAATTGAATAGAAGCAAATACTAAGGGCTCATGAGCCATCTGGAATGCACATGCTGAATGTTGAGGTTTTTCCATTGCAATAACAAGGTAGGGAGGGGAAAGCCAGGCTGGTAAGTTCTCACCATCACCAACTCTATAATATAATGTATTTGCATCTCATGTGAATTTGAATTATTTCAAATAGTGTAATATACAAATAATAATAAGATCTCACTTTGTGAGCAAAATTTTAAACAATATGAAATCTCCTTAAATATAAACTTTGTCAAAGCTTGCAAAATTTCAAGAAGGGCAGGCTTACTGACTTGCAAACTATGTGTTGGTTAATGCCATAGGAAGCTGTCCCTTTAACTGGTTAACAGAAACACCTGCATGGCACAAAAACAGACACTCAGATCAATGGAACAGAATAGAGAACCCAGAAATGGACCCACAAACTTATGGCAAACTAATCTTTGACAAAGCAGGAAAGAATACCCAATGGAATAAAGACAGTCTCTTCAGCAAATGGTGCTGGGAAAACTGGACAGTGACAGGCAGAAAAATGAACCTGGACCACTTTCTCACACCATACACAAAAATAAACTCAAAATGGATGAAAGACCTAAACGGAAGACAGGAAGCCATCAAAATCCTCGAGGAGAAAGCAGGCAAAAACCTCTTTGAGCTTGGCCACAGAAACTTTTTACTCAATATGTCTCTGGAGGCAAAGGAAACAAAAGCAAAAATGAACTATTGGGACCTCATCAAAATAAAAAGCTTCTGCACAGTGAAGGAAACAATCTTATAGCAAAACTAAAAGGCAACCAACAGAATGGGAGAAGATATTTCCAAATGACATATCAGATAAAGGGTTAGTATCCAAAATCTATAAAGAACCTATCAAAATCCACGCCCAAAAAAACAAATAATCCAATGAAGAAATGGGCAAAAAGACATGAACAGGCACTTCTTCAAAGAAGACATCCAGATGGCGAACTGACACATGAAAAGATGCTCAACATCACTCATCATCAGGGAAATACAGATCAAAACCACAATGAGATATCACCTCACACCTGTCAGAATGGCTAACATTAACAACTCAGGCAACAACAGATGTTGGAGAGTATGCAGAGAAGGACGGTCTCTTTTTGCACTGCTGGTAGGAATGCAAACTGGTGCAGCCACTCTGGAAAACAGTAGGGAGGTTCCTCAAAAAATTAAAAATAGAAATGCCCTAAAACCCAGCAATTGCACTACTAGGTATTACCCAGGGGATACGGGTATGCTGTTTCAAAGGGGCACATGCACCCCAAAGTTTATAGCAGCACTATCAACAATAGCCAAAGTATGGAAAGAGCCCAAATGTCTATCAACAGATGAATGGATAAAAAAGATGTGGTATATATATATATACAATGGAGTATTGCTTGGCAATCAAAAAAGAATTAAATCTTGCCATTTGCAACTATGTGGATGGAACTAGAGGGTATTATGCGAAGCGAAATTAGTCAGAGAAAAATAAATATCACATTACTTCACTCTTATGAGGACTTTAAGATACAAAACAGATTAGGGAAGGGAAGCAAAAATAACATAAAAACAGGGAGGGGGACAAAACATAAGAGACTCTTAAATATAGAGAACAAAAAGAGGGTTGCTGGAGGGGTTGTGGGAGGGGGGATGGTCTAAATGGGTAAAGAGCATTAAGGAATCTCCTCCTGAAATCATTGCTGCACTATATGCTAACTAACTTGGATGTTAAATAAATAAATAAGTAAATAAATCTTCACAGAAAAAAAAATTTAAAAAGAAATACCTGTAATCCTTAATCAGCAGAAACTATTACATATGGACATCCAAACTTGACCAATGGTTTGAATAGCTAATATGCTCTCACTTTATTTTTTTTAAGTTTATTTATTTATTTTGAGAGAGAGCACAACCAGGAGAGAGGCAGAGAGAGAGGGAGAGAGAGAGAAACTCAAGCAGGCTCTGCACTGTCAGTGCAGAGCCCTATTCAGGGCTTGACCCCATGAACTAGGAGATCATGACCCGAGCTGAAGTCAAGAGTCGGAAGTTTAACTGATTGAGCCACCCAGGCGCCCCTGTGCTCTCATTTTAAGTTTGACAGTTGCTAAGAATTAAAATCTTTTGGAGCACTTGGGTTGCTCAGTGAGCTATGCATCTCATGGTTCAGTTCATGAGTTCGAGCCCCACATCAGGCTGTCAGTGCAGAACCCACTTCAGATCCTGTGTCCCCCATCTCTCCACTCCTCCCCCAGTCATGCATTCTCTCTCTCTCTCTCTCTCTCTCTCTCTCTCTCTCTCTCTCTCAAAAATAAACTTTTAGAAAAAGAATTAAAGGGATGCCTGGTGGCTCAGTCGGTTGGGCATCCGACTTCAGCTCAGGTCATGATCTCATGGTTTGTGGGTTCGAGCCCTACATTGAGCTCTGTGCTGACATCTGAGAGCCTGGAGCCTGCTTCAGATTCTGTGTTTCCCTCTCTCTCTTCTCCTCCCCCACTTGAGCTCTGTCTCTCTCTGTCTCTCAAAAATAAATAAATGTAAAAATTTAAAAATTTTTAAAAAGGGATTAAAATCTTTTGAATTGTCTTTAACAGTGTCATGCAAGTGTTTACTTAAGTGATGGCCCAATGACTGAAAAACTCACTGGAAAATCAGTCTCTTTGGACTGGAAGTTAGTCCAGTTCAAAAAGCTACAGAAGTCCAGATACCAACCTCAAAATACCCTATTGTTAAATTAGGAAAGTGTATTATGTGAGAGATGTAAGGCTAAGAAAACAAAAGCACTTCAAGCAAAAACAGGCCAAAACAGGTGTAGGGTTTTACACTTTGAGAGTACATCCCCTCCGCTTTACACTTATTCCTGTGGGAAAATTAGCCTTAGCTTACAAAGATTTTAATTATGCAAAGCCCTCCAGGAACATGTCTCTTGAATTAAGGGCCACCATGCTGTATTTTCTTAACAATTTCATCGAAATATCACTTATACACCATGAGATTCACTCCTCCTGAGTGTACAATTCAATGATTTTTAGTAAATTTACTGAGTTATGTAACCATAACCATACTCTAGCTTTAGAGCATTTTCATCACCTCGGTAAGATTTCTCATGCCCATTTACAACTAACCCCCATTCCTACCTCCAGCAACCTACGAATCTACTTTTTGTTTCCTTAGAGTTGCCTTTTCTGGACATTTCATGCAAATGAAATCATACAATACATAGTCTTTTGTGTCTCGCTTCTTTCATTTAGCATGATGTTTCTCAGTACATCCATGTTGTAGAATGGTTCTGTATTTCATACCTCTTTATTGCTAAATGGTATTCCATTTCATGGATCCTGTAATTGTTTTTAGGCTTGAGTTTAGATGGCCCAAAGGCATAGCCACTTCTTACTATATGTGCCAGATGTAAGTATGGCAGAAAATACCCACATGTGGCCACCAACAATTCCTCCCCTCTTTCTGCACACTCCTAACATTGAGAGGTGGAGTCTACTTTCCTTCCTTCACTCTAGAATCTGGACCAGCCCCGTCACTTGTCTTGTCCAATAGATGTAGCGGCAGTGATGTCCTGTCACTTCTGAGCCCGGTTGAGAGAAGTGGCAGCTTCTGCTTCCTCTTGGAAGTCAACCATCCTACTACAAAGAATTGAGGGCTGGTCTACCGGATGATGAAAGACATCCCAAGGAGAGAAACTTTTGACAGTAAAAGGCCTTCTCGGGTGTTCAGGCCCCAGCCAAGCTCTCAGCTGAATGTAGTGCCATGAGTGACTGCAGTTCCACCCATATGTTGCTGAGAAACCAGCCAGATTAGCCCAGACAACTCATATAATGAGAAATAATAGATTGTTGCTTTAAGCCACGCCCTTTTTGGAGCAATTCGCTATGTAGCAATAGGCTACTGAAACAGAACAAGTTAACCAAAGTCTTTCTCTTCCATTTTAATTCGTGTTGATGTTGTACTTTTTGAGTTTTTATAGGTGTATGTCTTCGCTTCCAAGAGATTTCTAATGGGCCTTGACTTCAACATCACTTCCTTGGCTGTTTGTGATACAATGAAGAGTTTTACATCGGTCAGCCTACTCTCTGATATTCATATGCTGAAATCTTAAGGGAAAGTTTTAAATTCTCAGGAGAGAATCACCCGAAAAGCTTTATAAAAATGGATGCTCCACCCTCCCCTCCCCTCTTTCACCACAATAAATAAGGAATCAGTATCCAGCTGCTCCCATAACACTTTACAAGTTAATTTAATAATCTCACCAGGAAAACTCAATAACTCAATCAAGTATCTCCTGAATTTTGATTAAAGGCAAATAAGCATGCTAAACACTGTGCATAAAGACATAAAAACTATCAAAATATAACCCTTACCCTCAAAAAGTTTAGAATCCAGTTGCAAAAAAAAAAGAAAATATATCATGTCAGTATCAGTGGAACATTTAATCAGCCTACACTGGAGATATAAAATTAGGTAATTTTAACTTACACAATGTTAGCTATCAATTATATCTCAATAAAACTGTGGGGAACGCCTTCCTTCTCCTGTGGAAAGCCATGCTGACCCTTTTCCATATATTTGGTCCAGGAGTTACTGTCTCTGGCCTAGCTAATCAGAGGACTGCATCCTTCTGGCCACAGTGATAAATTCAGGGATGAACATGTGACCTAATCACAGGCAATGAGGCACAATCACTAGACTTTTGTTGGGACTATGAGAAAGAGGTACTTTTTTTTTTTTTTTAGAGCTATTAACAACCATCTTGCCTCCTCAGGAGGAAAGAAGCCTGTCTTAGAAGAAAACTGAATATTAGGAAAACAGAACTGGAAGTTGTCTAGAGAAATTGGACCCTGATGGTATCAACTGAACACCTCTTTCATGGCACAGTGACAGCTAGTTCCTGCTCTGGACTTTTCAATCTCTGAGCCAAAACACACACACACACACACACACACACACACACACACACACAGAAAGACATATCTTTTATTGCTTAGGTCAGTTTGAGATGGATTTTCTATCACTCATAATACATATTTCTTAGAAGCATGTTTATCATCTGTAAAATGAGGATAATACTTGCTACCAGGCTTTGGTGGGTCTGAGTATTTTGGAAAATATAAAGCATATTCAAATATAAAGTATTTTCCTACTTCCTCTTGTCCTGTTCCTCCCTGTTCCTTGCATACTAACACTTTTAAAGCATAAAACATAATGCTGGACCAAAAGAACATTTTCATTACCAGATATGCCCGTTCTGTGTTCAGTTCCATGGAATGTTTCATCTCGTAGAATTCTCTGAAACCAGATCAGCAAAGTTCTGTTTCAGTGAGCCATTTTTTCTTTAGGTCACAAAAATAGCTTCTGCAAATAAAATCCTATGTTAAAAATGGTGTTCATGAAAAAAAAATTTACCTGTGATACATGCGAACATGCTTTGGAAATGAAATTGCCTAGGAGATTCACTGTTGATGTTTGGAACATTGTCATCACTACTAATTAAAGTCCACATCCTTCTGGTTTCTTGATCGTGGGACTTGCTGCTCAAAAAAAGACACAGCCAAGTGGGGAGCCAATAATGAAAGCTCTTTGGTCCTTATTCAAACGGCAGATTTTCTTTTCAATAATCAACTGCTCATTTTACTTCTAGAATTCTCTTTCCTTCATTTCTGCTCTTCCCTCCTTTTCATGATTCCTTAAACCACCTTTGAAATTTGATTCTTTGATTTGACCCATCTGCAATATTTATTCCTCAAAACTACTATCAGTGCCTTTGCAGAAATTTATCTGATGCCTGTGAACATCAGAGGACAGGAATATAAAAAAATCAGCAAACAAAAGCAGTATTTTGGTGTGTGAATTCTATCTCAATAAAGCTGTTACTTAAAAAGAAAAAAAAAGCAATGAGTTAATACTGATCCAGCCCTCAAAGAACAAATACAGAGTCACATACTGCTCCTCCCCAGAAACAAACCGTGTCCAGGGTTCATCAGCATGAACGATGGTGATATTCTTCTCTCGGCATCCAAATAAAACCCAGCAAACCCTCCCTCAAGTGTTACCAGTGAGGCATGTGGAATCACAGTGAGTGAATTGAACTGATAAAGGCATTTTATCTGCCAGCATTTAAATGTGCCCTTTAAAGACTAAAATCAATTCCAACGTCCCTATTTATACTCTGGTGGGACCCATGTGTATATATAGCAAAACAGCCATTAGGAAAGAGGCTTTGCATCTTTCCACATAATCCAAAATGATGGCAAATTATGATGTGATGATTAAATCAAAACCATACATAAGAAAAAATATATTGTGGACTGGATATACGCAAAGCTACCTTCTTTTTAAATTTAACTTTCCATTCCATTTTTTATGTTTAATCCCACCTTGCCAGTGCACTCTCCCTGTAATTCATTCTCTAGCTCAGCTGGACTCACTGCTACTTAGAATGGCAGATACAACAGTGAAAAGATGATGTCACCCTTTAGCCAAATTGCACTATTATTACAGAACTGCATGTACTCTCATTCATTTATCTCTGCTGAC
This sequence comes from Prionailurus bengalensis, assembly GCF_016509475.1. Lineage (NCBI taxonomy): Eukaryota > Metazoa > Chordata > Mammalia > Carnivora > Felidae > Prionailurus > Prionailurus bengalensis. The sequence goes on from NC_057343.1 coordinate 136,392,027, forward strand.
ATCGCTCCACGGGAAGGTTTTCCAGGGCAGATGCGAGCTCCCTTGGCAACAAAAGTGGTAGAGAGTGCACATTCACTTTAAAATCCTGAGAGGTAGAATTTAGTAAATCTTGACTCTTTGGAAGCATATTGTGAATAAAGGAGACATCTAATGTCCTCAAATGTATTCTGATTAAAAACCTCAACCTTGAGTATGAAACAACCCCCAAAATTTATCCTCATCACAGACATATTTTCTCCATCTAAAGGCATGCTTTTGACCCATAAAAATCATGCAGACTAAAGTAGTCTATTTGGCAGGTATAGGTATATATGCTAAGAAATGACATTACACTTTAGTTATCATTTGATTAGGAGTTGAGCAAAAATTAGTAAAAGTTAATTATGCAGAGTTCTTTCCAAGTGTGCAAAAACAGCTTCAAATTTGAATACAAGCATTAGAGAAACAGAAAGAGGTTTTTGAAAAGGAAAGCAAGCAATCAGAGAGGCGGTTGAGAACAGAAAAGGCAAACCAGTAAATGAGAGTGAAAAGAAAACCCAGGAAATATCAGGTTCATTTGAGGGATTCTTTCCCCCCCAAAACTGCTCTTCCTCTTTCTTTCCTCCCTGGCTCTTTGGAGAAGTAAATAACATTTAAAAATACAGTTTCTGGGGCACCTGGGTGGCTCGGTCGGTTGAGCGACCGACTTAGGCTCAGGTCATGATCTCATGGTCTGTGAGTTCGAGCCCCGAGTTGGGCTCTGTGCTGACAGCTCAGAGCCTGGAGCCTGCTTCTGATTCTGTGTCTCCCTCTCTCTCTGCCCCTCCCCCACTCATGCTCTGTCTCTCTCTGTCTCAGAAAGAAATAAACATTAAAAAAAATTTATCATACAGTTTCTTTCTTTTTCTTCTTATCTTTTTGAAATATAGTTAACGCACAGAACAGAAATTCCGATAGTACAAAAGGGTATCTGAAAAATAGGAAGTCTTGAGGCACCTGGGTGACTCAGTCTGTTGAGCGTCCGGCTTTGCCTCAGGTCATGATGTCACAGCTCATGAGTTCAAGCCCCACATGGGGCTCTGCACTGAGTCTGCTTGGGATTCTTTCTCTCTCACCTCTCTCTCAGACCCTTTCCAAATCATGCTTTCTCTCTGTCAAAATAAATAAATAAATTTTAAAAAGAAGAAGAAGAAGAAGAAGAAGAAGAAGGAAGGAAGGAAGGAAGGGGCACCTGGGTGGCTCAGTCAGTTAAGTATCTGACTTTGGTTCAGGTCATGATCTCGCAGTTCGTGGGTTGGAGCCCCACATCGGGCTCTGTGCTGACAACTCAGAGCCTGGATCCTGCTTCAGATTCCATGTCTCCCTTTCTCTCTGCCCCTCTCCTGCTTGTTCTCTCTCTCTCTCTCTCTCTCTCTCTCTCTCTCTCTCTGTATTTCTCAAAAGCAAATAAACATTAGGGGTGCTTGGGTGGCTCAGTCGGTTAACCTCTGACTTTGGCCAGGTCATGATCTCATGGTTCATGGGTTCAGGCCGTGCATCAAGCTCTGTGCTGACAGCTCAGAGCCTGGAGCCTGCTTCTGATTCTGTGTCTCCCTCTCTCTCTGTCCCTCCCCCACTTACACTCTGTCTCTCTCTCCCCCACCCCCCCCAAAAAAATGAATAAACATTTTTAAAAATTTTTTGTCATAAACAAACATTTAAAAAATGGGGGCAGGGGCGCCTGGGTGGCGCAGTCGGTTAAGCCTCTGACTTCAGCCAGGTCACGATCTCGCGGTCCGTGAGTTCGAGCCCCGCGTCAGGCTCTGGGCTGATGGCTCGGAGCCTGGAGCCTGTTTCCGATTCTGTGTCTCCCTCTCTCTCTGCCCCTCCCCCGTTCATGCTCTGTCTCTCTCTGTCCCAAAAATAAATAAACGTTGAAAAAAAAAATTAAAAAATAAATAAATAAATAAAAAATAAAAAATGGGGGCAGCAATGAGGGGCCAAGATGGCGGAACAGCATGGAAGTTTTTTTACATCTCTCATCCCTGAAATGCAGCCCAGATCAACACTAAACCATCTTGCATACCAAGAAAGCTGATTTGAGGATTAACAGAACAATTTGCACAACCTGAACCACAGAATTTGGCAGGTATGCAATGTGGAGAGGTGAACTGGAGGAGAGAGAAGCCCTGGAGTACAGGGAGCTGTTTTCGATTGCAGAGAGAAGACAGAGATGGGGGTGGGGCAGAGTATGGGAAAAGCACCCCCATCAAAGCAGCTGGAGAGAAAAAGGAAGAGTGGAAACAGCCACAAGGGACCGAACAAAAAAGGGAGAAAGGGGAAAGGAGAGCATTTAAATACCATTAAGACTCTATAAACGGGGGGAGCACATAATCTGAAACTCCACAGCTTGATACCTGGCGGTGCTCTGGTGGGAAGGGTGTATCCCCAGGAGCAGAGAGCAAGGCCCAAGGAACCCTCAGGCCACACGGGGAGAGACAGGTCCCCTGCTGGTAGAGGCGGTGCGGCCTCCCCACAACCAAAGGTCCCAGCAGACCCCGGAGAATGGCCACATCCACTGGGATTGGAGCAAGGATGTTAATGGTGAAGCCCGGTGCCAAATGTGTGCTGTGATTTGCCACAATCCCTGAAATGCTGCTGCTACACAATTGCACAAACTTTTTCTCAGGTGGGCTGGTGCCGGCCACAGTCTCTGGGCATAGGAAGTGGCACAGTCTGGCGAACGTTCCTGGTGGCGGGCTGGCACCTGGCCATTGCTCAGTGATACCCTCCCCCAGAGAGTCAGAACAGGTCAAAGCCACAGTCCCTCAGAAGTGAGGGGTTGGGAAACACAGCCCCATCTGAGATAAAACTCAGGAGGAAGGTGGTGCCCGGCAGCCTGACATCTTGGTCACGAACAGTATAGAAGCGGGGAGTGGACAGAAGCCAGATACAACACAGGGGTGCTGGACTGCAAGTCATAGAGAGCACACAGGTATGATACTAGAGACTGGGTAGGTAGGTGGTGCCATTTTCACCCCTTGCACACATGCGCATACACCGCTACATGCACCACAGCAATCCACCCCAGTAAGCTAAGTAGTGCGATCTAGTGGAGAAGGGAGCTGTTACACTAAGCCTCACCCAACTGGGCCAACCATGTTCTTGAGGACCACCATACGTCTCTCCTGCTTAGTTTGTGGACTATAAAGTGCTTCATGGTTTGAATTCTAGGGGAAAACAATGTAATTTCAATCATATTTCATTCAGTTCACTGGTCTATCTATTAATTTTTCTCTTTTCTTTTCCTATTCTTGAATACAGAAGGAAAATTTATTTTTATTAAAAAGATTTTTCTTTAGGGGGACCTGGGTGGCTCAGTCAGTTAAGTATCCAACTTTGGCGCAGGTCATGATCTCACCACTCGTGAGTTTGAGCCCCGCGTCGGGCTCTGTGCTGACACTCAGAGCCTGTAGCCTGTTTCAAATTCTGTGCCTCCCTCTCTCTCTGGCCCTCCCCCGTTCATGCTCTGTCTCTGTCTCAAAAATGAATAAACGTTTAAAAAAAATTTTTTTAAGATTTTACTTTAATTTTTTTACTATGTTTTTTACTTTTTTGTAAATTTTTTAATTCTATTTTACTTCCATCATTTCATTTTATTCTGTTTTATTGTATCTATTTTTTCAAATTTTTGAACATTTCCCTTTTTTTCTTTTTTCCTTTTTTTAATTTTCTTATCTTTCCCTTTTTTCTCTAACTAATCAAGGTTTTTTTCAATAACCAAACCAAAACACACCTAGGATCTAGCATCCTTTATTTGATTTTTTTGTGCTGTTTTTAATTTTTTTACATTATTAATTCCTTTCTTCCTTCAAAATGACTAAACAAAGGAATTCACCCCAAAAGAAAGAACAGGAAGAAATAACAGCCAGGGACTTAATCAACACAGATACAAGGAAGATGTCTGAACCAGAATTTTGAATCACAATAATGAGAATACTAGCTGGAGTCGAAAATAGATTAGAATCCCTTTCTGTGGAGATAAAAGCTAGTCAGAATGAAATCAAAAATGCCAAAATTGAGCTGCAATTTCTAATGGATTCCACAGTGGCAGGGATGAATGAAGCAGAGCAGCAAATCAGCGATATAGAGGACAAATTTATGGAGAATAACGAAGCTGAAAAAGAGCAAGACTAAAGCAAAAGAGCACAAAATAAGAATTAGAGAACTCAGAACTCTTCTGGGGCCCCAGAAGATGAAGAGAAAGAAAAAGAGCGAGGAGGTTTATGTGAGCAAATCATAGCAGAAAACTTTCCTAACCTGAGGAAAGACACAGACATCAAAATCCAGAAAGCACAAAGCACTGCCATTAGATTCAACAAAAACTGACCATCAACCAGGCATATCATAGTCAAATTCACAAAATACTCATGCAAGGAAAGAATCATGAAAGCCGCAAGGTAAAAAAAAAAAAAAAAAAAAAAAAAGTCCTTAGCCTACAAGGGAAGACAGATCAGGTTCACAGCAGACCTATCCACGGAAATTTGGCCAGCCAGAAAGGAATGGCAGGATATATTCAATGTGCTGAATCAGAAAAATATGCAGTAAAGAATTCTTTATTCATCAAGGCTGTCATTCAAAATAGAAGGAGAAATAAAAAGTTTCCCAGACAATCCAAAAATTAGAGTTCATGACCACTAAACCAGCCCTGCAAGAAATTTTAAGGGGGGCTCTCTGAGGGGAGAAAAGATGGGAAAAAAAAGACCAAAAGCAACAAAGACTAGAAAGGACAAGAGAACACCACCAGAAACTCCAACTCTACAGACAACATAATGGCAATAAATTCATATCTTTCAGTAGTCACTCTAAATGTCAATGAACTAAACACTCTAATCAAAAGACATAGGGTAAGAGAATGGACAAGAAAACAAGATCCTTCTATAAGCTATTTACAAGAGACACATCTTAGACGTAAAGACACCTTCAGATTAAAAATAAGAGGATGGAGAACCATCTACCGTGCTAATGGTCTCCAAAAGAAAGCTGCAGTAGCCATACTTACATTAGAAAATCTAAATTCTAAAATAAAGACTGTAACAAGAGATGAAGAAGGGTATTATATCATAATAAAGGGTCTATCCACCAAAAAGATCTAAGAAGTGTAAACATTTATGCTCCAAACGTGGACACACCCAAATATATAAATCAATTAATCACAAACATAAAGAAACTCATTGATAATAATACCATACTAGTAGGGGACTTCAACACCCCACTTACAACAATGGACAGATCATCTAAACAGAAAATCAACAAAGAAACAATGGCTTTGAATGACACACTGGACCAGATGGACTTAACAGACATATTCAGAACATTTCATCCTAAAGCAGCAGAATACACATTCTTCTCAAGTGAACATGGAACATTCTCCAGAAAAGATCACATACTAGAACACAAATCAGCCCTCAACAAGTACAAAAAAATCACAATGCATGCATATTTTCAGACCCCAACAATATGAAACTCCAAATCAACCACAAGAAAAAATTTGGAAAGATAACAAATACTTGGAGACTAAACAACATCCTGCTAATGAATGAATGGGCTAACCAAGAAGTTAAAGAGAATATTAAAAAGTACTTGGAAGCCAATGAAAATGATAACACCACAACCCAAAACCTCTGTGATGCAGCAAAAGCAGTAATAAGAGGGAAGTATACAGCAATCCAGGCCTTCCTAAAGGAGGAGTAAAGGTCTCAGATACACAACCTAACCTTATACCTTAAAGAGAGCTGTAAAAAGAACAGCAAATAAAACCCAAACAGAACAGATCATTGAAACAAGGTGCTGGTTCTTTGAAAGATTTAACAAAATTGATAAACCCTTAGCCAATTTGATCAAAGAGAAAAAGGAAAGGACTCAAATAAAATCAAGAATGAAAGAGGAGAGATCACAATCAACACAGCAGAAATACAAACAATAAGAGAATATTACAAGCAATTATACGCCAACAAAATGGGCCATATGGAAGAAATGGTCAAATTCCTAGAAACATGTAAACTACCAAAACTGAAACAGGAGAAATAGAAAATTTGAACAGACCCATAACCACTAAAGAAATTGATTAAGTAATCAAAAATCTCCCACAAAACAAGACTCCAGGGCCAGGCGGTTTTCCAGGGGAATTCTACCAAACATTTGAAGAAGAGTTAACACCTATTCTTTTCAAGCTGTTCCAAAAAAATAGAAATGGAAGGAAAACTTCCAAACTCATCCTATGAAGCCAACATTACCTGGATTCCAAAACCAGACAAAGACCCCACTAAAAAGGAGAACTACAAACCAATTTCCCTGATGAACATGCATGTAAACATCCTCAACAAGATACTAGCCAACCAGATCCAGCAATACATTAAAAGAATTATTCACCACGACCAAGTGCAATCTATACCTGGGATGCAGGGCTGGTTCAATATCTGCAAAACAATCAATGTGATACATCACATCAATAAAAGAAAGGACAAGAACCACACGACCCTCTCATTAGATGCAGAGAAAGCATTTGACAAAATACAGCATCCTTTCTTAATAAAAACCCTCAAGAAAGTAGGAGTATAAGGATCATACCTCAAGATCATAAAAGCCATATATGAAAGGCTCACTGCTAACATCATAGTTGATGGGGAAAAACTGAGAGCTTTCCGCCTAAGGTCAGGAACATGACAGGGACATCCACTCTCACCGCTGTTTTCAACATAGATTGAAAGTCTTAGCCTCAGCAATCAGACAACACAAAGGAATAAAAGGCATCCATATCAGCCAGGAGGAAGTCAAACTTTCACTCTTCGCAGATGACATAATACTCTATATAGAAAACCCAAAAGATTCCACCAAAAAACTGCTAGAACTGATCCATGATTCAGCAAAGTCACAGGATATAAAATCAATGCACAGAAATCAGGTGCATTCCTATACACCAAAAATTTAGCAACAGAAAGAGAAATCAAGGAATTGATCCCATTTATAATTGCACTAAAAACCATAAAATACCTACGAATAATCCCAACCAAAGAGGTAAAAAAATCTATACACTGAAAACTATAGAAAGCTTATTAAAGAAATTGAAGAAAACACACAAAAAAAGGAAAAATATTTCATACTCCTGTACTGAAAGAACAAATATTGTTAAAATGTCGATACTACCTAAAGCGATCTACATATTCAATGCAATCCCGGTCAAAATAACACCTGCATTCTTCACAGAGCTAGAACAAACAATCCTAAAATTTGTATGGAACCAGAAAAGACCCCGAATAGCCAACGCAATCTTGAAAAAGAAAACCAAAGCTGGAGGCATCATAATCCCAGACTCCAAGCTGTATTACAAAGCTGTAATCATTAAGACAGTATGGTATTGGCACAAAAACAGACACTCAGAAAAATGGAACAGAATAGAGAACCCAGAAATGGGCTTACAAACATATGGCCAACTAATGTTTGACAAAGCAGGAAAGAATACCCAATGGAATAAAGACAATCTCTTTAGCAAGTGGTGCTGGGAAAACTGGACAGCGACATGCAGAAAAATGAACCTGGACCACTTTCTCACACCATACACAAAAATAAACTCAAAATGGATAAAAGACCTAAACGGAAGACAGGAAGCCATCAAAATCATCGAGGAGAAGACAGGCAACAACATCTTTGACCTTGGCCACAGCAACTTCTTACTCAACACGTCTCCAGAGGCAAGGGAAACAAAAGCAAAAATGAACTACTGGGACCTCATCAAAATAAAAAGCTTCTGCACAGAAAAGGAAACAATCTTATAGCAAAACTAAAAGGCAACTGACAGAATGGGAGAAGATATTTGCAAATGATATATCAGATAAAGGGTTAGTATCGAATATCTATAAAGAACTTACCAAACTCAACACCCAAAAACAAATCATGCAGTGAAGAAATGGACAAAAGACATGAATAGACACTTCTCCAAAGAAGACATCCAGATGGCCGACTGACACATGAAAAAATGCTCCACATCACTCATCATCAGGGAAATACAAATCAAAACCACAATGAGATACCACCTCACACCTGTCAGAATGGCTAACATTAACAACTCAGGCAACAACAGATGTTGTCAAGGATGTGGAGAAAGAGGATCTCTTTTGCACTGCTGGTGGGAATGCAAGCTGGTGCAGCCACTCTGGAAAACAGTATGGAGGTTCCTCAAAAAACTAAAAACAGAACTACCCTACGACCCAGCAATTGCACTATTAGGTATTTATCCAAGGGATACAGGTGTGCTGTTTCGAAGGGGCACATGCACCCCAATGTATACAGCAGCACTATCGACAATACCCAAAGTATGTAAAGAGCCCAAATGTCCATCAACAGAGGAGTGGATAAGGAAGATGTGGTGTATATATATATATATATATATATATATATATATATATATAATGGAGTATTACTGAGCAATCGAAAAGAATGAAATCTTACCATTTGCAACTACGTGAATGGAACTAGAGTGTATTATGCTAACGAAATTAGTCAGAGAAAGACAAATATCATATAAGTTCACTCAAATGAGGACTTGAAGATACAGAACAGATGAACCTAAGGGAAGGGAAGCAAAAATAACATAAAAACAGGGAGGGGGGCAAAACATAAGAGACTCTTAAATATGGAGAACAAACAGAGGGCTGCTGGAGGGGTTGTGGGAGGGGGGATGGTCTAAATGGGTAAGGGGCAGTAAGGAATCTACTCCTGAAATCATTGTTGCACTATATGCTAACTAATTTGAATGTAAATTTAAAAATTAATTACTTAATTTCTTTAAAACAAGAATAGGATGTCTCTCTCCCAATCCTGACCCCAGGCCCCTAAGTATCCACCTGCACCTCACCCACCAAAGCGAGCACTGTACTACCTTCTTGTATGTCTTGATTTTTGTGCACGCACCATGCACTCATTAGCTGTCTGATAAAGCCTATGGATACCCCTGAAAATAATGTTTGAAAATATGTAAAATAAAATACAGAGAATTAAAAAGAAACCAATTATATTGAAATATGGTTCTATCTCCGAAGCACTTAGGGTTCCATGGACTCCAGAATAAGAGCCTCTGCTCTTAGTTCCCATGCGTACAAGCATATTTATAGGCATTGCTCCTCCCACAAATGGTAGCACGTCTTCTGCAGCGGGTACTGCTGGAGCTCTGCCCAGATCTCCTGTACAACCAGCTCACCCATTGCCTGGCTGCTGGGAGTGATGGCTACTAGTGGCTCACAGCTGCCCTCTTCTGAAGGGAATCCTCTCCCCACCCTCCAGCCTGTGACATACCACAGCCAACACAGGGGTAAAAAGTTGGACGACTCTGTGGTGCAATTCACTCTTCTGTGCTTCCCGTGGGATCCAGCTAAAGCTGATGTCCATTCAGACCATCTCCTTGCTTAGCTTGCCCCCCTCCACTTGCCCCATTCTCCCACTCCCACAGCCCCTCCTAAAAGCACAAGAATCCCTGTCTAACTCTTTGATTCTAGAAATCCTGATGCCAGACCTATATTTACCTTCCCTTACCTTGACATTTCCAGTTATTGATTCCTTGGAAAGGATACCATATCTGTACATATGGATCTGCCACATTCTTTTAACAGCCACATACTATTCCATTAAATGGATTTACCATAATTAATTTAGCACATTTCCAGCACAATCATTTCCAAAATTTCTCTCTGGGAACTTAAAAAATTCAATTTTTACACATTTAAATGTGATTACTGCCTTGCCATATTTTAAGTATCTAGTTAGTTGCTGAGAAGCCTTTCTTCAACTTCATTAGCTATAAAACTTCAGTCCTTTGCTATTTTTTGGAATAAAGCTTTATTCTCAGGGCAATTTATCTTTAAATTTGACAAGCTATAAAGATTCAGCTGGCCCTTCCATCTCCCTGTCCCCACAGCCAAAGCATATTCGCACCCAATCAAGGACCCTTCTCCATTCTAAACAGCAAAAAAGTAGGAGCTGCGAACACGGACCCTCAAATCACTGGGCATCGATGCCTTCCTCTCCACCAGTGAAAGAAGCAGACACCTCTTGAGTCTGGTAGGAACCCCCAGGCCCCTTGCCTCTCACACATGACTCCCCACAGCAAACACCCATTCCCAAGGACAGCACAGTCTAAACCCACAAGGGGACAAGAAGCAGTTCCTCTCTGCATCCCCAAGAAAGGTGGATTTGTTCCCCCCCCCACTTCCCACCTCCCCATTCCCCTCCTCCCTCACCACCCCACACCATCCCTACAACCGCCCCCATCCTACCCCACCCCAGTGACACTTGTTTCTGCTTTTATATGAGGTCGAACTGTGCCTTCTGAAGAGACTTCCTCTATGCAGGAATTCCCCATAATCTCTGTTCCACTTCCCCAAGATTGAAACCAGAACTCTTCCCACCTAGCAGCTGCTCACAGTGTGCACGGTGATTAAACCAAGAGCAGAGCAACACGAGGAAGCAGGTGCCGCCAGGAAGCCATTTTCTAGCCAGGAAGGAAGAGAGGGACTGGGAGCGGGATCTGGAGACCCCCACGCTCGATTTCACTCAAAATCAGGGAAATGCAAAACAAATCAAGAGAAATATTTTTTTCTACCTATCAGACTGGCAAAGGTGGAAATGTCCAATGAACTACATTAGTGTGAACGTGGGAAAACACGCTGCCAGTGGGGGAATAAACAGGTACAACCTCCATGGAGAGAACCGGGCCATAAACTATCCAGTGTGAAATGCAAAACCCCTGACCCAGCAATTTCACTAATTGGAACTTATCCTATAGATCAGAGTCCAGCACACGTTTTCTTTAAAAGGCCAGGTAGTAAGCATTTTGGGCTTCCACGCCATGTATTTCTGTTGCAATTACTCACCCCTGCTGTTGTAGCATGAAAACAGCCACAGGCAATATGTAAACAAACAGGCATGGCTGTGTGCCAATAAAACTTTATTTACAAAAACAAATGGCAGTTTGAAATTGTCCCACGGGCTACAGATTGCCAACCTCTGCCAGGTTTTCTAGCGTGTATATACAAAAACATGTATATTATATTCTTCATAGCAACAACCTAAGAATGGAAGCCACCTTGATGTCCACCAGGAGAGGCCTGGATAAGTAAATTTGACTACATCCTTTCAGTGGAATACTTGCAGCCAGTAAGAAGGAGGCAGCTCTGTGTGTACTGATAAGGGTGATACCCAAAATACATCAATTTTTTAATGCAAGGTCGAGAACAGGGTACCATATGCTTCCATTTTTTATTAAAAGTGTATACGTTTGGGGTGCCTGGGTGGCTCAGTCAATTGACCATCCAACTTCAGCTCAGGTCATGATCTCACAGGTTGTGAGTTCGAGCCCCATGTCAGCACAGAGCCTGCTTCAGATCCTCTCTCTCTCTCTCTCTCTCTCTCTCTCTCTCTCTCAAGTAAACATTTTAAAAAATCTTTAAAAATATTTATACATGTGGGGGCGCCTGGATGCCTCAGTCGGTTAAGCATCTGATTTCGACTCAGGTAGTAATCTCATGGTTGGTGAGTTCGAGTACCAAATCAGGTGAGCTTGAGCCCTGCCTGGGGTAAAACATGAGCTCCGCCTCTCTCTCTCCTTCCCTCTCTCTTTCCTCCTCCTCTCCCCCCCCCCTTTCTCTCTCTCTCTCCCTCTCTGCCCCTTGTGGGATTCTCTCTCTCCCTCTCTCTGCCCCTCACTCACTTGTGCCCTCTCTCTTTCTCTCTCTCTCTCAAAAAAAGGGATATAGATATACATAGATAGATAGATAGATAGATAGATAGATAGATAGATAGATAGATACACACATACTTGTATATGTATGTTTGCTTATTTAAGCATAACACATATCTGAAAGGACACACAAGAGGGTTGGGGAAGGAAACCAGGTGATGAACAGGAGTATGAAGGAGACTTTTATTCACTGTCTGCACTTTTGAGCCCTTTGAATCACATACCATGTGCTTCACCAATGAAGGACAAATAAACACAATTTAATTTTTTAATTGCATGTGCACCTATAGTACTGTTCTGGATCACCAAGTATAGACCGAAAAATAAAGTGGGGCCTCTGGGTAGCAGACCTAGCTATTTCCAAAGTCCCCTCTCATGGCCAGAGGCTATGGTGTCTGTCAAAGAGCACCATGGTGGGAATCCAGAGACCTGGCTCCAAGTCCAGCCTCTGTTACCGACTCAGTGCTGCCCTGGCCCAGTCAAACTCATTGTCCTGCCCACCCCTTTCCTCTTCTGTAAAATGCTGGCAATAGTGCTTTTGAGCTATGTAATATAAAATAATATTACTGTTACTGGGGAAATCTCTTAATGCCTCTGGGCCACTTTCCTCATCTGCAAAATCAGAAAGTTGGACAAAATGAGGATTTTCACTGTCAAATGCATGATCCCATTAATACACAAAGTGGTCATTTACAAAAATTCAGGCAGAATCATGAAGTTGGCAACCTAGTAGGGATCGCTTCTTGCTTATCTCAAGGGAATGACTTCCAAATCCAAAAAAGAAAATAAGATATCTGTTTGCACATAGAGATCCAGTCCAACCTGGAGGCGGGAAATGTCCAAGGACACCACCTCTCTTTCCTTGGCCAGCAGACCCAGCAGTTGTCACATTCAGGAAACTTTTTTTTTTTTAGCTGCCACTGCATATAGAACATAGCCCATTGGGAAAAAATGTAGGAAATGTCACTTACAAAGAGAGATACACTATTGGTGTCAAACAATAGACTCATGAGAGCTGGCAGGAGAAAGAAATGGAAGGGTCCTGCTCAGGGGAGCCATACAGGGAGGGCCCTGCCCTGTCCTGACTTCTGGCCTCTGCTAAGAGCTACCATTTGTATTGTTTCAGGAACTCCAGGGAGATGACAGGACAGTGATGAGGAAGATCAGGGCTGCACTATCCTCCCATTTCTGAGAATTTCTGGTTATTGTTAAAAGTTTGGAGAAGTTAAACTGACAGGAAATAACACGTGTGTTGACTTATAAGGTGGCAAATGTTGTGAAATCCTTTTTCAGAAAAGGCCAACCAGAGGAGAATGTGCCAATGTGATAAGGAGCACAGCTCTTAAGACCATCTCAGCTGGTGAGAAGTCTCTCTGTTTTCCTTCCTCATTTCCATGAGCTCGGGAGTATACACTCAGATGGTTTGAAAAGCATCTTACAGAGACTCTTCATGTCCCTGACTTCCAAGAACCTTTTGTTCTTGAATAAACCATTTTTGGCCCCTCAATCTTAGAACCAAAGCATCCAGTCAAATATAAGAGATTTTAACAAACTGCAGACTCTACCTGAAAATGCAGAGAGCACAGTGGGGATATGTCCCCAGAAATGATAGGCCGGGACAGGCAGGGAGGGAATGCGAGGCCATAAGGCAGCAGAAGAAAAGGAAGGTGAGATTTCAAATGTGAATTAGAGAATTGCACTTTCTCTTTGAGTGGTGGACGAAATATTCATTGAATCAGGACATCAGGGTTTGGTGAAAAAATGGGTAGATTATGGGGCAACTAGAAAGAGGATGACAAAGAGAAAAGAAAAGAAGAAAAAAGAGAAAGTGAATTCAGTATAAGAATTTGCTATGAGAGGGGCGCCTGGGTGGCTCAGTCAGTTGAGAGTCTGACTCTTGATTTTGGCTCATGTCATGTCATGGAATCGAGCCTCGAGTTGGGCTCTGCACTGACAGCATGGAGCCTCCTTGGGATTCTCTCCCTCCTTCTCTCTTTGTCCCTCCCCTGCATTCTCTCTCTCCCTCTGCCCCCCCTTCTCTCTCAAAATAATAAATAAACATTAAAAAAAGAATTTTCTATGAGAAAGACAAATACCATATGATTTCACGTGTATGTGGAATCTAAAAAACAAAACAAACAAACTAGAAAGACTCACAAATACAGGGAACAAGCTGGTGCTGGTATGGGCAAAATAGGTGAAGGGGATTAAGAGGTACAAACTTCCAGATATGAATAAGTCACCCGGATGAAAATAACGTTGTGTGGTGACAGATGGTGACCACACTTACTGTGGTGAGCATTATGTAACATATAGAATTGTTGAATCACTATGTTGTACACCTGAAACTAATATAGCATTGTATAGCAACTATATTTCAAAAATGAAAAAATTTTTTAAAGAATTTGCTGTTTACTCACTTTGGGGGCTGCCTAATACAGAGAAAGTTCCTGATGGGGGACTCTGGGCTAGAACAGGCAAACCCTGATGAGGTAGGGGGCTGAGAGAGAACATTCCAAAGAACCAGAACCCAAGGGCGTCCTACAATTTAACTCAATTATGACACTACCCTACTGAAGATTGCATCAGATCCCACAGGTGAGGGGCTCAGTACCCTAAGACTGCTCCCCATTTCAGATGCCAATTGCAGATAGATGGTTCCCACATTACCCAAACCTCTGTCTCGCTTGGATTACAAGCTGGAGGGTCCCATGACCTTCTCCCCCTCGAATGTGATTCTTTGCTAGAATGGCTCGCAGAACGCAGAGAAACACTTATATTTACCAGTCTGTTAAAGACTATGATAAAGGATACAGATGAACAGCCAGATGAGATACATGGGGGAGGCCTGGGAAGGTCCCGAGCACAGGGGCTTGTGTCCCCATGGACCTGGGGTGTGTCACCCTCCCATTGTGGATGTGTTCTCTCACCTGGAAGCTCCCCAAATCCCATATGATTGGGATTTTTATGGAGGCTTTCTCACATAGGCATGATTAATTATTAACTCTATTTCTAGTCCCTTTCCCATCTCAGGAGAATAGGGGGTAAGGCTAAAAACTCCAAGCTTCTAATCAGGGGTTGGTCTTTCTAATGACCAGTTCCCATCCAGGATCCATTCAGGAGCTTCATTAGAACAAAAGACACTCCTATCACCCAGGAAATGCCAAGGGATTTAGTACCCTGTTTCAGGAACTGGGATCAAAGACAAATACTAGAACAAGAGATGCTCCTAACACACTTATCATTTAGGAAATCACAAAGGGCTTAGGAGCTGTGGGCCAGGAACCAGGTGTAGAGACTAATATATGTTTTCTATCACCTCACAGTACCTTACTTCCAATTTTACAATTTTTTTAGTGTCTATTTATTTTTGAGAGACAGAGAGACAGAGCATGAGTGGGAGAAGGACAGAGAGAGGGGGAAACACAGAATCCGAAGCAGGCTCCAGGCTCTGAGCTGTCAGCTCAAACGCACAAACCATGAGATCATGACCTGAGCCAAAGTCAGACACTTAACCAACTGAGCCATCCAGGTGCCCCCCAATTTTAAATCAATTTGCTAAATACCAAAAATGTTGACTAACTCACAATTCCCTGAAAATTCTAGTGGTCTACTATAAACGTTTTACGTATTTTTTTAATTTCTGAATGCTTATTTTTGGGAGTGAAAAAGAGACAGAGCACGAGTAGGGGAGGGGCAGAGAGAGAGGGAGACACAGAATCCGAAGCATGCTCCAGGCTCTGAGCTGTCAGCACAGAGCCCAACGTGGGCTTGAACCCACGAACCACAAGATCATGACTTGAGGTGAGTCAGATGCTTAACTGACTGAGCCACCCAGGCACTCCATATATATTTTTTATTTTTAAGTAATCTCTGCACACACTGTGGGGCTCAAACTCACAACCCTGAGATTGTGAGCGAGAGTCACACGCTCTACCAACTGAGCCAGCCAGGTGCCTCTACTATAAACTTTTAAATGTTAATGATGACAATTTGAAATTATATAGGAGCAAAAAGCTTAACCGCAGGGCCAGATACATAATTTGTGGAACGCCTGATCTATTTTCCACCTTTCATCTCTAACAAGGAGAAGGATTATTGGACAGAAAATAGTAACAACAAGCATTCAGATGAGAGACCTAAAAACCCAAACTGATGGACAGACTATAAGAGAGCAACTGGGTTCACGACATCAGTGCAAACCTCCCAGCCCCAACAAACTACATCCCAGTCTACTACTAGAAGAACGTGGTGATAAAATGAGCTGCTGTTCGTTATCTCTGAAGCATCTTAGAAAATGGGGCAACGATGGACAATGCAATTCTCAGACAGGCTATTGAACATCACTTTGAACACAGAGAGGAGGACCGGAAGCACTTAAACATGCCCAGGAGTCAGGAAGGACAAGTCAGAATTTAATGAATTAACAGCACTTCCCTTCCTTTTTTTTTTTTTTTTTTTTTTTTTAAACTCTGCCAGACTGGTAAATCAGAGAAAGCTGTCAAGGCTGTGCTTCGGCATTTTAGCTCAGTGTTTGACAGAGACATCCACCTGTGAACAATATGGAGGACTGTGGTCCAGATAACCACAAAGAGAGATGATAATTATAAATCCATGGCAACCCAGAGTCCCTAGACTCTGTCTTCAGCCTCGTCCTGTTCACTGAGTAGGTAGCTGAGTGTATAGCCAGCTTCCTTTTCCTCTGCCTTGATGACTGGGAGAGGTAGCCAGTATATTGAATGGCAGAGTGAAGATTCAATGGCCATAAAAACAAGCTAGATTTAACAATGAAAACTTTGAAATAAACGTAAAACACTACACTTACATTTTTTTAATGCATAAGAGTCAGAATCAAACATGATGGGTTTTACCTCTTGCTTTTATTTCTTCTTTTTCCCAAAACCTACCAAAACAGGGGTGGCTGGCTGGCTCAGTCAGTAGAGCATGTGACTCTTGATGTCGGGGTTGTAAGTTCGAGCCCCACGTTGGGTGTAGAGATTACTTAAAATCTTTGGGAGGCGCCTGGGTGGTTCAGTCAGGTAAGCATCCAACTCCAGATTTTGTCTCAGGTCATGAGCTCACAGTTGGGAGATTGAGCCCCGCCTCGGGATCTGCACTGACAGTGAGGAGCCTGCTTGGGATTCTCACTCTCCCTCTCCCTGCCCCTCTCCCACCTGTTCTCTCTCTCTATCTCTATCTCTCTCCCTCCTTCTCTCTCAAACTTAATAAATAAACATTTAAAAAATGAAATAAAATCTTTGGGGTGCCTAGGTGGCTCAGTCAGTTAAGTGTCCAACTCTTGATTTCAGCTCAAGTCATGATTTCCAGGTCCCTGAGATGCAGCCCTGAGTCAGGAAACAGCCACAGCCTGCTTGGGATTCTCTCTCTCTCTCTTTCTCTCTCTCTCTTTCCCTGCCCGCCCCCCTGGCTTGTGCTCTCTTTCTCTCAAAATAAGTAAATACACTTTAAAAAATAAAATTAAATAAACTCTTTTTTAAAAACCTACCAAAACAGGGGCGCCTGGGTGGCTCAGTTGGTTAAGCCTCCGACTCCAGCTCGGGTCATGATCTCACAGTCCGTGAGTTTGAGCCCTGCCTCAGGCTCTGTGCTGACAGCTCGGAGCCTGGAGCCTGCTTCAGATTCTGTGTCTCCCTCTCTCTGTCCCTCCCCCATTCATGCTCTGTCTCAAAAATAAATAAATATTTTTTTAAAAAACCTACCAAAACAACAGTAAATGAATGTTTTTTAATAAAAGCATAAATCCACAAGCACAAAAAGAAGGAGTGAGGAGAAAAAGAGGACAGGAGATATAGGCAGTAATTTGAAACATGGAAAGCAAAGGAACTGAATTGGCAGAACCCACCAATGAAGTGCCTGCAAAGAGGGGTACACTGAGAATGAAGCAAATTCATGTCAAACAACCTTGAAAAGGCCTGGGACTAGGAGGCCCAGGTACTGCAGAAGGGAGTGGGGAAGCACAGAGTCAAAAGTAGCATTATGTGGGGGGCCTGGGTGGCTCAGTTGGTTAAGCAACCGACTTCGGCTCAGGTCACGATCTCATGGTTGGGGAGTTCGAGCCCCGCATCGGGCTCTGTGCTGACAGCTCAGAGTCTGGAGCCTGCTTCGGATTCTGTGTCTCCCCCTCTCTCTGCTCCTCCCCTGCTCACGCTCTGTGTCTCTCTGTCTCTCAATAATAAATAAAAAACGTTAAAAAAAAATTTTTTTAAGTAGCATTATGTGAAAATATGAATAGAACGAAGTGCTTGGTGAGAGTGTGTTTCCATTCACTGAAGTTAGAAAACCACTAATCAAATAATTTATACAAGTGAGTGGGTGGCTCAGTCGGTTAAGCGACCAACTTCAGCTCAGGTCATGACCTCGTGGTTCTTGAGTTGGAGCTTGGCCTCAGGCTCTATGCTGATGGTTCAGAGCCTGGAGCCTGCTTCAGATTCTGGCCCACGCTTTCTGCCCCTCCCCCATTCGTGCTCTCTCTCTGTCTCAAAAAATACAAAAAGAAACGTTAAAAAATGTTTTTAATTGATTCAAGCTTTCAGTAGAAAGCTGGATCCTTTGAAGTCCCATCCTCTCTAAAATCCTGTGATTCTAATCATTCTTTAGACAGGTCTCCAATAGATTTTAAGAACTTCTGCATGTAGTTCCTAGAAGTTTCCTATAGGTGGCACTGTGGTATAAGATAAAGCAGCAAACTACATCTACCTGATTCTTGCAGGCTACAGTAGAGTATGTATGGTAATATCTAATAACTAGAATGTTTCTGAGTTTTAAAAAATCAGAAGCCTGAACCCAAAAATCAGAAGCCTAGAACACCTAGGTACAATAGTTCCAGTGACCCATGAGCCCTTGTGTGCATTAATTTGTCATCCTTCTCAGCTCTGGCCATCTGCCTTATTTCATATCTCAGCTGTGACATTTCTTTTCAATCTATTTGTCACTCTTGGATAGTAAAAGAAATGATAATGCAAAGCATCTGCTCCTTCACGTCTCAAAAGTGTCCTGCCTCATCATGCGCACCTTTTACTTCCAAGCTCCTGGGAGTGTGGCGTCCTACAAGCTTTATCCTCCTTGATTTAAATAGTAATAATAATAAATAAGAACGGAAGAAAAAACTTCTTTTTCCAGCACAAGTTCAGACCAGGGTCTCAAATATGATTGTCTCTGGCTTTCCTTTCCTTCCCTTTCCACAGCTAAAGGAGATTTATGCTTTGCTTCTTACAAATTAATCACTTAATTAATATCTAGCTCTTCCTGACAAATTTTGCTATTCATCAAAGCTATAAATTTTGGTTTCTTTATTTCTCTTTTCTGTTTCAAACTTACAAGGTCCATGAGGAATATCTGCTTCTCATCAAGGAACATCTCCATGAATTCCATAGATTCAGATAATTCTGCTCCTACATTCAGGTCACAATTCCATGAAAACTTCTAACATTAGGAATCTATAAAACTGTCAGATATGCTCATTTTTGGCATACCTTGCCTCTGGGCTTTTCAAACTATATATATTTTTTTCTAAATGCCATTAATAAACCCTAAAACTCCAGACTGCCTTTTTTTATGCTGGGTTTAGTGTACCTGACAAAAAATTATGAGTTGAGCAGTAAAAAAAATCCCACATTCATTCTTTCAGTGATTAGATTTTCAATAGAAATGGTACCCTTGGGGCACCTGGCTGGCTCAGTCAGTAGAGCATAAGACTCTTGATCCCGAGGTTGTAAGTTCGAGCCCCACGTTTGGGTGTAGAGATTACGAAGGAAGGAAGGAAAGAAGGAAGGAAGGAAGGAAGGAAGGAAGGAAGGAAGGAAGGAAGGAAGGAAGGAAATGGCACTCTTACACCCTATTTCAAGTATGTGTCCTAACAGCCTTGGTCAGTTATAGGCACAGGCCTCCAATATCTGATTGAGTCTGTTCGTATTATTTGTGGTTTTTTCGACAGTGCCCTCTTTAATAACGTGATCTGAAGAATATGCTGTCGTAGCTCACAATATTTCCCATCTGTTTTAATTCTTAGGCCAACTTTCTAGACTTAGTCTTTCTGTCCTTCTCTGGAGAGGACAGAAATAATTTATTTTATATTTGGAGCAATTAAGAAGCACTTACAGAAACACCTTTGAATTGTCCCACAGAAAGAACCATGGCACCTGGCTAGGTAGTCCTCCAACTTAATTATCCCTATGGTTTCTCAGCATTTCCAAGATTATCAGTGTACGTGAACACGCATTCTACCACCATATCACAAAATGGAAAACTTTCAAAGGAATGCTATGCATGTGACCTACAGATCCTGCTAGGTTTATTTAGTTTCTTATCTTATTTATAGCACATACTTAAGTCCTTAAGTAGCTTATAAAACAGGAGAGTGCTCTAGTGATCCTTGTAATCTACTGCTATCGGGCAAATTGCAGAGCTTTACAAAAAATGAAAGAATTTAAACTTTGTGCATTTCAGATTCAAATTCAGCATTCAAGCGTCCACGCAAGCCAAATTCACTACTGCTGTGATGGAAGTGTGTGTTGAGTGACCGTAAGGATGAAACAAACCAGGGTCTCGGTCTGTATTTCATGCATCTTGTTACAGATGTGGCTGGTGTAGGGACCAAGGCAGGATGCCCCAAGATGGGTCACTCTGACATGAAGATTACTCTCAGCTGAAGACAACTGAGATCCTACAGGTTCAAGAGAAACTTCTGCCTCTCCCTTAACCACATAGTAGAATCTAAATTATTTCCAGAATAAGGGTTATTAACAGAGGTAAATTTCTTCTGAGTGACCCATCTGTCTGACAAGGCAAACCTCTGATTACCAAATATTTGCTCTTCTTATTGCCCTGTGAAGTGCATTCCTTTCCCCTGAAATCCCAGACCCCTACTTCTTTCTCCTTAGGTCAGGATGACATATATACCTCATTCTGCCTGACTATCTTTGGAATTTCCTTGTCTGTGTGGATTCCCTGTACATACCCTATCAAATTTGATTTCCTCTTGTCTTGTGTCAATTTGATTCTTAGTCCAACCAGAAGGACCTTGAAGACGACAAGGACGCTTGCTCCCCAACATCAGCATAACACCAGAATGAAGGAGAAGCTTCCAGAGCTGATGAAAGAGCTTCTCAAGAAAGAATAAAAGTTTTTGTTTCTAAGGGGAAAAAAAAAACGACTTGAGCCTATACTCACTTCAAGAAAATTTGCAACGAGCTTTAACACATACATTAAGCAAAAACAACGTAACAGATGCTCCAGAATTAGTTTCTCATTAGAGCACATCGAGGGGTGCTAGGTCTCTCCAAAAGTCTACTCAAAAAAGACTCTGAAGATTTCCCCAATTTATGTCTGTTATGAAGTTCATCTTCCCATGTTTCTAATAAAACTAAGACCAGAATTATGAAGGTAATGTTGAGGAGAAAAAATTTCCCTTCTTCCTTTCTAGGTTCTTTGTCTGGCCTAATAGTTAAATAGACATAAAAGAGATTCACAGGAGAAAAACAAATTTAATTACATGTATCTTGGAGCCCCACAATGACACAAGACTGAAAGGCAGTCATGCAGTTGAGGCTTACAAACCAACATGAGCTAAGGAAAAGGGGGTAAGGGCTTGAGACTTCAAAGGGAAGGAAGACAAGTAACAGGAATACAGAAGGGCAAATGTGTGGTAAACAAAAGTTTGCCAGGCCATGCATATTAGTCTTTTCCTTGTAAAAAGTTATCTCTGGCTATAGCTTTCTTCCTGGTACAAGCTCCCTCTCTAAATTCTTTTAGGCAGATAAGGGAGGGGTAAAAAGCTTTCCCTGAGTCTGTTGGGTCTTGATCACCTTCAGCTCAAAATAATCCACATGCCAAAATGGCACATTTTGGGGTGGTATATTCTTCTCCCTTTCAATAACAACTTTGACTAGGCTTCTGTACGATTATAGCATATGAAGTGTAATTATATATAGTATTTTATTGTGACCTGCTTGGTCAATGTAAACAATTTGGAAAGCTTAATACTTTACAAATATAGTGTTTTGGGATAACTTCTTTAAAAAGAAAGGGGCACCTGGGTGGTTCAGTCGGTTGAGTGTCCAACTTCAATTCAGGTCGTGATCTGAGGTTCGTGGGTTTGAGCCCCACTTTAAGCTCTGTGCTGACAGCTCAGAGCCTGAAGCCTGCTTTGGATTCTGGGTCTCTCTCTCTCTGTCCCTCCTCCTCTCATGCTCTCTGTCTCTCTCTCAAAATAAATAATTTTTAAGAAACATTAAGAAAAATAAATAAAAAGAAATCAAGCCCCAAAGCAAGGGTGACACCTCCCTTCACTACTTTTGTTTCCACGAGAAACTAAGATTCAGTTTGATGTACATCAATTTAAAGAAACTTTTCTGGGGGTCCCTGGATGGCTCAGTCATTTGAGCTTCTGACTTTCAGTTTTGGCTCAGGTCATGATCTCACAGTCTGTGGGATCGAGCCCTGTGTTGGGCTTCTGCGCTGGCAGTGCAGAGCCTGCTTGGGATTCTGTCTCTCCCTCTCTCTGCTTCTCCCCTGTTTGTGCTTTCTCTCTGTCTCTTTCTCTCAAAATAAATAAATAAACTTTAGAAAAAAAATTTTTTTAATAATTAGTTATGAAGTGTTCATAAGTTTTAACTCTGAGTAAATCAAAGTATATTATGATGAAAACAAAGTAGGCTGTGAGCTCCCAAAATCCAGCTGCATGCAAAGGAATAAAGTAAGCACCTCTAAAAAGGAGCAGGTATTCAGCAGATCTGCTAGATGCAGGAAAAAGCCAAACATAAACTAGTTTTAGGAAACAGCATATATAACCAGCCTGTGAAATGGGTGCTAGGCAGAACAGTATGCACAATTTTTTTTCAACATTCATTTATTTTTGAGATAGAAAGAGAAACAGAGCACGAGTGGGGGAGGGGCAGAGAGAAGGAGACACAGAATCCAAAGCAGGCTCCAGGCTCTGAGCTGTCAATACAGAGCCCAACTCAGGGCTCGAACTCACAAACCGTGAGATCATGACCTGAGCCGAGGTGAAAGGCTTAGCCGACTGAGCCATCCAGGCGCCCCAAATATACACAATTTTTTATTGACAATAGATCAGGCTAGAAACCTGCTTCCTTCTCTAATCATTCCCCAGTCATTCCTGCTTCGCTCTTCTTGCCCCAGTCTGGCTTTTTGCAGCAAGTACTGTACAAATTCACGGAGGATTCTGTTGTATTACACTGTCCTCTAGTGGTTTCAAACAGTTCTCGTCTTCCTTTTCTAAGGGCAGTTTTTATCACAGAGCCACACAAAACATATGGTGTTAAAAAAAAATACCTGTTAAATGGACTGGAATGAATGGCAGAGACCCTATGATGACCATGACTAGATAACCTTGTTCAGCTTCCACGAGAGAATGGGTACCCAGGTAATTTAGGCTCAGGTTCCTTACACCATCTTTGACTTTCCTTGAAAGTGGATAATGCTGTGGTTTTTGCCTTTGCCTCTAGTTCAGGTTCAAGGACCTCCAGTGTAACCTTTTGGGGCAGTATAGCCTGGGGATGCAAAATTTCAAAAAATTATAACTTCACATTCTCTATTGATCAGAACAACGGTACACAGTTGACGTGTTAGAAGCTGGTCTCTGTTCCAGAACATTGTAACTGCAAGGCATTTCAAGTGAGCCTTCACGTCTCAGTCATGTCTGAAATGTGAACAGCTCACTTACTAAATAAGGAAACTGTGTACACTAAAGACCCATTAATCTTTCTTTTGTCTGTTTGGTATATTGTGTGTTTGGGTTTTGACTTTTTGTTTTTACTTTATGTAGAATTCAACAACTGTTTATTGCTTCTGCTATGTGCAAGGCACCCTGATGATCATTCTGGGGGTGTGGGGGGGGGGAGTGTAAGTGGGACATACCCTTGCCCTCAAAGTGCCTATAGTGTAGGGACAAACCAGAGTCCACACAGATTCTACGTAACTAGTGTTTCAAAGTGCCCAAGAGAGGGGAGCCTGGCTAGCTCAGTTGATGGAGCAGATGACTCTTGATCTCAGAGTTATGACTTCAAGCCCCACATTGGGTATAGAGGTTACTTAAAAATAAATAAAATCTTGGGGTACCTGGGTGGCTCAGATGGTTAAGTGTCCACCTCTTTTTTATATTTAATAGTTATTTATTTATTTTTGAAAGCGAGAGAGAGAGAGAGAGAGAGAGAAACAGAGCATGTGGGGGGGGGGGGGGGGGGTGGGGAGGGCAGAGAGAGAGGGAGACACAGAATCCAAAGCAGGCTACAGGATCTGAGCTATCAGCACAAAGCACATGGGGCTCAAACTCAGGAACCGTGAGATCATGACCTGAGCCAAAGTTAGATATTCAACTATCTGAGCCACCCAGGCACCCCAAGCGTCCAGCTCTTGATATCAGCTCAGATCATGATCTTCAGGTTCATGGCACTGAGCCCTGCATCAGGCTCTGCACTGACAGTGTGGAGCCTGCTTGGGATTCTCTCCTCTTTCTGTTCCTCCCCAGCTCATGCTTGTGCTCTCTTTCTCAAAATAAATAAACATAAAATTTTTTAAAAATTAAAAAATTAAATTAAATCTTTTTTAGAAGTGCCCCAAGAGAGTGATAGAAAGGTAGTTTTAAGGAGTTCCAAAAAGGAAGGGGTTCCCTCTGAAATAATCTTCTTTGAATGTATGGCACCTGTCACTCCTGATTGAAGACCATTCAATAGCAAACAAACCACAGCGAATTAACAATGACTGAGAGCTAATATCATCTCTCTGTAATGAAATTGTAACTAAGGACAAAATTTTCCACACCTATTCTTCAGGAAACAAAAATACTACTGGATTTCAACTCAGAAAAAAAAATCACTCAATAAATATTGGCTTTAAGACACCTTACAAGGTATAAGAAAAGAAAAAAATAAGATATTGACCCTGACCCAAAAGTAGTAGGGAAAAGTTGCTTAAAATTAGCAATCATGCAATGTATCAGAACTGAGATCTTGTGAACAACCTTCCCATCTAAGCGGAGCTATTTTTTTGAAGTTTTATTAAAAGAATGTATAAATACCTGGGTATTAGTATTGGGTTTATGGGTTTTTTTATATTTTATCTTTTTTTGCTGGAAGAAAATGTTATGAAACATTGGCTAACAAAGGAATGGTATTTGCATAATATAAAGAACTCCCACAATTCAGTTTAACAATACAAATCACCTGGGGCATCTGGGTGGCTCAGTCCGTTGAGCATCTGACTCCTGATTTTGGCTCCGGGTCGTGGGATCCAGCCTCCCCTGAGGTGTCCTGCTTGAGATTCTATCGTTCCTTCTGCCCCCCTCCCCCACTTGCTCTCTCTTTCTCTCTAAATAATAATAATAATAATAATAATAATAATAATAATAATAATAAGGACGCCTGAGTGGTTTAGTCATTTAAGCATCCCACTTGGGCTCAGGTCATGATCTTGTGGTTCCTGAGTTCGAGCCCCACATTGGGCTCTGTGTTGACAGCTCAGAGCCTGGGGCCTGCTTCAGATTCTGTGTCTCCTTCTCTCTCTGCCCTTCCCCTGTTTGCGCTCTATCTTTTTCTGTCTCTCAAAAATAAAATAAACATTTTTAAAAATTTGTAATAAAATAAAACATCTTTTAAAAATTTTTTTTTCAACTCTTATTTATTTTGGGGACAGAGAGAGACAGAGCATAAATGGGGGAGGGGCAGAGAGAGAGGGAGACACAGAATTGGAAACAGGCTCCAGGCTCCGAGCCATCAGCCCAGAGCCCGACGCGGGGCTCGAACTCACTCACGGACCACGAGATGGTGACCTGGCTGAAGTCAGACACTTAACCGACTGCGCCACCCAGGCGCCCCAATAAAACATCTTTTAAAAATAGCAATAACACGGGGTGCCTGGGTAGCTCAGTCGGTTAAGCGTCCGACTTCAGCTCAGGTCATGATCTCGTGGTTTGTGAGTTCGAGCCCCACATCAGGCTCTGTGCTGACAGCTCAGAGCCTGAAGTCTGCTTCGGATTCCATGTGCCCCTCTCGCTCTGCCCCTCCCCTACTCATGCTCTGTCTCTCTCTGTCTCAAAAATAAATAAAACATTAAAAAAAATTTTTTTTTTAAATAACAATGACACACAAAAAGTTTTAACAATAAAATTGCCCCAAATCCTTGCCCTTTTATTTATTTTTTTTTATTTTTGAGGTATCAAAAAATACATTCCAAACTTTTAAATAATACCTTTATTAAGATGTAATTCACAGGGCACCTGGGTGACTCTGTCAGTTAAGCCTCCAACTTTGGCTAAGGTCATGATCTCACAGTTTCTGAATTGAGCCCCATGTGGGGCTGTCAGTGCACAGCCCACTTGTCCCCTTCTCTCTCTGCCCCTCCCCCACTCATGCCCACTCTCACTCTCTCTCTCTCTCTCTAAAATAAATAAACATAAAAAAATTTTTTTCAGGGGCGCTGGGGTAGCTCAGTTGGTTGAGCATCTGACTTCAGCTCAGGTCATGATCTCATGGTTCATGAGTTCGAGCCCTGCATTGGGCTCTGTGCTGACAGCTCAGAGCCTGCTTCAGATTCTGTGTCTCCTTCTCTGTCTGACCCTCCCTGGCTCACACACTCTCTCTCTCTCAAAAATAAATAAACACTAAAAAAATTTTTTTTTAATTTTTTAAAGATGTAATTCATCTACCATCCAATTCTCCTATTTAAAGCATACAATTAAATGGTTTTCAGTATATTCACAGTTGTACAACTATCACCACAATCAATATTAGAACCTTTTTATTGCCCCCAAAAGAAACACTACCCTTTAGCCATCACTCCCTAGCCTTAGGCAATCATTAACCCACATTATATATAGATTTGTTTATTGTGTACATTACATATAAATGGAATCATACAATATGTGCCCTTCTGTGATTGATTTCTTTCACTTACATGTTTTCAAGATTCATCCATGTTGTAGCCTCTACATAAGACTCTTACCAGACATATGGTTGCAAATATTTTCTCCTATTCTGTGAATTATCTTTTCACTTTGTTGATAGTGCCCTTTTGAAGCACAAAATTTTTAATTTTAATGAAGTCTCACTTACTCTTCCTTTTGCATCTTTTTTTAAGTAGGCTCCACATGAGGCTTGAATTCATGACCCTGAGATTGAGTCAGATACTCTACCAACTGAGTCAGCCAGGCACCTCTATCTTTTTCTTTTTCTTTTTTTTTTAATCTTTTTATCTTTTTCTTTGGTTGCTTGTGCTTTTAATTGTTATAGCCAAGAAACCATCACCTAATCCAAGGTCATAAAGATCTATATCTATATTTTATTCTAACAGATTTATAGTTTTAGCTCTCAAATTTATATTTTTAAATATTTGAAATTAATTTTTGTCCAAGGCGTGAGGTAGGGATTCAGATTCATTTTTTTGCTTATGAATATCCAGTTGTCCCAACAAATGGTGTTGGGACATTCATTTGTTGGGACACTCATTCAACCTCCAATGAGTTCTCTTGGCACCCTTGTTGAAATCAATTGAGTGTTACGTGTGAGGGTTTCTTCTTAGACTCCCAATTCTACTTCTTTGATTTATATATCTATTCTTATGCCAGTGCCACACAATTTTGATTATTGTATTTTTGTAGTACGTTTTGAAATTGGAAAATGTGAGTCCTCCAACTTTGTTCTTTTTCTATACTATTTTGGCTATTTTAGGTTCCTTGAATTTCCATCTAAATTTTAAGATTAGCTTGTCAATTTCTTCAAAAATCCAGCTAGAATTTTTACAGGGATTGTACTGAATCTGTAAATCAATTTGGGGAATATGCCCACTTCAATAATATTAAACATGAACATGGACACCTTTCCATTTATTTATGTTCTCTTTAAAAAATTTTATAACATTTATTTTTGAGAGAGAACAGAGAGAGCACAAGTAGAAGAGGGGCAGAGAGAGGGAGACAGAGGATCCAAAGCAGGCTCTGCACTGTGAGCAGACCTCAATGTGGGGCTCAAACCCATGAACTGTGAGATCATGACCTAAACTGAAATCAAGAGTTGGCTGCTGGGGTGCCTGCATGGCTCAGTGGGTTAAGCATCCGACTTCAGCTCAAGTCATGATCTCACAGTTTGTGAGTTTGAGCCCCACATCAGCCTCTGTGCTCAGAGCTCAGAGCCTAGAGCCTGCTTCAGATTCTGTGTCTCCCTCTCTCTCTCTCTGCCACTCCCCCACTCATGCTCTGCCTCTCTCTCTTCCTCTCTCTCAAAAATAAAAATAAACCTTAAAAAAAAAAAAAAAAACAGAAAGAGTTGGCTGCTTAACCCACTGAGATACCCAGGCATCCCAACTTAGGTTTTCTTTAATTGTTTTCAACATGATTCACAGTTTTCAAAATATATATTTTATACCTCCTTTGGTTAAATTGATTCCTAAGTATTTTATTCTTTTGATGCTATTATAAATGGAATTGTTGAATTGTTTTCCTAATTTCATTTTTAGATTGTTCATTACAAACATTTAGAAATGGGCACATGGGTGGCTCAGTCAGTTAAGTGTCTAACTCTTGATTTCTTTTCTGGTCAGGATCTCACTGTTCTTGATATGGAGCACTGTGTTGGACTGTGCACTGACAGTGTAGAGCTTGCTTGGGATTCTCTCTCTCCTTCATTCTCTGCCCCTCCTCAACTCATTCTCTCTTTCTCTCTCTCTCTCTCTCTCTCTCTCTCTCAAAATCAATAAACTTTTTAAAAATGCATAGAAATGAAATTTATTTTTGTTTATTGATCTTGCATCCTGTAGCCTTGCTCAACTTGATAATTTCTACCAATTTTTTAGTGGGTTCCTCATATTTTCTGCATGTAAGATCATGTCATCTATAAATACCAACATCTTTACTTCTCTCTTTCCAGTCTGAATACCTCAAGACCCCTGAAAACCCACACCCCTCATGATAGTGTACTACGAATTTTTCTAATTAAATGATAAGTAAAATTTTGGTGGGGGAAAGATGTGGCAAGAACCACGAAGGGACTAAGATGTTACTGTGCTTGCAAACTCACAATTAGCCTGCCACAGTTTCCTGAAGCCAGCAGAAGTCTGACCAAGACTCCTGGATCAGAGACAAAGGACTTTGTTAACCACACAGGTAACATGAACCTCACGTTTGCATCACTTCGCCTTGCCTCCCGCACCTTCAAATCCCATGAGGGTGATGCCTCACACCCTAAGTAGGTGCTAAGCATGCAACTGAAAGTTTAAGAAATTCCAGTCCTTTTTAAAGAGTCTGCTAGCCAACCTCCCCAACCCTTGTCTTAGAGTGAGCCTTTATCTTTTTTATCCTGATCAGCAATAAATCTTCCCTCTGCCCCAAAAGGAGTTATTACCTCTACCTTCCAAGGCTGTTTGCTATACAAACATCCTTGAAAACATAGTCTCTAACAAAGGCTGTCAATGCCTTTGCTGAAAAGACACGCAGAAACACAAAAGGCCTATACAGAATTGTCTTTCGGCAAGATTCTTTTCAGTTTGTTTTCCCCCAAAGTGTGTTGCTATCAGCTGAGTTTCTCATCAGTTTGAGAAGAAAGATAATACTGTGTTTTCCTCCACTTTGGAATATAAGTGGTACTGGCACATAGTAGGCCTTCATTAAATATTTCCTTTTTGACAGCTGGGTGGATGAATGGATAAATGGAAGGATAAATTCCTGAAACACATGGGGCATAATTAGTGAATGAATTCTTGAATGAAACTTCAAGATTCACAATAAAATTCTGATCTTCTAGTTGAAAATGTGCAAATATGAACTATATCTCTCCATCTCCTCATTTGCATCCTCCTCGTCACTCCTGTAGATAGTGTTTTTCATTTTTAACTGCCCACATTTAATGTCTGCTAAAAACATTACACAGAGTCCCTAACTGCTAAGAACTCAAATCCTTAAAACAACACACTACTTCCCTGTATAGCTTTGCAATGGTAGTGTGGAGCCCGTTATCTCTGAGAATATCGATATCAATACTTCTGAGAATTCCAACCCCAACCTGCTTCCTACCCTGGTCAGGACAGATATGGAATTACTGAACATTGTCTTACTTTCCTTTTCTGATATCAAATAGAGGATAAAAATATGTTTGGCATCAGATAAAGTCCTTGTGTGGGTTTGGGGAAGCTTTCTCCACTAAGGTGCAACATATTAGGAGTTGATTTTTAGAAGCATGGTACTGTTTCTTGGTCTAAAGTAAAAAGCACTTAACAAAATCTATGTGCAGCTTATTGTTAGTCAGGGTTTGGTACCATATCAGCCGTACCATTCAGTGTTCTTAATTGCAAACCACCACCTCCAGTCTGACTAGTTCATGCAGGAATGTATCAAGGGATATTGGGTAATTCATGGAACCTTTGTAGGACCAGAGAGCCAGGCTTTGCCACTGGGCAACCAGAAGCAAGGTCCAACCACACCAGGGGGTCACTCGGCCAACAACACCACGGTCACTGCCGCTTGGCACCAGTGACCCCTAGGAATGGACACCAGAAGTTCTGCCATTGATGCTTTCAAAGTACTAAATGCCTCCTCCAGAGAAGAAAAAAAGTGTCCCCACTTGCTGCTTTCTCAGCTGAACTTAAGTCACACTTGAATATGTCTGACTGATGAGACCCAGGTCATATACCAGAACCCTTGCTTCAAGGAAGTCTAGGCTATGAGTTTTCTGGTTTCAACATTGGGACGGTAGAACACAGCACCTGGAAAATGACCAAAATATGTGTAATCTTATAGTGGATACTGTCAGTAAGGCCTTTGCCTATATGCCCTTGGATCCCTTTCCCATTATTACACATGCAAGGAGCACTCCTAACAACCAGTACCATCCTCTCATTGTCAGAGAACTCCCCAAATATCCCAATTCCCTTGCATTATGGTCTGAATGTTTGTATTCCCCCAAGATTCCTATGTTGAAATGCTAACCCCCAAGGTGATGATATTAAGAGTTGGGTCTTAGGGAGGTTATTAGGTTATTATGCTCTGCCCTCATGATTCAGATTAGTGCCTTTATTTAAAAAAAAAAACACATAGATGGGACACCTGGGTGGCTGTCAGTTGAGCATCCAACTTTGGCTCAGGTCATATCTCATGGTTCATGGGTTCAAGCCCCACACTGGGCTCCCTGCTGTCAGTATGGAGCCCATATCAGATCCTCTGTCCCCCCGTCTCTCTGCACCTCCCCCACTCACACTCTCTCTCAAAAATAAAAAAATAAACATTAAAACAAACAAATACATAAAAAACACACAGAGAGCTAGCTCACCTCTCCCACCATGTGAGGACACAGCAAAAAGGTGACACCAGGAAGTGGATCTTCACTAGATACTAACACTGCCACTGCCAGCATCTTGATCTGGGATTTCTCAGCCTCCAAACCTAGGAGAAATAAATGTGTGTGGTTTATAAACCACCCAGTTTATGGTACTTTTGTTATAGCAGCCCAGATGCACTAAGACAGCTCACCGCCATCAGGACCCTCTGAGGTGTGATCTTCACGGTATCCAAGCTCCCCAGTGGGACTTTTCCTGATATCACATCCTTACTTGTCTTTCTTTCCTGTTCTCCTCCCCACTCTCCAGCTTTTCCTGGGAATATTTACTAGTAAGTCACTTTTATTCAAATTCTTACCTCAGAGTTTGCTTCTGGGAAATGCAACAAGTACCTGAAAGTGGACCTAGAATATGGTAAGCACTCAACAAAATTCATTGGAAGGAAGGAAGCTGGTGCTAAGTTGCCCCTTATGACAACGTCCACCATATTCTTTAATCAAGATTCCCACCAGTGGTTTATGAAACAGGCACTCCCCATCTGGTTCTCTTACTACATTGGAATCAGTTGTCACTCATGCGATCAGGAAGAAAGGAGTAAAACAGCTGACACTGAAGGGCACTTTGCCATTCTAGGGGGTAGTCTTGCCTTACTAGTTATATAATAACTGACAATTTACTTAACCCTTTTTGGGTTTAACTCTGCAGCATAAAATAATGCCAACCTTGAAAGGATCTCAAAACTAAATGAGGGGCATCTGGGCAGCTCAGTCGGTTAAGCCTCTGATTCTTGTTTTCTGCTCAGGTCATGATCTCATAGTTTGTGAGTTTGAGCCCCACATTGGGGTCTGCACTGACAGTGTAGAGCCTGCTTGGGATTCTCTCTCTCTCTCTCTCTCTCTCTCTCTCTCTGCTCCTCCCCCTGCCCATGCTGGCACTCTCTCTCTCTCTCTCTCTCTCTCTCTCTCTCTGCTCCTCCCCCTGCCCATGCTGGCACTCTCTCTCTATCTCTCTCTCTCTCTCTCTGCTCCTCCCCCTGCCCATGCTGGCTCGCTCTCTCTCTCTCTCTCTCTCTCTCTCTCTCTCTCTCTCCCTCTCTCAAAAATAAATAAATAAATAAACTTTAAAAATATTAATAAAGAAAAATTAAATAAGAGATTACCTGGTTCTTAGAAGAGCCACTCCAAAAATTTAGTTCCCTTTCTTGCTCCTTCCAGATGATGGAAAGTGAAAGTGAAAGAAAATGTTTCAGCTCCATATTTGTCCCTGTGTGCAAATGAGTCAAATGTAGATTAAAAAATAAAAGCTGGGAGGGAGAAGTCTCAGCCCTCCCAGGCTAGCATGAGTTGGCTGTGCCAAAGAGGAGATGACCTACATGATCATGAGATTGGTTACACACAAGAAGACTGAGAAAATAAGGCAGTATATTGAGGATAACGGGAGCCATGTTTCTCATTCTCAGGGAAGAGAGGTAGAAATACAAGGGGAAAGTCTAGAATGAAACATCTACAGTTGGATTGTAATTGGAGGTATCAGTGTGAATTCCTGATTGATTCAAGTTTGTAATGGAGGCCCTTAAGAGTAATGGAAAGAGCGCCTGGGTGGCTCAGTTGGTTAAGCATCTGACTGCAGCTCAGATCATGATCTCACAGTTCATGAATTCAAGCCCTGCATCAGGCTCTCTGCTGTCTGCACATAGCCTGCTTTGGACCCTCTCCCCTCTCTCTCTGCCCCTCCTGTGCTCTCTCTCTCTCCTCTCTCAAAAATAAACAGACATTAAAAAAATTTTTTTTAAGAGTAACAGAAAGCCACTGAAAGACTGCAGGGTGAAATGCAGTGGGGTCGGCAGTTCATTATAAGATTTGCATTAGGAAAATATTACCATACTATGACAAAATGTGGAAAACAGATTGGATAACGTAAAAGACTGAACTTGCAAAATGAGTAAGGGGTTACTGTGGCGTCTGGGTGGCTCAGTTGGTTAAGCTTTGGCCTTCAGCTCAGGTGAGCTTGAGTCCCAAGTCGTCAGGCTCTGCACTGACAGTTCAGAGCCTGGAGCCTGCCTTGGATTCGGATTTCTGTGTCTCCCTCTCTCTCTGCCCCTCTCTTGCTCGCTCTGTCTCTCAAAAATAAATATTTTTTTTTACTTAAAAAAAATTGGAATGGGTTACTAATGTGGCTGAAACAAAAGTTAATGGTAGCCTAGACTTGATGGTGGTAATAGAAATGGAAAAATTTAGATTGATTCAAGAAATATTGAGAAGGTAAAAAATGACATGAATTGGTGATGGATTCAATATAGATCACAAGGAAGGGGAGGTGTTCAAGATGATAGCTAAGTTGTTGGTTTGCTAAGCTAAATAAATGATGCCATTCAATGAGGTAGAAAACATTAGAAGAGAATCAGGTTTATGGGAAAGATCACGCACTGGCTTTGAAACGTAAAGAACTTGAGCTTCCTTTGAGACAACCATTGTGGAGTTCACAAAATCAACAAAAAGGAATGTTTCAAGAAAAGAGTTCATCTATGTCGACAGCTTTAGAGGGGTGAGGTAATATATGGCTCAAAAATATCCATGAGAGAGCTATTTCAGGGTACTGATGGATGGAGAAGCCAGGTTGAAATGGATTGAGAAGTGACCAAAGGGAAATAGCATAGAGGCACTTGTCCTTCCACTACAACTTCCACAGTTGTAGGAAATGTCCTTATATCGGCCTAAAAGAAAAGTGCCATAATTCTAACCAAATCAGAAATATCAAGTGAATTCAAGCTCACACGTGTCATGTTACCTCGTTTTCTGAGCTCCAAAAGAATGGAACTTGCTCTAGAAAAACAAGTTACTTGTTAACACTACCACTCTAATTGGAAAATAAAAATTCTACAAAAATTGCTACAGAAAAGTCACTTGGAGTCACTTTAGCTTTTTTTTTTTTAATGATTTTTTTTTTTTTTTTTTTTAGTGTTTATTAGTTATTTTTGAGAGAGAGAGCACGTATCTGCAGGAGGGGCAGAGAAAGAGGGAGACAAAGGATCTGATTTGGGCTCTATGCTGACAGCAGAAGCCCAATGCAGGGCTCAACTCAAGAACCATGAGATCATGACCTAAACCAAAGTCAGATGCTTAACCAACTGGACCACCCAGGCACCCCTGGAGTCACTTTAGCTTTTAAGGTCATGCATTCCACGGGGCGGCGAGGTGGTGCAGTAGGTTAACTGTCCAACCTCAGCTCAGGTGATGATCTTGCGGTTCTTGAGTTCAAGGCCCGCATGGGGCTCTGTGCTGACAGCTCTGATCCTGGAGCCTGCTTCAGATTCTATATCTCCCTCTCTCTGTCCTTCTCCTGCTGGCACTGTGTGTGCAATCGCTCTCAAAAATAAACATTGAAAAAAAAATTTTTTAAGTCATCCATTCTTGTGTGTTCTATACATGGGATGTGTCATCCCACAGTGCTTTCCTCCCATATCTAAAATCTTATCCAAGTTTCAAGTCAAGTTCTGTCTAGCAGTGAGTCTTTTCTAGGTATAATCATATCACACCTTATTTGGGAAACCTTAGCATTTGTGCCTTTAACCATACTGTGGTGAACCAGGCCTTGCTCGCAAACTGCTAAATATTTCCACAATAGATTATGAAGCCAGAGCAGGCACAGACAGTGATTTCTCAATCTTTTATAGGTTATTAAGACTTTTTATGTATATTCAAATTAAGTACAGTATTGTAAACCGCTCCAAACTCCATTCCATCTCCCAACCCAGTCCACAAATTCCCCTATGAGTAATAATAACAGTTAACATTCACTGATTACTGTGTACCTTTCAAAATGTGCTAGACATTTTCACATAACATATAATCTTCCCAACAACCCTATGACATACATATTTCTATCCCTATTTTACAGATAAGAAAATTGAGGTACAGAAAGGCCAAGTGACCAATTATTAAGTGGCAGAGTTACAATTGAAACTGACAGACACAAGAGCTCACGTTCCTAAATTTTTAGCAACAGAAAAAAAAAAAAAAAAAAACCCTAATAAGGCCTGGTCCTCCCTACCCAATATTTACTGATGTACCAGGATTAAGTAGCATAGTCTAGCAGCCAAATTTTAAAAGATACTGTATTGTATTTGATCACACATTGTCCATTTTCTATGCCTTCTTCCGCGGTGCTACAAGAATCGGCTGTATTCCTGACGGAACAGAGGTGGCGCTGCAGGGACAGGTAAGCGCGATGGCAGCGTCAATACGAGGAGCTGATCCCGAGAAACGATCCGATCCCGTCACCCGTGTAGGCGGTGCCTAAGGAAGGGCAAGAGAAAGCGAGTGTTCTGTTATGCGCAGGCGCAGGGCTGGGCACTCCCCCGGGAGTGAGGGCTGCTGGGCCCGATGACGTGGCCTGGCTACGTCCGCTCCGGTGCGCCTCGGGGGAGCCCGGCGCCGCCGGAACTGCCCGCGGCCTAGTCCCGACGCGCGTGTGCTAGTGAGCAGGAGCCGGGGACGGCGGCGGCGGCGGCGGCCTGGCCTGTGGGGACCCGAGGGGGCCGCTATCATGGGGGAGTGACGCGCC
This sequence comes from Prionailurus bengalensis, assembly GCF_016509475.1. Taxonomy (NCBI): domain Eukaryota; kingdom Metazoa; phylum Chordata; class Mammalia; order Carnivora; family Felidae; genus Prionailurus; species Prionailurus bengalensis. The sequence continues at coordinate 136,427,638 of NC_057343.1, forward strand.
TGCGCCCGCTGTTCCGCGGCAGCGGCGAGACATGAGGAAACCCCGCGGCGGGGGCAGCGGCGGCGGCTCCTGAGCCCCGGGATGGAGGAGAAATACGGCGGGGACGTGCTAGCCAGCCCCAGCGGCGGCGGTGGCCTCGGGCCGGTGGACGTGCCCAGCGCTCGGTAGGTGTGACCCACCCGGCTCGCGCCTCCGGAGCGGCTCTCCCACTCGCGGACCCGGACGGCAGCTGCCCCCCGGGCGTGCGGGCACCGGCGTCCCTCCTGTCCCATTGACAGCCCGGTGCGCCCTCAGCTCAGCTCGCGCGCGCGGGGAGCCGTCCGTCCTCTCCCTCTGCCTCGGGTACCTGTGACTTTCATTGGCTCCCCTGTTGCCCGCTGCAGAATGAACGCTCTAAAACCCAGGGCCGTTCTGCTGGAGTTTCTGGTCTGTTCAAGGCAGACCGTTAACCTTCGCTCTGCCAGCCGGCCCACGGGAGACGTTTCTCTGGTCCGTGACAAACATTTCTGTTGGCTCTTTCTCCCTGCAACAGTAGTTTAGTGACTACTTAACCTTTCTGGCGTCTCCCTGCGTAAGTTAGGGAAGGTGTCACCATCTTCAGGCGAAGAAACCAAAGTACAAACGGATGAACTTCGATATTCAGGTTAACCCCGTACATCAAAAATGCAGCCCGGCATCTAGTTTTCTTTATCTTTCTGATTTTATTTTTTTATTATTAAATGAGAAATGTGTGCTCATGGTAAATACAAAAAAAAAAAAACCCACCTCAAACACTACAAAAATTTCTAGAATGAAAAGCGGAAATACCACCTTACCAGCCCCCCCCCCATGTTCCCACTAACCTCCAGAGGTAAGTACAGTAACCACTTGCGAGTGTCTCCTTCTTGATTTGTCTTAAGTTCTGAAGTAGTGTCAAAGATGCATAGAATTCAGCCCAACGGTTTTGTTGGAATTGGTATTTAGTGTCTTCATTTTTAATGAGGTTCTGTTTTTTCCTTACTCCTTTTGAAATTTAAAGATTGTTTTGATAAATCCTTTGGAACTGTAGAAATAGCGTTGCTAACACACCTTTTTTTACTGAAAAGGAAAGAACACATAAAATGCTGGAACAGAACTTTAATCAATTGCATTTTTGTAGTATAAGTTTAATTTTCTAATCTCTTGTAAATAACAGCATCACATATTATTGACCGAACCATGACAGGGAAATGCAATAGGCTATTCTGGTCTGGATTTTCGTAGTAGAGGGAAAAAATTGCTGTAAAGAACAGTAATAGGTCTGTTGACAAAATTAGACCATGGGTGATGAAGTAGCATAAAAATGTTAAATTTTCTGAAGTTGAAAACTTTCCTGATTTTATAAGAAAATGTCCATGTTCTTAGGAAATCCAAATTTAGGGGTAAAAATGTGTTGTAAGTAACTTATTCTTAAGTGGTTGAGGAAAAAAACGCATGTATTTAAAGAGAGAGAGATAATGCGAATGGGACAATTAACAATGAGGGAATCCAGGTAAAGGGTATATGATTCTTGCCACTTTTCTGTAAACTAGAAATTATTTTTATTAAATAGTTTCAAGCTATTATTTATTCAGGAGATTACTATGTTAAGTAGATGTAGTAAACAGTCTTTTGCTTAGCAGAACTGCTCTTGTAGTTAATCAGAAAAATTCAACTCAGGAGTGATTGCATTTTTAATAGATTCCCAGTTGCAAGCATTTTCCTTTGTCTAGACTAATAATCCAATACTAGTTATAATCTGCAGCAGAAACTAGTTCACAAATCCTTTACTTGTGTGTATTTTTATGCCCAAATTCACAATTTAAAACAATTGTTTAAAATCCTTCTTTTCGGCTTCTGTAAGTACTCTTTGCAGGAAACAGGGTGACGGTCAACATTGTTGGACACCTGTGTCCGATGTGCTTTGAGTATAGCATCTAATTTAATCCTTAATACAGTGCTACAGACTACATAATAGTATCCTTGTTTCACAGATCAAGAAACTGATATATAGAAAAAAGTTTATTGTCAGAAGTTAACAGAAAGAATAACTGAACTAGGAATCAGTTATCCTAAACCCCATGCCTTACATGCACTGATTTTGTTTTTTGTTTACTGGAGAACCATGAGCTGCTGCGCTGGGCAAAGCCCAAGAAGCACATTTAGACCCAAACCCAAATTTCAGTAATTCCAGTTTAGAGAACCAGAGATTTTTGTAATCCTATATATAAAAGACCAGTGATATGTTTCATGGAACTAGTTAATGGCAAATCATGATTTATAACTTGAGTAGGTCAAGTATGTCTCCCAGAGTTGCCCAGAAAGTAGCTCAAAGACCACTGCCCTTGTTGAAGAGCCTCCCTCTCCTCACCCCCACATCTTTCCTTAGTAAATAAAGCTGTTTCAGTGTTTCCCTACACAATATGAACTACAGATACCTACTTATTAGTATAAGGTTATTTCACCTTAGCTGGTGTTTCATCTGTAGGCCAGCAGGAAAATTTCATTGAGACTTTAAAAATCCGAGTCCAGGGCAGCCAGGTGGCTTAGTCAGTTGAGCATCCAAGTCTTGATTTCTGTTCAGGTCATGATCTTACGGTTCATGGGTTCGAGCCCCGCATCGCACTCTGTGCTGACAGTGCAGAGCCTGCTCTCTCCTCTCTCTGCTCCTCCCCCGTGCTTGCACATGTGTTCTCTCTTTCTCTCTCTCTATCTCAAAGAAATGCTCTCTCTCAAAATCAGAGAGTCCAACTTTTAACTAAATGTTAAAATAATTTTCCTAGTTTAATAATAGTAGCAAAAATCTTCAACATGTTAGAAAGTCATATAGCAATATCAAAATATGTGTACAATTGTAAATATGTCAATATATAATATATGCATGTGTCTACGTGGAAGTGCAAAGGAAAAGGCTTGGAAGGATGACCAGTTGGTCACCTATGAGGAGGAAGTTAGGAACCATTTTACCTAAAATTTTAATAACAAGCAGCTTCTCAGGAATTACTTTATAGTCTCTGTAGTTTAAAAATTAAAAAGGGAATAAAGAAAATTAGTGTCATCATAATAGAGGGGTACCTGGGTAGCTCAGTTGGTTAAGCATCTGACTCTTGATTTTGTCTCAGGTCATTATCTCTCTCTCTGTTGTGAGATCAAGCCCTGTGCTTGAACCTGCTTAAGGTTCTCTCCTTACCGCCCCTCCCCTTTTGCCTCTCCCCCCCTCAAAAAAATTAATTTTTTTAAAAAAGATTATAATATGGGGCACCTGGGTGACTCAGTTGGTTACCAGTACAACTTAGGCTCAGGTCATGATCTAGCAGTCTGTGAGTTCTGCCCCTCTCCTGCTCGCATGCTCTCTCTCTCAAAAATACATAAACATTAAAAAATATAAGATAAAAAAATAAAAAATCATAATAGTAGTAAGTTATCAAGAACTATTTTACTTAAATTAATGTTCCTTCTGACTAAATCTTGTGTTTGAAGTACCAAACTTATTTATTTTAAAGTTTTATTAATACTTTAAACAAAAGTAACTTAGAGGCTTCTGGGTGGCTCAGTCGGTTGAGCTTTGGCTCACGTCATGATCTCACGGTTTATGAGTTTATGAGTTTGAACCTACCCAGGTGCCCCTCTATTATGATGACACTAATTTTCTTTATTCCTTTTTTAATTTATAAAATACAGAGATTATAAAAGTAATTCCTGCATTAGGGTCCTCTTTCCTCCTCTGTCTCTGCCCTTCCCCCACTCACACTTTCTCTCTCTCTCTCTCTCTCTCTCGCTCGCTCTAAAAAATAAAAACATTTAGAAAAATAATAAAAATAACTTAGAAATAATTTCTCCTATTGCCCCATCTTGGCAGAACAATTTTATTAAAGATAACTTACCTTTTCCTTAGTAACTTCTGGTCATTATGATCTGGTTAATTGAGCTTAAATACATTTATTCAAAGGCTTAATCCTAGTATTAGTATTTTCCAAATGCTGCTGTCTGCTTTGAAATACCCTTTCCCTTTTCTTCCATTGTAATTCCTACTTAGTCTTTAATACATAGTTACACATCTCAAACTCTGAAGACAGACCTTTGCTTCCAAAGTTAGAGTTAATTGCTTCTTCATCTATTTTAAAAGTCCCATTACTTATTTGGGTCGCATAAATACTTGTTTGCTTGCCTCACTTTCTTAGGCCTCAGACTCCTTGAGAGCATTGTCTCTATTAAGAGTCACAGATAGCACCTAGAAATATATTTAGTTGTAACTAACCAAACTAAGAGCTTTAAACAAATAGGGATATATTCTTCTCACATAAAAGAAACCAGTGATTGCAGGTATTTGTTCAGAACCTCAGTGATACCATCTAGGACCCAGATTCTTTGCCTCTGCTTTCTGCCATCCTAAGTGTATCAGCTTTCATATTCAGGCTTGTTAGAAGATGGATAACACTTTTTAGATAATGTTAACATTCTGATAACATTTTTTAGATAAAGCTCCTCCCTTGAAGGCAGAAAGAAGACAGAAGCATATCCAGCTGGATCTTGCCCTTTTATCAGGAAGAGGGAAGGCTATACTTGAAGCCACCCTGTCAGTCTTCCCTTAGATCTCATTGGCCACATATGGCATCTGGCATATAGTACGTGTGCAAACAAAATTTGAAGAATGGCTAACTAGCCCCATGGAGAATGTACAAGGCTCTTTGCTGACATTGAGAATTCCCACACTGGTGATTTTTAATGTATGTCTGTCTGGTTTTCCTGGTCTTTGTTTTTCCTCTCCCTATCTTGACATTGTTGTTCTTTGTGTCCTTGCTTCTATCCTACTGCCTTATTATTACACCTAATTAAGAGCTTAAGGAGTAAAGCCTTTGAGGTTTCTAGTGTCCCTCTCTACTTGATTTCATTCTTTTCTTTCATTCTGAGTCCATGCCTGGGTTGCTGATAGTTCAGATTGCCACAAGCTTGGACTACCACCTAAGGTACTCTGTTTTTGCACTCTATATGTTACTGTATGAGATGGTACTGTAACGCATAAGTGTAGTTGTAGAGTTCGCATTCTTTCATTTGGCGAACATTTGCTGACCACATATAATGACGGTCCCTGGGTTTTGAACTAATAAACAGTGGATTTCTAGCCCAACTTTTATTTTCGTTGGTTAATTTTGAATTGCTACCCTGACCAGAATATTTACTTAGCATTCATATAGTTAATATGTTCACTGTACTAGAGTCTATATGACTTTTTTCTCCAGCTTAAATGGGCCAAAATATAAATTAATCCTAGGTTTTAATGTGCATTTTGTCTTTCATATTTAAAGATGATTTTGGGGCTCCTGGGTGGCTCAGTTGGTTAAGCGTCTGACTTGGACTCAGGTCATGATCTTGCAGTCCATGGGTTCGAGCCTTTTGTAGGGCTCTATGCTGACGGCTCAGAGCCTGGAGCCTGCTTGGATTCTGTCTCCCTCTCTCTCTGCCCCTCCCCCACTAACACTCTGTCTTTCTCTCTGTAAAAAATAATTTTAAAAAAAATTTTTAATAAAGGTGACTTTACTATTCGTGTAGGCCACTACAAATGTATAATTTAAAGATGATTTTACTGTTTGTGTGAGCCACTATAAATGTGTAATAATTACAATGTGTAATAAATTATTATGAATGTGTAATGTGTAATTGAGATGGGAACCCTCAAAGCCTTTGGATGAACTTTGATTTTGTGTGTGACTTATTAAAAAGAGCATACTTGGGCACCTGGCCAGCTCAGTCAGTAGAGCATGTGACTGTTGATCTCCGGATTGTGAGTTCAAGCCTCACGTTGGGCATGGAGCCTACTTAAAAAATAAAGGGGTACCTGGGTGGCTCAGTCAGTTAAGTAACAGACTGTTGATTTCGGCTCAGGTCATGATCTCATGGTTCATGGGATTGAGCCCCCTGTCAGTCTCTCAGCTGATATCATTGAGCCTGCTTAGAATTCTCTTTCTCCCTCTCTCTCTGCCCCTCCCTCACTTGTGCGCTCTCTCATTCAAAATAAATTTTTAAAAAATTAAATAAATAAATAAATAAATAAAGCGAGCATACTTAAGGGACAGGGGCTTGACCCTAGCTAACTTTGTGGGCTTTAATTTCCCAATCTGTGACAGGAGAGGAATTGAACTAGAGAATTTCTAAGGTGTTAGTGTTCAGTTTTTTCTAGCACAATGTACATTTACTTTCATACTTGTACAATTGCTAGACATTTGGTAGATTTCTTTTGTTGTACTGTGTGTTTTTAGCCAGTCTACAGACAGTCCAAAAACAAAATACACTTGGGGTGCCTGGGTGTCTCAGTCAGATGAGCTTCCGACTCTTGATTTCGGCTCAGGTCATGATCCCAAGGTCGTGGGGTCGAGCCCCACCTGGGGCTCCACACTCCGAGTGGAGCCTGAGTAAGATTTTCCCTCCCTTCATGCCTCTCTCTCTCTCTCTCTCTTTCTTTCTCTCTTTCTCTTTCTTTCTCCTGTCCCTCTCCCCTGCTTGTGTGCATGTGCTCTCTCATGCTCTCGCTCTTTCTCTCTCTCTCTCTCTCTCTCTCTCTTTCTCTCTCTCATAAATAAATAAATAAATAAATAGATAGATAAATCACTTTATTTTAAAGGTGTAAGTTTGCATTTTTCACAAATGTGTAAACTTATGTAACTTCCATCATAATTAAGTTATAGGACATTTTTTATTATCCCAGAAAATCTGATTTATCTTTTTTTTTTAATGTTTATTTTTGAGAGAGACAGAAACACAGCATGAGTGGGGGCGGATCAGAGAGAGGGGACACAGAATCTGAAGTAGGCTCCAGGCTGTGAGCTGTCAGCACAGAGTCTTATGTGGGGCTCAAACTCACAAACTGTGAGATCGTGACCTGAGCAGAAGTCAGACGCTGAACCAACTAAGCTACCCATCGCCCCCTGATTGATCTTTCAAACAGAAATTTTAAGAAAGTTTATGCTGATCAACAAATGGGTTAAATGGGAACTTCTTTAGAATGCTTTAGGATGTGACTTACAAGATTTGACAATAACATTTTTATTAGCTTTTGGGAGATTAATTTTCACATAGTTAAAATCCCCAGTTTGCACTATAAAAGGCCCCCCAGATTATGTTCATGATAAGAAAAACCACTTTGCTTCAAATCTTTTTTTCTTTTTTTAAATTTAGTATGATACTATCTGGACTAAAACAGAAAATGAGCCATCTTGGCTGGTGAAGATGCTGAGATTCATTCTTTCAAGGACTAAAATTTATTTTAATAAATAAAAAATCTTCCTAAAATCTATATTTTCATGCCTTCTTAATCAGATTACTGTTTGTTTAGTGTGGTTTAGCTCTTTCATGTTAATTCACTGCCATGGCACTTGATTATTCACATTCATCAAGTTTTATACTGTCCTATATACATTGATATTCCCATTGATGTCAGATTATTTTAACTCTGAGTGACTTAGGTTTCTTTTAAAATTCTGTTTGCTTTTTGAATGTTTTCTCCCATTGGTAGAGACTTCTCACCTCTGCCAGTGTGCTGGCCTTGGACATCCCTTACACCTACTTTTTAATGTACTAACACCTGTTTGATGTAAACTTAAAAAGTGGTCTCCTGAGTATTACTTACACAATATCTCCTATTAGGGTGAAGGAAAAAATATTAAACTTCTCAACTTTTTATTTCTTTTTTATTTCTAATTTGTGTATGTTTTATAATGTTCATTATTACAGCATTCACGGTTCAATATTACACGGTTACAATGTACACACATAATAGGTTTCATTCAAAGAATAATGGTTTTATTCTAAGAAAACTACTAGGCTAGAAAACTGAAGTAATTTCTTCCCTAATTTTAGTTTCTTTTTCAAGAGCTCCTTTTTTCTTTCTTTTTATGGCAGACTAATTTTTTCATGCGTGCAATATTCTTTCTTATATCTCAGAGAATATTATTTATTATTCTTTGTTGTTTTCTGCTATTACCTGTAATATCTTTATCTGTTAAATTTGTTGTTTCTGTTTGTTTGGCCTTTCATAAGCTTATCTTAAAGGATTGATTATCTATGTTTGCTATTCATATTTGAGTGAGGGCTAAAAAGCTAATTTGAATGAATACCAGTGTGAGGCGTAACCCTAGTGGATCCCTAGAAGGGTTCTGCTGGGAGATTGCAGCCCAGCCGTTAGGATATTGGAGGTAGAAGAGGAAAGGGAGGTGGGGTGGTGTTAAGAAACTTCCTTTAATTTCCATGGTTTTATTCTAGCACTTCATGCCTCCTCTCTTTGCCTTTTGTCTAGACGTCTCCAGAAGCTAAGCCTCATCTGTCCTGTCATGATTGAGGAGAGGTAGTTGCCTGGCTCTGCTGGGTGAGAATGTGGGGATCTAACTACTTGGAAGACTTCTTGATGCTTCTCTTTTTAACTCCCCAGGCCTTTCTCAGGTGCTTCAGATTCCTGAGCCTTTACAAGACTCTGTAGGGCAGGTTGTTTGACTTTTCAACCATGACTTTCACTGCAGCCACATAGCAAAGCAGAGGAGGGGTAAATCTAAGGCATTTACCATTCCTCTGTTTCTTCCTACAGTGTGCTCTTCTAGTTTCATTGCAGGTAGAGTTTGGTGTCTGTTTTTCAACAGACTATACACACACATACACCCATATACATAGACACGTGATCTGTACATTGAAAAGAATCTGGGGGCACCTGAACAGCTCAGTTCGTTAAGAGACCATCTCTTGATTTCTGCATAGGTCAGGATCTCACGGTTCATGGGGTCGAGCCCTGAGTCAGGCTCCACACTGAGAGCACAGAGCCTGCTTGGAATTCTCTCCCTCTTTCTCTGCCCCTCCCTCCTCCCTCTATCAAAATAAATAAATAAACATTAAAAAGAACATAATCTGCAAGTATATATACCAAAATATTAATAGTAGTTATGTAGATGGTGAGTTGTTTGGGCTTTTGTTTGATGTTTTTAATGAATATCTGAGGTTTTTATAATGATCCCAATACTTGTATAATAAGAAAAGAACAGATGACAGAGTTCCTTGTGATTTTAATGATACTGAAACTTGTTTCTGCTTTTATTTTTCAGATTAACAAAATATATTGTGTTACTATGTTTGACTAAATTTTTGAAGGCTGTGGGACTTTTTGAATCATACGATCTCCTAAAAGCAGTTCACATTGTTCAGTTCATTTTTATATTAAAACTTGGGTGAGTTTGTGTGATTCCTTTTTCCTTATGTTTTATTTATTTGAAACTCCTGTTTTAACTGAGTATCTTTAAGAAATTTTAGATAGAATATATTGTGCTATTTATCCCTCCTCACTAATGTATGATAATTTAATAAAAAAATAGAATACCTAAGGTTAGAGGTACAAAGAGAATTTTTTAAATGATTATTGCACTGTAATAGCTTGCCAAAACTAGACTTATACTGTATTTTGCATTAATGAAGTTTTTGTAGATTTCTTTTAATGTCCAGCTTAATAGAAGATTGCTAAGTTCTCATATCTGTTTCAGCGTTCAGTCTGTTGCAGGACCTCTTTTATCAGTTAACCTCTGAAGAGCTCCACTGTATACCCCTGAGAGCATAAAAGTGAAAAGAGCAGATAATTTATTAGAATTTTTGTAAAAGTAGTTTTGATGCTACAGTTTCCCTAAAAGAGTCTCCAGACCATACCACTGGTGTAGTTCAGCTTTCCAGCAGGTAGAATGTTACCTGAGACTTGTCTTGGCACAGATGTTCCTTATTTTCTAAGTTAATCTGTGCTGGGTTTTGTTCACTATATGTTCCCTTCACACTACAGGGTCCTCATTTAATATAAATTTACATTATTCTGCATATTGCAAGAAATTCTCTGTAAATAAAGTTTCTCTAGATCTTGAGATTGATAGTGACCACTTTCTGTTAATAACAGTCTATTATTAAAGACTCCTGGGAGTTAATTTTAGTAATTATGGAAAGTGATTCTTTACTAGGAAATTTTAAGCAGTTGTATGCATTTTTATGTAATCATTTTGGGAATGTGAAACCTAAAGACATACAATAAGTACTTTCTTCATTTCTTTTATTTCAAGATTTGTTATTAAATTTTGGAGAAGATAGATTTTTTTTTTTTTTTTTTTTTTTTCTATTTCCCAGTATGAAAAAACATTGAGACTCCTTTTGTGGCTTGTGAATTGGTTCTGAAGATAATTACAAAATAAGCATTCCCCAAAATGTTGCAGTGGAAGCTTTATTTGAATAAATATTGTTCTCCAGTATAATTTTTTAGAGGGTAACATACCTTTCAAGTTCTAGTGTATTTGTTTAAGATAAATATCTTAAGATTACACCTTGTATATAAGACAAATATTAATATATTAATGTTTCAATATCCACAGAACTGCATTTTTTATGGTTTTGTTTCAAAAGCCATTTTCTTCTGGGAAAAGTATTACCAAACACCAGGTGAGTGTTTTTGCACAATTCTTTTTTCCTAGCAGCTTCCTAGTTAGTGGGCCAAGAGACAGTGCCCTTTCTTTGAGCATGGTTACTTAAAAAATGACTTAAGTACACAGCAGATTATTTCCAGAGTTAACTTGGTCTTGATTTGTCTTTCAGTATCGAAGCTTTAAGAGTAAACTAAAGTGTTAAGATTACAGAATGTTTAAACATGCAGAAGAGGGTAGTACCTGGCTGGCTCAGTCCGTAGAATGTGTGACTCTTGATTTCCAGGTTCTGGGTTCGAGCCCCATGCTGGGTGTAGACATTACTTAAAAATAAAATCTTTTTTTTTTTTTCAATATATGAAATTTATTGTCAAATTGGTTTCCATACAACACCAGTGCTCATCCCAAAAGGTGCCCTCCTCAATACCCATCACCCACCCTCCCCTCCCTCCCACCCCCATCAACCCTCAGTTTGTTCTCATTTTTTAAGAGTCTCTTATGCTTTGGCTCTCTCCCACTCTAACCTCTTTTTTTTTTTTCCTTCCCCTCCCCCATGGGTTTCTGTTAAGTTTCTCAGGATCCACATGAGAGTGAAAACATATGGTATCTGTCTTTCTCTGTGTGACTTATTTCACTTAGCATCACACTCTCCAGTTCCATCCACGTTGCTACAAAGGGCCATATTTCGTTCTTTCTCATTGCCATGTAGTACTCAATTGTGTATATGAACCACAATTTCTTTATCCATTCATCAGTTGATGGACAGTTAGGCTCTTTCCATAATTTGGCTATTGTTGAGAGTGCTGCTATGAACATTGGGGTACAAGTGGCCCTATGCATCAGTACTCCTGTATCCCTTGGATAAATTCCTAGCAGTGCTATTGCTGGGTCATAGGGTAAAAAAAAATATGAAGAAGAAAGTAGAAAAACATTAAGGTATACAGTACTTTTTTGTAATGCAGTATCCTTATTCTGAAAGATTTATGAATGAGACATGGAGACATACCCAGGAGCCTAGTACAAGTGTCATGAGGAGGCAGATAAAGCATAGGGGTTAAGAATGAGGCTTCTGGAGGCAGACAGATGCATATTCTGTCTGTCCTTACAAACTTTTACTTTGAACAAGTTAATTAATTTCTCCCTTAATATTTTCACCTATGAAATGGAGTTAATAATACCATTGTAATGAAGCTGTGAGGAATAAATGAATTAATATATATAAAGTTCTTGAAGTAGTGCCTGGGATATAGTGACTATGCAGTAAGTATTAGCTGTTACTCTCATCTTCATTATTATTTTCTATAGACCCCTGAAGTTCAGGATACATAGCAGAAATGTCCTGCATTTTGCATAGTCACCTCATATTATCACCTCTTTGGACAGTAGAGGTATATCCTACTACGTGTTTGCTGTATGCCACAACTTAGAAACTTGTACTGCAATTTTTTATTAAAATGACAAATGTAGGTACCTCTCTTTTAGAGACCATGCGTGTTTTAAAAATGGGATTAATATTTTAAACCCCATCATAACTTTTTTTCTCTTTTGAAGTAATTAAAGCTCTGAATATCTCTAGAAAAGAATTTAAAGACTAAAACAATACATGTTCCTAGCAAACTAGTGAGAAACTAATGAAAAAAAATATACTCTATAGAAAAAGATCTCAAAATCTAACAACAGATAAGAATATAGAAAATGGAAAACAGACTACTGTCTTACAAATCTAGATTTAGTCAAAGGATCTTAACATTTTCTATTTAATTTCAAGATACGTAATTATTTAGCCTTTAAAATATTTAAGTGCTACCATTATTTTCTTTCCCTATGTGTTTTAAGACTTTGAGATAATAGCAAAACATACATGAGTAAAATTTTTAACTTTTTGTTTCCATTTATAGTGGATCAAAATATTTAAGCATGCAGTTGCTGGGTGTATCATTTCACTCTTGTGGTTTTTTGGCCTCACTCTTTGTGGACCACTAAGGTAAAAGTGCATATTTTGAATGTTTGTTTGTGTTTCTTAATTTTGAATATTAGTTTTCTTCCATTATATATAATATCAAATGCTTATGTTATGTGCAAATGCTTCTATCACTTGTATAGCATTGGATACAATTCAACATATAGAGTGGGGGAGAGAGGGTGGGAAGGAGAGAACCTGTTGAATTTGTGGTCTAGCTTTTGGTGAACACCATTAATGTATTGTTCATGGTCTGTCATGATATTTTAATAGTTAAGAATCTAGTTTCAGGGGCGCCTGGGTGGCTTAGTTAGGTGTCTGACTGGCTCAGTTCATGCTCTCATGGCTTGTCAGTTTGAGCTCTTTGTCAGGCTCTGTGCTGACAGCTCAGAGGAGCCTGCTTCAAATTCTGTGTGTCTCTCTCTCTGTCCCTCCCCTGCTTGCACTCTGTCTCTCAGAAATAAATAAACATTAAAATTTTTTTTAAATCCAGTTTCAGAAAAGTTTTAGCATAGGTGGCTTTTTATCATCCCTTGGTGATCCCTTTTAGCAACTGATTTTAGAAACTAAAAGGTCTGAAGTGGTAAATAAAATAAACCAGTAGAAGAGCAAAATCTTTATTTAAACACTTTTTTCTTCACTACTCTGAAATACTCTTACCAACAGAAAATTCTTAAAAAATATGGTCGTAAACAAAGGCTTGATAACAGTGTGTCAATCATCAGATTAAAGATGAGTTAACTCTCATATTCCCCTAGATCTATATAGAGCAATCTTTTTGTGTAATGGACCAATTCCCGGGGGTGGGGGGTGGTGCTTAAGGGCCACTTAATAGGAATTGTAACATGTACAACTCTGCATAAACATTTTTAATGCTTCTCTGTAGCTAAAGGGTTTTATTCATTGATTGAAAGTATAAGAAAAAGTACCTGGCCATTGTTGGGAGGAGGGGGATATGATGATGAGAGGAAAGGAATAAAATTAAGGATATTTTAAAGAATCTCACTCAGAATAATGGGGTAGACAGAGTAAAAATGGTAGGTGGAAAATGCTTTGTGAAAATCCTTTCCCCTCTTTTGGCTAATAGAATAGCTTCCAGGTTTGAGTCCCTTTAGCTTGTTTACTGTGTACTTCGTCAGATGCAGGGTATACATAATTCCAGATGTCATGTCCTTGTCCATGACAGCAGCAGCATCCTGGAATGGTAGGTAAGGCAGCTGGATTTTCTCAGCTTGGGAGAGCTTTTTCACTTTATGCTTGAATATGATTAACAGTATTACCATCTCTAATATTTTAAGTTTCTTTTCCATGAAATTATGTTTTGTTCTGTATATTATTAAATCACTGTCCCCACATTAGGGTAGGGAAAGAAGGGGAAAATTGTCAAATTCTTACTTGACTCCTTATTTAGTCCTCTACTTCCTACCCTTAAAATCCCTCACTGCCAGCTCCTGTGCCAACACTGCCCCTCTCATTCTTTTATTAAAACCATCGTGCAGGGTGCCTTGATGGCTCAGTCGGTAGAGCATGCAACTCTTTTATCTCAAAGTGCTGAGTTCAGGCCCCATGTTGGGCATGGAGCCTACTTAAGTTTTAAAAAATAAAAACTATCATGCAGTTTCTTGACTAGAAAGACTTTGTGGAGTTGTGCCTGGGTGGCTCATTCGGTTGAGCTTCTGACTCATGATTTCAGCTCAGGGCATGATCCCAGGATTATGGGATCAAGCCCTGCAGTGGGCTCCATGCTTCCTGTGGAGCCAGCGTAGGATTCTCTGTCTTTCCCTCTGCTGCTCTCCCTCATGCACATGTAGACACACACATACTGTCTCTCTCTCAAATAAAAAAGACCTCTTTGGTGTTCCATAGCCTGTCTCATTTCAGGTTGGTATTACTCTTTTGATATATTTATTTTCTTAAGTTGTACCTCATAATCATTAATAGAATTAAAGTTAGTATTGCTGTGTTCTGTATTACAGATTTTTGAGTAAAGAGAAAAAATGAAAATGTGTTAAAAGAGCAGCTGAAAATCTTACTATTTAGATCCTATAAGCCCTGTTTTTGCTGGTGATAGTTTTTCAAGTTTTTAAAATACTTCACACAGATAAGAGAGGAAATATGTTTAATAATAGTGAACATTTACGTATCCAGCATCCAGTCCCCCAAATAAAATCTTACCAATACTTGGGGGCACCCGGTTGGTTCAGTCAGTTAAGGGTAGTGACTCTTGATTTTGACTCAGGTCATGATCTCACAGTTGTGGGATCAAGCCCCACATGGGGCTCCTCACTGAGTGTTGAGCCTGCATAAGATTCTCTCTCCCTCCTGCTGCCCCTCCCCTATACCGCATGCTCACTTGTGCATTCTCTCTCTCAAAAAAAAAAAAATATATATATATATATATATATATCTGTATATGTGTATATAACACATGTATATATATGGGGATCCTGGGTGGCTCAGTCGGTTAAGCGTCTGACCCTTGATTTCAGCTCAGGTCATGATCTCATGGTTTGTAAGTTCGAGCCCTACATCAGGCTCTGTGCTGATAGTTCAAAGCCTGCTTGATATTTTCTGTCTCCCCCTCTCTCTGCCCTTGTCTGCTTTCTCTCTGTCTTGAAATAAATAAACTTAAAAAAAAAAAAAATACCTATCTTACCAATGCCTTTGAATGCTGGTGTTTCCCTCCTGACTGTATCCCCATCTCCCCCTACCCTTGGGTGTAGTCAGCATCTTAAGTTTTGTTTTTCATTTTCTTGGTTTCCTTTATAGTTTTTTCACATATGTACCTAAGTCTTTTTTTTTTTAATGTTTAGTTGTGGGTTTTTTTAGTGTTTTCAAGTTTTTTACTTTATGTACATAGATGATTTTGCATGTATGTTCTACAGTGTACTTTTTTGCATTTAAATTTATGTCTGAGACTTGCCCATCTCGATGTATGTTATATATATATAGTTCATTTTTATGGCAATTTTTAAATATAAGATTCACATACCTTAAGATTCATTCCTTTTTTCTTAGTCCATTTGGGCTGCTATAACAAAAATACCAAAGACTGGGTAGCTTTTAAACAGCACAAATTTACTTCTCACAGTTCTGGAAACTGTCAAGTCTCAGATCAAGGTGAGGCAGATTCACTGTCTGGTGAGGCACTGCTTCCTGGTTTCTCTATAACCTCACATGGCAGAAGGGGCAAAGGGAGCCCTCTATCTTCTTTTATATGAGGGCTTTAATTCCATTCATGAGGGGATTCACCCTGGGGATTGAGTTCAACCTAGAAAATTAGAGGGGATGCAAACATGCAGTCTATAACACATTTAAAGTGTAGTATTCACCATTTCTTAATATATTCATATAATTTTATTCATTTTTTACTGTTGTAAAATAGTCCATTGAATAGATACACTCTAATTTATATTTTTCTCTTATCAGTAGCATTAAGTTGAGGCTACTGCAAACAAAGCTGGTATGAGCAACCTTCTAAGTGTTTCCTGGCACACGTACACAAGAAATTGTTGTGATATAATCATGCAAGTAGTATTACCAGGTAGATAATGCCAAAAGGTAGCTAATTCTAAAGCATTTGTACCTATTTATTTTTCTCAGTGTTTTATGAAATCAGGAATAAATACTTATTTTCTCTTACTCTTGTTGAATTCATGCTTCTTGGTAAAGATCAGATATATTTTATGTGAATGATAATGTTTTTGTATTTTTCTAGGACTTTGCTGCTATTTGAACACAGTGATATTGTTGTCATCTCACTACTCAGTGTTTTGTTCACTAATTCTGGAGGAGGACCAGCAAAGGTACAATTTTCTTTTATTAGTTACTTGAATATTGAAAGTATACATGTAAAGTATTAACTAAAGCAATTAAATGATATCTTTTAGCATTTAAAAGAATGTAAAGGTGGGGGCGCCTGGATGACTCAGTCGGTTAAGCACTGACTCTTGATTTCGCTCAGATCATGATCTCACAGTTCATAAGTTCGAGCCCCACATTGGTCTCCTCACTGACAGCTGGAAGCCTGCTTGGGAGTCTCTCTCTCTCTCTTCCTCTCTTTCCGCCCCTCCCCCCATGCTTGCCCACACACTTTCTCTCTCTCAAAAATAAATAAATAAAAGAATTCAGGGGCTTTTTCTGCTAATTTTAACTTTTTCTTACAAACTTTTTTTACTTTTTATTCCAAAATCATCATATGTTCCCAGAAAGTGGCAAAAAGAGCACGAAGAGCACCCTTCACTCAGTTTCAGTGGTAACTTCTTACCCAACTCAAACACACTATGGAAACCAAGAAATTGACATTGATATAATCCATAGACCTTATCAAGATTCAGAACTGTTTGATCACCACAAAAATCTCCATCATGCTGTAGCCAGGCCTGTCACCCACCTTATTCTTTCTTCTTTCTTTTTTTTTTTTTTTTTTTTTTAATTAATTTTGAGAGAAAAAGAGCAAAGGAGGGGCAGGGAGAGAGAGGGAGCGAGAAGCAGGCACTGAACTGTCAGTGCAGAGCCCAACCCGGTGCTCAATCTCACGAACCATGAGGTCATGACCTGAGCCAAAATCAGGAGTCAGCTGCTTAACCACCTGAGCCACTCAGGTGCCCCTCACACACCTCATTTTTAACCCTTATTTGTCATTTTTGGAAAATACCTAAGAACTTGTTATAAAGTCTAATGAGCATTTTGCCAACTAGGCAGCTTTATTTATCTTTTTTTTTTTTTTTTTTTTTTTGAGAGTGCACACATGAGCGGGAGAAGGGTAGAAGGCTTGGAAGAGAATCTTAAGTAGGCTATACACTCAGTGCAGAGACCTACTCAGGGCTCAGTCTCACGACCCTTAAATTGAGAGTCAGACATTTAACCTACTGAAGGTACCCCAGAAGCCTTCTTTATCTTAAATAACTTAAGAATTATCCTTCTTTGGTAAATGAGTCATAAATCTGCAATTCCAAATTCTTAAAACTACAGTATTTCTGTTTTACCAAATTGAATGCTTTCTGTGCATGGTACATTGTCCCAGTTACAGGGGAAAGGAGAAATAAAGATAAACAAGGTGTAGTAGTCCGTGTTCTAAAAGGAGCTGTTTCAAGCTGAGTATTGGAGGCACATGAATAAAATTAAGTGAACAAAGTAATATGCCAAGGAGAGCAGAGAGACTACCCAGCCCATAGATTTCAAATAGGATCATTAATATTAAAGCATATGCCAATATTTTTTTCTTTTAATGTTTATTTTATTTTGAGAGAAAGAGAGCGTGAGCAGGAGAGGGGCAGAGAGAGAGGGGCAGAGAGAGAATCCCAAGCAGGCTCTGTGCCATCAGTACAGAGCCCAACAAGGGGCTCGAATTCACAAACCATGAGATCATGACCTGAGCTGAAATCAAGAGTTAGTTGCTTAACTGACTGATCCACCCAGGCGTACCCTGTATGCCACTCTTTCTTTGATCCCATTCATATATTATGCCGTAATAAATGTCAAGTGGAGCACCTGAGTGACTGAGTTGGTTAATTGTCCGACTTCAGCTCAGGTCATGATCTCACAGTTTTGTGAGTTCAAGCCCCACGTTGGGCTCTGTGCTGACAGTTTAGAGCCTAGAGCCTGCTTTGGATTTCTGCGTCTCCCTTTCTCTCTCTGCCCCTCCCCCACTCATGGGTTTTCTCTCTCTCTCTCTCTCTCTCTCTCTCTCTCTCTCTCATTATTTTAAATAAATAAATATTTAAAAATAAAAAAATGTCAAGTGGATTGAAGAGTTTTGTGGACACAAATATATAATAAAATAAATGTAGAATTAAAATATGTAAAATGTATTAAATAATATAAATATATAACATACAAAATAATATAAACATGTATAATATATAAAATAAATATATGTAAAATAAAATAAATTATGAGGAGAAAACCTTCTGAGCATAAAAGCAGTGGGAAAAAATCACAATGGGAAAACTCAGTAAATTTGATTTCATTATGATTATAACCTTCTATGTAACAGAAGTCATTGTGCAGACAACAAACTAACAATAACAACAAAAATTACCACAAGTAAAAGTTTTACATTTCTTTTAAAATATAAGTCACTCAAGTAAGTTAAGAAAAATGCTTAAGATTCTCAGTAAAAATGATCCAAGGGCGGGGAAAGACAACTCACAAAAGAAATACAACTGACTTTAGGGGCACCTGGATGCCTCAGTCAGTTGAGCATCTGACTATTGATTTCAGCTCCCATCATGATCTCAGTCTCATGATGTGAGGTTGAGCCCCACGTCAGGTTCTGCACTGACAACATGGAGCCAGCTTGAGATTCTCTCTCTCACTCTCACTCACTCTCTCTCTCTCTCTCTCTCTCTCTCTCACACACACACACACACACACACACACACACACACACACACACTAAATGCTTTTTAAGAAAGAAATAAAAATGACTTAAAAACAAAAAATTTGTTGCAGTTAGACTCAGAAATGAGAGTATAAATCATATATATTTTCTCATTAGTGTGTTACAAATCTGGGCATCTATCCACCAGCAGGGTTTTTTTTCTTAGCTGTGACTGAAGCACTACAAAATTTCATTTGCTCTCTTTGACAAAAGATTAAATTACATTCTCCATAGCTGGGTATTGTTGATATTGTGTGGTTTATGTGTACTGACTTTTGTCAAAATATCTACCACTCTAAGAGAATTTATCAAGTATAGTGGTGATCACATTAATGAATAGGACTCTCGCTTTAAATTTTAACTTTTATTTAATGAAAGTGTATGGTAGTACACCTATAAATTTATAAATACAGAATGTATAATAATGCTATTTGGATGGCTTTTATACCCAAAATTCTGAAGTATTTGCATAAACTAGGCAGTATGTTCCTCCTATGATTTTTTTTTTTCATCAAAATCCTTTCCCTGGAATGAGAATATAAAATTTAAAAATTTATCAGCTTTTAAATGCTCTGCACCTTTACTGGATATGAGAAATGACTGCCAATTTTCTTAATGTGCCCTCTTAGTTCTGTTTCCACAGAAGAGTCATAACTAGAATATTGATATTATTATCAATAATTAGCTGTAAATTAACTGTCTATCACTTGCATGTTGTAGAATAAAGTAAGTTCATGCTAATAATTCTGTAGCTGCTTGAGCTTTTCAACCCGAAGCAAAATAACATTTAGGGATATTAATTCTGCAAACATAAATGGTTTGTGCATGGTAACATGCCTAGTCCTATGAACAAGGAGACAGTTGAAGTCATCATTATTATGTGCCTTAAATGCCCTTAAACTATTCTGCAGAATTTGTTGTAGCTCTTTGCTTTTTTTATCTGTTAATACTGCTTATTTATGTTATATAGTAGAAGGGCTTTAATGTCAGCTGTTATTTTTTCTTCACATATTTATTTGAAAACAATTTTTCTTTAGTATTTGTATAGTCATGGTCTTAAAAATCAACTCTTAAAATAGTCATCCTAAGTAATATTTTCTTCATTTTCAGACAAGAGGGGCTGCTTTTTTCATTATTGCTGTGATCTGCCTATTGCTTTTCGACAATGATGATCTCATGGCTAAAATGGCTGAACACCGTATCCTTTTGCAATAGATTGGAATTATATAGTCTTGAAAATAGGAAACTGGCAGAATGGGACAAGGAGGATTGAATTAAACTGATCAGTCATGAATGAAACTTCCATGAGTTAATGTAGGTATTCAAATAATGAGTAAATTTATTCTAAATTAAATATTTTATGGCGTCCTAATCAATATATTCTACAGAGACAGTGAAAGAATATTTTAGAATGTCCTGGTGCTTAAAACAAAACAAAAAAAAAAGGATTTGCCAGTCAACAAAATCAATCTGTTGGCTCCCTTGTAACAAATTTAACAATTCAAATACTTGATTTAGAAGTCAGTTGCAATTATTAAATATAAACTTTTTTTTTGAAATTTAATGAAAAATCTTTGGCATCTTCTTGCCGAAAAGAAAAAGTTGAAATTCCTTAACCTGGTAATCACTCTTTTGCTCTAAACTGTTATTTCCAGTTCAGCTTCTACTCTTCTATAACCCCAACTTTCCAGTCAAATAAGTATACCCCTTTTCCTCTACAAACAGACATGCCTTGTTCCTGCCTGTCCATACCCCTTTGCCCGCTCCACTTAGCAGAACTTGGAACACCAGTTTTAATTCTTCTGGTTACTGATACTGTTCTAGAGCCTGTTACTTAAACAACAATTTACTTTCTTAGACTGAAAGAGGGTGGCATGACTGCAAAACTCCACATTGCTTGTGATATGTCTCCGCCCCACCAACCCTTTCTACTTGCTGCTTTACTGAGGCTTATGTGGTCAGTGATTTAGAAATAGATTTAGGATTGATTCGACCTCTTGTTCTGAAAGAGCAACCTTAATTCCTTGGTAGGAATGGTCCAAAATGTTCCTTGGTCTTGTCCCTTTGCCCTACTCATAGTATGCATGCATATACTTTTGAAGGTTAACTCCTGAAATTTAACAACTGTATCTCAAGCACTATTATAATTGTTTTGGAGACAACAAAAATACAAGCCATTCCAATTTATAAATTATGTCCCAAAATTAAATATTTAATTGTTTTGTTTTTAAGGGCAATATATTGTTGCAGGTAGTCAGGTTTGGGGTTCCCAAACTAGTCTCTAGTCAACCCAAAATAATGTAGCTAAAATTTTAGGAGGACTTCAGAATTCAAAGAGTTAATATTTGGGGTTTTTCTTCCTTTACTGCAACTCACTTAGCTGAAGGACATCATGACAGCGCTCTAACTCACATGCTTTACACAGCCATTGCCTTCTTAGGTGTGGCAGATCACAAGGTATGTTCTTTTCTTTGTTCCTAACATAATCAAGAGATTTTGAAAAATTACCACAACTGTAACTTTAAAAGTGCATTAAAGTAAGTTATCAGTAATTTACAGTACTGCCTGACATTTAAGTAGTTCGGTAATTTAGGATATGGAAAAAACATAATAGTTCCATTTCTTCCAATACTATGTATTGAAGGATTGAATGAACCGTGTGTTTCTAACCAAACTTATGTAATTTTATTTATAGGGTGGAGTATTATTGCTAGTACTGGCTTTGTGTTGTAAAGTTGGTTTTCATACAGCATCCAGAAAACTCTCTATAGATGTTGGTGGAGCCAAGCGTCTTCAAGCTTTATCCCATCTTGTTTCTGTGCTTCTCTTATGTCCATGGGTCATTGTTCTTTCTGTGACAACTGAGGTAAGAGCAGGAATGTATTGGTCATAAGTAAAATGAATTGCTGTTACCTATAAATTTTAGTTCATTTCAGTACATTGTATTTTATTTCACTTCGAGCTTACAAGTGTTGTAAGTTATCTTTGCTTTTTTTCATAATTTTTGAAAAATTTTTGGAATTTTTATTGCTTATAGAAAATATAAATCAAGTACTATCACATATATATATATATATCCCTCCCATTCCTGTAGCTCAAAGGAATCAGTTAAAGACATAATTTAGGAGGTACCTGAGTGACTCAGTTAAGCATCCGACTCAGGATATCGGCTCAGGTCCTGATCCCAGGGTCGTGAGATCAAGCCCCATGTTGGTCTCCGTGCTGAAAGGGAATCCTGCTTGGGATTTTCTGTCCCTTTCTCTTTCTGCCCGTCTCCCACCCACATGTATGTACATGTGTGCTTGCTCTCTCTCTCTCAAAATAAAATAAATAAACATTAAAAAAAAAAAAAAAAAGACACGGTGCCTGGATGGCTCGGTCGGTTGAGCGTTTGACTATTGATTTTCACTCAGGTCATGATCTTGGGGTTTTGTGGGTTCAAGCCCTGTTTAGGCTCTGCACTGACCCTGTGGAGCCTGCTTAGTTCTCTCCCTCCCCTTCTCCCTCTCCCTCTCCCTCCCCTTCTCCCTCTCCCTCTCCCTCCCCTTCTCCCTCTCCCTCTCCCTCCCCTTCTCCCTCTCCCTCTCCCTCCCCTTCTCCCTCTCCCTCTCCCTCTCCTTCTCCCTCTCCCTCCCCTTCTCCCTCTCCTTCCCCTTCTCCCTCTCCCTCTCCCTCTCCCTCTCCCTCTCCCTCTCTCTCTCTCTCTCTCTCTCTCTCTCTCTCTGCTCTTCCCCAGCTAGCACTCTCTGTATCTCTCTCAAAATAAATACACTTAAAAAATTTATTTTAAGTGTGGTAACGCAACCGATCCCAACCAATCCCGGAGAAGCCGGCGGGAGCCCTGGCGGGAGCCCCGGGGAAAGTTCTCTTTTCTTTGTGAAGGGCAGGGCGCCCTGGAATGGGTTCGCACTGAGAGAGGGGCCCGTGCCTTGGAAAGCGTCGCGGTTCCAAAAAAAAAAAAAATTATTTTAAAAAAAAGACACAATTTAATACTTAACCATGTGTTACTTATACACAAGGATTGTGGATCACTTAGTATTTATAAAATTATTAAACCATAATGCTTTTGTTTTTTAATACTTTGGGGACTACTAGGAAAATGCAGTAATATTTTATATCTCTTATATTTTGGCATTTTATGAATCATATTTAATCACAGTATTTGTTTATATATAAAGAGATTAAAACATAAGATATGAACTTTATACCTGTGCAGTACTGACAATTTCTTTTTTTCTTCTCTGTTTAATTCCTAGAGTAAAGTCGAGTCTTGGTTTTCTCTCATTATGCCTTTCACAACAGTTATCTTTTTTGTCATGATCCTGGATTTCTATGTCGATTCTGTTTGTTCAGTCAAAATGGAAGTTTCCAAATGTGCCCGCTATGGATCCTTTCCCATTTTTATTAGTGCTTTACTTTTTGGAAACTTTTGGACACATCCAATAACAGACCAGCTTCGAGCTATGAACAGAGCAGCACACCAGGAAAGCACTGAACACGTCCTGTCCGGAGGAGTGGTAGTGAGCGCTATATTCTTCATTTTATGTGAGCACTTTTCCCCTTAGGAAATTTCATCTTATGGATTCTGGTGTGGAAGTCATTTACTTAATTTGGGAATTTGTTCAGTGCTTGCATTTAGTGCTGACAGGTACAGTGTTGGTTTGGTAGCTTAAGCTTTTAAAGCTTTTATAATGTTCATGGGTTTTTTTTTCCTTTTTTCAGCTGCCAACATCTTATCATCTCCTTCTAAGAGAGGACAGAAAGGCACTCTAATTGGATATTCTCCTGAAGGAACACCTCTTTATAACTTCATGGGTGATGCTTTTCAGCATAGCTCCCAATCGATCCCTAGGTTTATTAAGGAATCACTAAAACAAATTCTTGAGGAAAATGACTCTAGGCAGATCTTTTACTTCTTGTGCTTGAATCTGGTAAGATTTTTAAATATTAATGACATACCTTAAAAAGTTTAATCTTTTAATATTGATACTTCTGGTAGAATTTTAGTAATTACCAAAATTTCTGATCATCAGGGGCTAAAACTATATTTTCTGTAAGTAATAGGAAGATTACAGGATCATATTCAGACTACTTATGCAACTTTTGAGGCATTTTAGTTGCATCAGTTTAGTGTACTATTTCAAATCCGTAAATATAGTATCCTGTAAAGATTTTTATCTACTTCTTACAGGATCTCACTACAGACCACAGTGCTAACATTTTGTAGCCTAGTTTATTGAGTTCTACAGTCATATAAATGAAACTGTCTCCTTTTAAATGATGTGTAAGATGAACCTATCTGATTTAGTATCTTAACAGTTTATATGAAATGAAATAAAATAGCAGTTATATCATCAAGTAAGGTTTGTGTAATAAACGGTTAAAATTGTCATGATTGCATTCTGATAAATGTATTGAAACAGTATTTCCCAACACATTCCTCCCCTATTTGTCTTTAAACATATTTTAGCTTTTTACCTTTGTGGAATTATTCTATGGAGTGTTGACCAATAGTCTGGGTCTGATCTCAGATGGATTTCACATGCTCTTTGACTGCTCTGCTTTGGTCATGGGACTTTTTGCAGCCCTGATGAGTAGATGGAAAGCAACTCGGATTTTTTCCTATGGGTAGGTACCTTGACCATCAAGGTGATGTGACAAAATGAAAAGATTCTCAGGGCAAATTCCATCTTAGGAAATAAAATTTTAAAAAAAAATTTTTTTAATTTATTTTGAAAGGGAGAGAGAATATGCATGCGTGCGTGAGTGGAGGAGGGGCAGAGAGAGGGGGAGAGAGAGAATCCCAAGCAGGCTCCATGCTGTTAGCACAGAGCCTGATGAGATCATTACCTGAGCTGAAATCAAGAGTTGGCCCCCCATGCACTGAGCCACCCAGGCACCCCAGAAAATACAATTGTATTACTTTTAATACAAATAATTTTTCAGAGCTTTTTTTTTCTTTAATTTGAATTAAGTAAGAGGAAATAAACCAAGCATGATACTGAATGGCAGTGAGCTCAAGATTATGCTCTCTGCCAAATCCATCTTAATGGAGGTAGCAAAAATTAGTTAGATTTTGAGCTCTTTGCCTAACAGTTTCTTTGAGACACTGGAATGTGCATGGTCATTCACATCTTTGCTGTTATAAACAGTATTCAAACTTTGAAGTGGCTATGCATGAAATGCCCTTTCATTAACTGAATTCATTTCAACTGAATTCATTTCAACAAATACTAGAATCCCTGATTTATATGATGAATTTTGATAAGACCCTAAATAGATTGATAAATTCAGCTATTTTCAACCGTTTATATTCTGAAAGACAGAGGGGCCAAAGATACAAATAATTTTGGTACAAAGCAGAATCTGTGTGTTGTGACAGAGGTACAGAGCCCATCAAAGGCTTAAAGGAGAGAGAAGTAACTTCTTGCTAATAAATTAGGCAAGGCCTTGTATAAGAGAGAACATTGAAGAAGGATTTTGATAAATATTTAAAATTTTAACAAACATATACAGAAAGACTCTTTCAGCATTGGTGTGGTGTTTAAAATCTTGATAATTTTCTAGTCTTACTAATTATGTACATAATTGAAGATCTAGACTTATATATCCTCTTTTGTAACATAATAATGTTTATGCTTTAAAAATATTTGTAGGCGCGTCTGGGTGGGTTGAGCGGCCTACTTTGGCTGAGGTCATGATCTCACCATTTGTGAGTTCGAGCCCCACATCAGGCCCTGTGCTGATGGCTCAGAACCTGGAGCCTGCTTTGGATTCTGTGTCTCCCTCTCTCTCAGCCCCTCCCTGCTCGCACTCTGTCTCTCTCAAAAATAAATAAACATTAAAAATGTAAATAAATAAATAAAAATAAAATAAAAATATTTGTCATTTTCCTTTCTAAAAATATTTTTTACATTTCTAGGTATGGCCGAATAGAAATTCTCTCTGGATTTATTAATGGACTTTTTCTAATGGTAATAGCTTTTTTTGTGTTTATGGAGTCAGTGGCTAGATTAATTGATCCTCCGGAATTAGACACACACATGTTAACAGTAAGTCTCTTTTTTTCCTGTTTGATTTTCTACTCATAACCCCTTTAGGTTTCTCCATGCTAAAGTTTAACTACCTGTAATTATTGATGTAGGAAGGTTTTACTTTATTTTTATAATTTAAATTAACATAAGCTCTTGACCCTGTATTTACATTTACACTGCTGACTCTTAGAAATTAATCCTTTTCTCTCATATTTTAGCAGTCAGAATATTAGATGACATTCTAATACATAACAGATATCTTTCTGACTTATCCAGTGTTTTTGTATGAAGATGTGCTTTTATTTTTTTTTTTAATGTTTATTTATTTTGAAAGGGAGCAAGCATGGATGGGGGAGGGGCAGAGAGAGAGGAAGAGAGAAAATTGCAACAGGCTCTGGCTGTCAGAGCAGAGCCCGACGTGCGGCTTGATCTCACAAACCGCGACATATGACCTGAGCCAAAATCAAAAGTTCCACACTTGCGAGTCACCCAGGTGCCCCAAGATGTGCTTTTAAATACCTGAGGAAATTTGCAAAATGTTAGCGAATCAGAAAAATGCTATCATTTTAAAGGCTTTATCTTACAGATTATTTACTGTTAGAAATTTTTAATGTTCTCCCTGTATTGCCATACCTTTATATGTGCTGTTTCTTGAAGCTGGCATGCCCTTCCCTCATATCTGCCTTTCCACCTTCCTCAAGACTTTGCTTGTGTGTCTCAAGTGAGAGATTTTCCCTTAACTCCTGTCTTCCTTCCTCAGTTTCTTAGATTTCCCTTTCTCACTATTCGCATTGTATCTTGCTTTTTGCTTTTTTTTTTTTTTTTTTTTTTAAGCAACATTGAGTTAATTCCTTTGTCATTCTTCCACATGTAAGTGAAGTATCTTGGGGACCTGAATGGTTTATTATTAAGTGTTAAATTCTAGCACTTGGCTTGTAGTTATGAATCTGGTTGGTGGAAGTATATGTTAGTAAAATGCTTTGGATTACAGTTTGGAAATATATTTTGAATTTTAAATGCTCACATCCTTTAACCTTTAATATTTATTACAGAAATACTTGCACAGGTGTGTAAAGGTGCATGATTCATTGTGCCATTGTTCATTATGGCGAAAAAAATCAATAAAAAGACTAATTAAATAAAGATATTGTTTATAGAAAACTAGGTGCCCAGTAAGAAGAATGAGGTACATCTGTATATACAGGCATGAAAAATATTTGTAAGCTGTACTAAGTTAAAAAAATTTTCCAAAGCAGTATTATAACATGATGCTATTATTGGTTTAAAAGGGGATTGATGTATGTATTTTAGTACATGCATAGAGTGTACACTATTCTCTTAGTGACTAACTCAGGGTTAGAATTATAAGGGGGATTATACTTTCTATGTTGTTTTTTTTTCTGGTGAAATCTATACAAATGAAGTATTTATCATTAGAGGACAAGTAGTTGAGATGATGGGGATCTCTTTATGCAGTATTTGATTTAATTCAAAGTTCAGTAACCATCTTCAAGCTCATAAAGCTAACTAAAATTTTAAAGTCTGACAAACAAATGAGCCACAATAAGAAATACATAGTTTCCATATATGATTACTAAAGTAAATCTCTTCTCTTACATCCTTTGGAAATTGATTAGAATTATCTGTACCCGTTATTTTTATATATTCTTTTTTTTTTTTAATTTTTGTTTTTCAACGTTTATTTATTTTTGGGACAGAGAGAGACAGAGCATGAACGGGGGAGGGGCAGAGAGAGAGGGAGACACAGAATCGGAAACAGGCTCCAGACTCAGCCATCAGTCCAGAGCCCGACGCGGGGCTTGAACTCACGGACCGCGAGATTGTGACCTGGCTGAAATCGGACGCTTAACTGACTGCGCCACCCAGGCGCCCCATATATTCTTTTTATAAATCAAATGAATTTCTATGAAGGAGAAATTGTAGACGTACATAAATAACACCCTTAACTATTACCCAAAATCATTTTGTAAGAATAATCAAGGATAAGTAACTTTATGTATCCTTTAGGATATTGTTGTGGCATTATTAAATCCAGACAATGCCATTTATATCTTTGCTTTTCCATTATACTTTTTTTTTTTTACTTTGGCAAATTTTACTGTATTTAAAACACAATAAGACTGTATGTATTTGGAATCTACTAGTTAGTAAATTATAATCATTGCCTTACAAACTGAAATTTACCTAGTAATATAAATGAGATTTCAACTACAGTGTATACTTAAGCAGTACTTTCAAACTCTATTTTTTTTTTTTCAACGTTTATTTATTTTTGGGACAGAGAGAGAGAGAGCATGAACGGGGGAGGGGCAGAGAGAGAGGGAGACACAGAATCGGAAACAGGCTCCAGGCTCTGAGCCATCAGCCCAGAGCCTGACGCGGGGCTCAAACTGACGGACCGCGAGATCATGACCTGGCTGAAGTCGAACGCTTAACCGACTGCGCCACCCAGGCGCCCCTCGAACTCTATTTAAATAAACAAAACAAAACTTTAGCATAATTTATTTATTCATGAACCATGAACCAGGTGCATATTATTCTTAATCACTTGCTTAAAGCAAGTCCAAATCCTTCTACTTGCCAAAACTTTGGTTTTTGGAAGTTAAAAATGTTTCCTCTAAAATACTCAAAAATCCGATTTTTAAAAATTTTGGATTTCCAAACAAAACTACATTAATAAGTAAATAAAATTTCTGAATTTCCTTATTGAACTTTGTGAGGTTTTACCATACTTTTAAAACCATAAACAGAAAAACATTTAGATCTGTAGTAACTTTTAAGTAACAAATTTATTTTTTTAACTACAAATTGAAGGTTTTCTTTTCTCCTTTTACTAGCCAGTCTCAGTTGGAGGGCTGATAGTAAACCTTATTGGTATCTGTGCCTTTAGCCATGCCCATAACCATAACCATGGAGCTTCTCAGGGAAGCTGTCATGCGTCTGATCACAGCCATTCCCACCATATGCATGGACACAGTGACCACGGACATGGTCACAGCCACGGATCTGCAGGCAGAGGCATGAATGCTAACATGAGGGGTGAGTCCTTGCCAAATATTGTCCTACCTTTCAGTTGTGTTCTGAATTCACACTGTCTTACTTGTATTAAGTATTAGGCTTCTGGTACAGCTTTATTTTTGTACAACAATCTGTGGTTAAAAAATAAATAAATAAATAAAGTCATCTGTTGTAGAAAATGCTCACATTGGTTCATAAATGTCAATTTTTAAACAGATTATTATAGAGTCCTTTTCCTGTGACATTTGCATAAATATTATTTGGAACGGGAACACTGAGTGTGTCATTATGAACTTTCACTACAAAAGAACCAGGAAATTTTTATTGTATTATAAATATACATGGGGGAATTTTTATCACTTACTGTGTTAAATTATATATTCTGATGGTTTAATAGAAGTAATTTGCGTAATGTCAAAACTTGGCTCATGTGTGATTTCTAGGAAAACCACACCATCATAAAACTTAACGCTCTCTGTTACCGTTGCCTATATTTTTCCCTTTACCACTGGTCTGTGAATTGTTTGAGAGCAGTGACCTTGTTTTTTGTTGTTGTTTTTTTTTTAAGTACCATCCCCTAGCAGAATTTCTGGTGCATAGTAGATACCCAGTATTGTTTATAAAATGGATAAAAGAACTAAATTAGATGTGCTTTAATTTTTAATGTTTTCACGTGTTTTACTTGCAGGTGTATTTCTACATGTTTTGGCAGACACGCTTGGCAGTATTGGTGTGATCGTATCCACAGTTCTTATAGAGCAGTTTGGATGGTTCATTGCTGATCCCCTCTGTTCTCTTTTTATTGCCGTATTAATATTTCTCAGTGTTGTTCCACTGATTAAAGATGCCTGTCAGGTTCTACTTTTGAGATTGCCACCAGAATGTGAAAAAGAACTACATGTTGCTTTAGAAAAGGTACTGTGTGTAATTTCTTTACTATATTTTTTCCTTTTATTGTTATTTTTTAATGTTTTATTTTATTTTTGAGAGAGAGCATGTGCACGCATGCAAACGGGTGGAGGGGCAGAGAGAGGGAGAGAGAGGATTCGAAGTGGGGTCTGCCCTGACAGCAGAGAGCCCAGTGCGGGGCTCAAACTCACAAATGGTGAGATCATGACCTGAGCTGAAAATGAACACTGACTGAGCCACCCTGGTGCCCCTATTTTTTCCTTTTAAAATAGCATTTGAAATTGAGTAAGTTGACCCAACTAGGAATGTGAAAAATATGAATGAAGAAAATACAGTCTTATTTAAAGGACATAAAAATAAGTACTGAATAAATGGAGACATTTTTCTTGGATGGGAAACAGTATTGTAAAGATGTTGCATTTCTTTTATTTAAATCTCAGTGCAGTTGCCTTTCCTTGGGATTTTTGGGTTTTTTTCCTTTTGTTTGTTTTATTTTGTTATCCAGTATTACTTGGAAGCTTATTTGGAAGAGTTAATGCTTGAGAATAACACAAAAAAACCATAAATTACAGAATTAACTAATAGGATGCTGTTTGGTGATTATAAAGTTATGGAATTATCCAACACAAATAATAGTTTTGTTTTTGCACAACAGTAAACACATAAATCAATTTTTTTTAAATTGGTGGTCCAGAAACAGACCCAGGAATTTATGGAATTCAGTATGTAGCAAAGCTTGGCATTTTAGATCAGTGGGGAGAAAGGGTGGACCTAATTAATATTTCTACTTAGTGGAATATAAAAAGCTGTATCTCTTTACCACCAAAAATCAAAATGTATTTCCAATGTACTGGATATGTAAAAGATAAAAAATGATGAAGGTACTAAAATAAAGTAGAAGAATACTTTCAGGGCTACAGAGGTAGAGAAAGCCTTTTTAATAAGTTCGAATTGAAACCAGAAGCCAAAAAAGGACAAAAAACAATCCATAGATTGGAGCAGTTAAAAATTGTTGATTGGCAAAAGACTCCATTAACAAATAAGAATTACAGAAGGCAGACAAGAGAAAAATATTTGCAGCACATATAAGCAACCAGAGACTTACTGTGCATAATTTTTTAAATTAAGAGAGTCTTGGGGCGCCTGGGTGGCTCAGTTGGTTGGGCAGCTGACTTCAGCTCAGGTCATGATCTCACAGCTTATGGGTTCAAGTCCTACATTCAGCTTGGAGCCTGGAGCCTGCTTCAGATTCTATGACTCCCTCTCTCTCTGCCCCTCCCCTACTCACATTCTGTCTCTCTCAAAAAATAAACAAACACTAAAAAATTAAAAATTAAAAAAAAAAAAATCAAGAGAGTCTTGAGGCGCCTGGGTGGCTCAGTGGGTTGAGCTCCAGCTTCAGCTCAGGTCATGATCTCACAGTTCGTGAGTTTGAGCTCCATATCAGGTTCTGTGCTGACAGCTCAGAGCCTAGAGCCTGCTTCAGATTCTGTGTCTCCCTCTCTCTGCCCTTACCCCTCTCATTCTCATTCTCTCTCTCTCTGTTAAAAATAAAAAAAATATTTTTATAAAACAAATTTGTTTAAAAAAGAAAGTCTTGGGGCGCCTGGGTGGCGCAGTCGGTTAAGCGTCCGACTTCAGCCAGGTCACGATCTCGCGGTCCATGAGTTCGAGCCCCGCGTCAGGCTCTGGGCTGATGGCTCAGAGCCTGGAGCCTGTTTCCGATTCTGTGTCTCCCTCTCTCTCTGCCCCTCCCCCGTTCATGCTCTGTCTCTCTCTGTCCCCCAAAAAATAAATAAACGTTGAAAAAAAAAAAATTTTAAAAAAATTAAAAAAAAAAAAAAAAAAAAAAAAAAAAGAAAGTCTTGTAAGAAAATGGACTAGAATATAAATCAGCAATTCACAGAAAAAACAAATACAATAGAAATTTTTTTCAGCTTGTGGTTTGCCATGTCATATTTTCTTTTAAAGAAAGCCTCACCCATTGTGGGGCTCAAACTCACTCAAGATAAGAGTCACATGCTCTACCAACTGAGCCAACCAGGCACCCTTGCCATATCACATTAAATCAGGATCTGCTGATGAAAAGTTGGCATCTTGAATATTAAAGGAATAGCATCTTAACCCACTGTTTTCATAAATAAAATTAGTAGTTCCCTCACCTTCTTGTTATTAGTGAATACTACATTATTCTAAAAGTGAAAAAAAGTTTTATTTCAAAAATAATGTATGTCCATTATGGGAAAAGGAAAACTTCAAAATACAGAAAAGCACACACACACAAAATCACATCTACCACCTAGAAAGAAACCTCTTTATATTTTATTTTATTTTATTTTATTTTATTTTATTTTATTTTATTTTTATTTTTATTTTATTTTAGTAATCTCTGCCACCAATGTGGAGCTCAAACTCATGGTCAAGAGTTGCATGCTCTAGGGGTGCCTGGGTGGCTCAGTTGGTTAAACGTCCAACTCTTGGTTTCAGCTCAGGTCATGATCTCACGTTTCAGGAGTTCGAGCCCCACATCAGATTCTAAGCTGACAGCACAGAGCCTGCTTGGGTTCTCTCTCTCTCTCTCTGCCCCTCCCCATTTGTGCTGTCTCTGTCTCTCTCAAAATAAGTAAATTAAAAAAATATATTTTAAAAAAAAAAGAGGGGCACCTGGGTGGCTCAGGTGGTTAAGTGTCCGACTTCGGCTCAGATCATGATCTCACGGTTTGTGAGTTCGAGCCCCACGTCAGGCTCTGTGCTGACAAGTCGGAGCCTGGAGCCTGTGAAGGAGATTGTGTGTCTCCTTCTCTCTCTGTCCTTCCCCTGTTCACACTCTGTCTCTCACTCTCTCTAAAAATAAAATAAAAAAGCATTTAAAAAGAAAAAAGAAAAGAGTTTCATGCTCTGCCAACTGAGCCAGCCAGGTGCCCCTGGAAAGAAGCACTTTTAAAAATTGTTTTTCTATATTTTAGGTATTTTGAACATGGCAAAAAACTATTTTGTGCTACTTTGTAAATTTTTCCCCATTTAATTATGTCATATTGATAAATACCTTTAATACATTTTTGATGACAGTGTCCTATTACATTATATGTGTTGTCTGTTTTTAACCAGTTCTCCATTACTAAGCATAAAGGATATCTTTTGAACATGTTTCTATACTAAATAATATGTGAATGTATGTATCAACATGAGGAAACCATTTAGTCCATTGAATGTATCCCAAAGTTTAGCATCGGTAAAGTACCTCTTCAAGAAGGGAAAATGGGTGTGCAACTATTCACTTCCGATTCAGAGCTGTCTTCCTTGGCATCACTCTTTTGGAAATATTTTACTTCAAGCGAGTTGTCCCTTTCCTTTCTCACTTCCTTGCTCTCCTTATTATCTTTTTTTTTTCTTCTTAAGAGAGGGAGAGAGAGGATCCCAAGCAGGCTCCACACTTGTCAGCACAGAGCCTGATGTGGGGATCGATCCCGCGAACCTTGAGATCATGACGTGAGCCAAAATCGAGAGTCAGACACTTAATCATCTGGTTCCTGGACCAAAAAGATTGCTTTGTGTTAAATAAATTAGGCTTTATGTCCATTTATATCACCTCTTTTTTTATCTTACAGATACAGAAAATTGAAGGATTAATATCATACCGAGACCCTCATTTTTGGCGTCATTCAGCCAGTGTTGTGGCAGGAACAGTTCATATACAGGTGGCATCCGATGTGCTGGAGCAAAGAATAGTACAGCAGGTGATCAGCTTTTCTTTTTAAAGTAATTTCAGTTGAGTTAATTCATGCATAAATTTGCACACATCATAAATTACACAGTTCAGTAATCATTTGACTGTTCAAAAACATCAGTCTTTGGCTGTCTAAAGATAATATAACTTATTTTTTACATCTAGATTTGTTTTCTGCCCAAAAATGGTAAAAATTAAGTTTTAGTATTTAGAGCACAAGCTTAAGGTAATGTTAAAATATCACTTGTGATCCACCTTGGTTCCCAATAGGTTATCTAGAGATTAATTATTATAAATATAGCTCTAGATTAATAATAATCACAATAAAGTTGGCAAGGTATATGCTATGGTTGGAGGTAAGAATCAAAATAGTTTTAATATCCCTTTTCTAAACATACCAAATTGGAAACAAAAGCTGTTTTTCTTTTCAAATTGGAATGTCAGGTCAGTAATTTACAGGTCTTCTAAAAGATTATATTTAACATTTTACCAAGTAAATAATAAACATTACTTTGAGGATTATCTTTTTTTTTTTATGTTTATTTATATTTGAGAGAGAGCGTGGGCAGGGGAGGGGCAGAGAGAGAGACAGAGACAGAATATGAAGCAGGCTCCAGACTCTGAGCTGTCATCACAGAGCCTGATGTAGGGCTCAAACTCATGAGCTGTGAGATCATGACCTGAGCCGAAATCAGATACTCAACTGACTGAGCCACCCAGGCGCCCCGGGGATTATCTTTGACTATCTGTGGCTATGAAAAAAATGTCCTATCAGTTATTTGAGACATATGTACTAAATGCACTAATCTAAATGCTTTAAAATGTATGGGTTTTTATAACAGGTTACAGGAATACTTAAAGATGCTGGAGTAAACAATTTAACAATTCAAGTGGAAAAAGAGGCATACTTTCAACATATGTCTGGCCTAAGTACTGGATTTCATGATGTTCTAGCTATGACCAAACAAATGGAGTCCATGAAATACTACAAAGATGGTACTTACATCATGTGAGATAACTCAAGGATTACCTCTGGGGTATGGACAATGAAGATGAAATTGCTTGGTATTTATAATATTGCCAGAAGGAAGAAAATTGCACATAATTGTACAGAAACATTTTGCTGTATTTGAGACAAATTCTAAAGTTCCCTACTATTGGATCAAGGAATCTTTCATAAAAGAAATTTAAATACAGAATGAAGCATTAATTGTACAAGTAAAATAATTACTTGAATTACGTGTATAATGAGAATCTTAAAATTTGAACATGTGTCACATCATCTTCGAAAATGAACATATAATGATGGATTCTGGTGAAGACCAAAATTACTTCTGTGTGTTTACTTTCTATCATAAAATATCTCCATTGTAAATAATGTATTTACATGTTTATTACAAAGACCCAAATGAAAAATTTTTAGTCAATTTTTTGCATAGCCCTAGGATAAAATAGGAATAAAAGTTCTATATTTATGGATTTTCTGTATATAAAACTGGTTTCTAATTATAACTTAAATCCATTACGTAAAAGCTGTATTGCCACTTTAAATGTAAACTAAATTATTTAGGAGAAACCAACCACTGAAATGAGACAAGCTGAAATGAGAATAGGGAATTAAAACATTATTGATGTATTGAAAACCAACCACTCTGTAAAATAAATTTTTTTTACTTTTGGTAATATTTGCAAATGAATAATTACTTTATTAGGGTAAAGAATTTTACCAAGTTGTGTGCATATTATTCGATCACTTGTCTTCTTCCTCTGTAGTAGAATGTTCCATTTCTTGTAATGCATCTGCCATTCCAAGTTGCTTATCAAGCTGGTATCCACGCAGTGCTAGGGTTTTCATCTATTCAATTAGCTCCATATTTTGTGGAATAGCCAGTTGAGAGAATCATAGATAATTGTCAATTCATGTTTGAATTTTCTGCCTTTAGACTAACGTAATTTTTTTTTTAAGTTCTGGAACATGTAGATCTATAAGAAATATCAAAGGAAAGGTAGTTATTTTAAAGTTTAGTAGGTAAATCTTGTCCATAAGTATTTGGGCACCATGACATCAAAATACTTACCCTGTAACTATTTTCTATAGCAATATCTAATTTATATTTTTTCATTTCCAGTTTAAAATGAATTTATAGTCTGAAAAGACTGTATGATAAATATATTATAATATATGCCGTTTTATGAACACCAAAGAATGTTGTTCAAAAGACATTTTTGAATACCTATTTATAAACAGGTGAATATTTTCATTCTTATAATAGGAATTTTGATAAGTAGGATGAAATAATTTTAGTATGGTTACTATTTTCTTATCTATACCATAATGGCAAACATGTATTGTAAATCATATTTTTATCTTACCAATTTTAATATGTGAGAGGTTTTAGAAATTTGTTATAAGTTATTTTGATATTCTTTGTCTTTACACATTTTCTGGTCCAGAATCTTCAATACATATTAAAATTTTTGAGTGGTGGGAAAATAATCGCATATTGATGTTTTAATGCAATTTTGGTTTGTTAAAAAAAATTTTAAATAGATAGGTACAATAAATATTGCACCATTATCAAAATTGTCATTTCCCTTTGGAGGCATATAAACAGCAGGAAAGTTAAATTACTGTGATGAGAGATAAGGTGAGAGAGAGGGCAGGGGCTGAAGGTTAAGGGATTGCAGATGGAAAGTAGCACCAGTGTTAAGAACACCAGGGTACTAGGTCTAGCTCATACAAAACCATGTGATTTGAGGTAAATTAGCTTCTCTCAGTATCTTTCTTTTCCTTATACGTAAAGTCAGAATAAAATTTCAAAATCGTAGGGTTATGAGGAGCAAAAGGAATAATGTATGAACAAATAATGTAAGGAAAAAATTTTCTTAATGAATTGAAAGTTGAAAAGGGCTAAATAAAGTTGAGGTTTTCTTACTATTTTAAATCTGCCTTTAAAGGTAGCTTTCAATTTGTCTGTTTTTTTCTATTAAAATCACCATCCCAAGAGATTAACTACATGTTAAATGTATGAATAAGTTCAAAATAATACTCCAAACAGTAGCCTGTAACAGTTCATTTGCACCAAGAAGAATGGTTATGGTTGTTTACCACACCTACTAATTTTTTTCCCCTTCCCTTTATTCCAAGCATTGTTTTTCCCTTATTACCAACTTGGGAGCTCATGATTTCCACTTAGAATTAACTTTACATCTGTTATAGTATAGATTTATTGTTCCTTTTACATAATAATTGATAAAACTTTTGGGGCACCTGGGTGGCATCCGACTTCAGCTCGGGTCATGATCTCGTCATATGAGAGTTCAAGCCCTGCATCAGGCTCTCTGCTTTAAGCACAGAGCCCACCTGAGATTCTCTGTCTCCTTATCTCCCTGCTCACTCTCTGTTTCTTAAAAATAAAACATTTAAAAAAATAATTTAAAAAATTAACAAACTTTACATTTTTCTAATCATAATAGAATAATGAAGCTCTATATATAATTAAATATCTGTAACATAGGATTCGTTTTACTTTAAATTTAGATTATCATTCTCCCCTAAAATTTTAATGCAGAGACGTTTGTTTTTACTAGTTAATGGTCACATTGTTCAGAATTAAAGAGTGAATGGCAAAAAGCTTCACACCTGTCACTCAGATACACAGCTCTCCCTCCTCTCTAGAAATTACCACACTTGGGGCACCTGGGTGACACAGTTGGTTAAGTGTCTGACTCTTGGTTTTGGCTCAGGTCGTGATCTCACAGTTCATGAGTTCAAGCCCTGCGCTGGGATCTGTGCTGACAGCCCAGAGATGCAGAGCCTGCTTAGGATTCTGTCTCCCTCCTTCTCTTCCCCTTCCCGGCTGGCTTGCTCTCTTGCTCTCTCAAAAATAAATAAATATTAAAAAAAAAAAAAAAAAAAGAAATTACCACTTTTCAGTTTCTAGTATATCCTTCCAAATACCTTATGAATGTGCAAATATATGTATGTATTATTTTTCCCTTAGAAATTATTCCATACTTGAAACATTAAGTAGCATCCCCACTTTTTTCCTCAGCTGTGTAGCAACCCTGTGATTTAGCAGCCCTGCATTTTTTTAGATTGGTTCAAATGTTTTGCTATTACAGACTGCTGATATGAGTAGCTTTGCATGAATATTGTGCATATGAGCAGGTAAATATGTAGAATGTATTCCAACATGCAGGAGTTCAAGGTCAAAGGGTTTAGAGCTTGTATAAATGTGAAAAATATTACTAAATTGTACTCCATAGAGATTGTAACAGCTTACCCTTCCATCAGCAATGTTAGAGGTCTTAAAATATTTTAAGACCAGGGGTGCCTGGCTGGCTCAGTTTGTAGGGCATGTGACTCTTGATCTCAGGGTGGTGAATTTGAGCCCCATGTTGGGCATAGATATTATAAGTAAACAAACAAATAATAAATAAATCTCACCTAATAAGAATTCTAACAGTTAAAAAAAAGAATTTTAAGACAATAAAATTCTTAAAAATTTAAGAATTTGGGGGCAAACATTTCTTATAGCCCTAATTCATGTGCAAGTTAAATATGCAGAGATTATATACAGATGCTAAACTGAATTCGATTATAAAACCACTAGTGTTCATTTTTCAGAGTGACCTTTCAGAAGGAAAATTTTCTAGTAAATAATGTATAATAAAATTAAAATGGTAAAGTTGTATTTTTTTAATCAAATTTATTCTATGACTTGTTCCTTGTATCCACAGTACCGTTTCTGAGATGGATAATATTATATTGTCTGCATATCCAAATACAGTGTTCTGTTACATGTTTTTCTTTTCTGATATATTTGTTGAGGTACACTTAGGTACACAATGAAATACATAGATTTTAAGTGCTCAGTTCAGTGAGCTCACTCCAGGCAAGTGGGAGGGAACATGAAACATGCAGCCGCTTTGGAGAACTGTTTGCCAATTTCTTTTAAAGTTAAACATATATCTCCCCTGTGACCCAGCAATTCTGTTCCTGGGTATTTACCCAATTTACCCGAGAAATGGAAAGGTGTGTCCACAAAAAGACTTGTATAAGAATGTACCTAGTCATGATACCCAAATACCAGAAACAACCCAAATAGCCGTCAACAAGATGGATAAATAAACTGAGGCATATTCATAGAACAGTACTGAGCAGTTAAAAAAAAATTACTGTTCTAAAAATGTAGGTAAATATCAAAAACATTATGTCAAGTGAAAGAAGCCAGATTCAAAAGAGTTCTTACTTTATGATTACCTGTATATGAAATCCAAGAGCATCTGGGAGAATCTATTTCCTTGCTCATTCAGATTGTTGACTGAATTCAGTGCTTGTAGTTGTAGGACTGAGGTCCCTGTTTTTTTGTTGGTATCGCAGCTTCTAGAGGCCACCTGCATTCCTTGGCTTCCTCCACCTCCAAACCCAGTACCATGGGTCATATGCTCCTCACCTCAAATCTCTCGTTTCCTCTCCTACTGTTGTATCTTTCTCTGACCTATTTTTCTGCCTTTCTCTTCTACTTCTAAGGACTCATGTGGTTACACCAGGCCCATCCATGAAACATATTCAAAGGTATGTTCATATTCTCAGGTTGTAGGCATTAGGGCAAGGAAGTTTCTTTAATTTTTTATTTATTTTTTGAGAGAGAGCAAGGGAGCATGAGCAAAGGAGGGGCAGAGGAACAGGGAGAGAGAATCTTAGGCAGGCTCCATGCCCAGCACAGAGCCCAACGCCAGGCTGGATCTCACAACCATGAGATCCTGACCTGAGCTGAAACCAAGAGTCAGACAGACACTTAACCAACTGAGCCACTCAGGTGCCCCAGCAAGGACATCTTAAAGGGGAGTGGCTCATTCTGCCTACCACATGGTTGGCTTGGGGAGACAGAATTTATTGAAAAAGGAGCAAGGGGCATCTTTTTGAAGTAATAGAAATGTTCTATATCTAGATCTAACATAGGTGTATATAATTGGCAAAATCCTTTAATTATAACTTACTTATTGCACTTGTGTAAGTGTACCTATAATTTGCTAGTGAGTATTCATTTAGAAGCTACTATATGCTAGGCACTGTATAAACAGTTTACATAATCATCTGTATTTTTTTTCTCCTCATACTCTGGTGTTATATACCAAGTTTGCTTTAACTGATCTAGTTCAATAATGCAGGCTGGTGGAGAAGATTTTTTCAGGTACATTTTGTTCCACTTTATTGCCATCTTCCACTTGATTTTAAAGACCAAGGAGATTTCCCCCTGCAACAAAGTATAGTACACAGATCTATCAATGTTAACAGTCGCCTAGTTACGGGAAACATAAGAAAATAATACATTCAATGGTTTATGGCTTTTTAGACATTCAGTAAATTCATTCATACTCAACAAGAATTTGTGGGAGTCCTTCTTACCAAGACACGGCTATAGGGATAAAGTCATAAGTGAAACAAAGTCCTGCCCTAATGGAGCTGACTTTCTAATCGAGGAGACAGACTAATATGTGAAAAATAGTTTGTGATAGTTGAGAAAAGCAATAACTTATTGGCCCCTTATCGTGTATCAGATGGGCAATGTTCCAAGCAACAAATACAGAATTACCCCCACTTTCTTGATGAGGAAACTAAGGCAGGAAAAGGTTAATTTAGCTTGCCCCAAGCCATACACCTAGTAAGTGGTAAAGTCAACTTTTCAAACCAGGCACTCCAGTTTCAGGACTAAGACTCCACTGGAGCACAACACAAGGATAGAGAGTAACATGGTGCTGGAGAATGGCCAAAGAGGATCTCCGTGGAAGAAAACCTGAGAACCCGATTTAAGTAAGGAGGCAAACAATATCTAGAATTCTAGACTATTCTACCCATACCCAGTGTTCTAGACTGCGCATCAAATGCAAGGCATCTGGGGCAGGAGGTGCTTAACATGCTAGAAGAAGAGCAGGAAAACCAGTGTGAAAGCAAATCAGGCAGGTGGTGTAGTCAGGACATGGAAAGCCTGTAGAGGGCTTGGAGGAAGGGACTTACTGAGCTGATAGGTTTCAAGAGGATCAGCGTGGGAGAGTGACAGTGCAACCTTGAGGAGTTAGAAGGCTTTTGCCCAAGCCCCAGTGAGAGAGGATGGTGATTTGAACTATGTGACATGTTCATTGCCTCATATTTGTAAGTTTGCCATTTAAAGTAAAAAAAAAAAAAAAAAAAAAAAAAAATCAGACACAAACCCTTTCTTCAACACACTCGTTACAGCAGAGAAGATAAGATGAAAATAACTATAATTCAAGATTTGGAGAGATTTGATGCCATAAGGGAGTGGTAAAATTCAGTATGGAGAGGTAGGTCACTTTTAGCTGAAGGAGGTGGCATTTGACAAATCCAAAGAACTGGTGGAAATAAGACGGCAAGGGGCTTAATTCCATCAGAGTGAACTGCGTAAACCCATTAGTATTTCAGTTTTGCATAATCATGGCTTTCGCATATGAAGTTCTTAGGCCTGTGATTAGAAGGTTTAAGAGGAGGGAGCTGAGGGTACTTGAATACCAGAGTACAAGTTAACCATAGACCTCTAGGTAATCCTATGGGGGTGTTATTGTCTAGCCCTGTAAAAAACGTTAGCTAAATGACACATACTTTTCAAGTGGAGGGTCCCATTTGGGTTTGCTTTGATTTTCCATAGAAGCAAGATAGGAATGCCTAATCTGAAAGGCTGCAAGTTGATACAGTGGGCTGGACGCTGGCCTAGGAATCACCACAGCCGTGATCTAAGGGCTGGTCACTTGTTCTCAGATGTAAAATGATGGGGTTTGGATCCAGTGAACATAA
This sequence comes from Prionailurus bengalensis, assembly GCF_016509475.1. Taxonomy (NCBI): domain Eukaryota; kingdom Metazoa; phylum Chordata; class Mammalia; order Carnivora; family Felidae; genus Prionailurus; species Prionailurus bengalensis. The sequence continues at coordinate 136,468,932 of NC_057343.1, forward strand.
GATTATCCCTTTCATTCCTATGAAATTAAGGCAATAGATATATTTATTTTTTATTTTCTTTTAAGATTTATTTATTTACTTTGTCAACATTTATTTATTTTTGGGACAGAGAGAGACAGAGCATGAACGGGGGAGGGGCAGAGAGAGAGGGAGACACAGAATCGGAAGCAGGCTCCAGGCTCTGAGCCATCAGCCCAGAGCCTGACGCGGGGCTCGAACTCACGGGCCGCGAGATCATGACCTGGCTGAAGTCGGACGCTTAACCGACTGCGCCACCCAGGCGCCCCATTATTTATTTACTTTGGGAGAGAGAGAGTGAAAGCAGGGAAGGGGCACAGAGAGAGGGAGAGGGAGGATCCCAAGGAGATCCACACTGCCGGCACAGAGCCTGACCCGGGGCTCAAATTCAAACCCTGAGATCATGACCTGAGCCCAAATCAAGAGTTGAATGCTTAACCTACTGAGACACCCGGGCGCCCGAGGACAATAGTTCTATTTTTTTATATAATTTTTTTTAATGTATATTTTTGAAAGAGAGAGAAGCTTGATCGTGAGCAGATGGGGGCAGGATCGGGGAGTGGGGAAGAGGAGGAGGGGAAGGGAGCAGAGAGAGGCAGAGACCCAGAATCGGAACTCCCAGACTCCAGACTCTGAGCTGTCAGCACAGAACCCCACGCAGGGCTCGCACTCACGACCCATCATGACCTGAGCCAAAGTCGGTCACTTAACCAACTGAGCCACTCAGGTGCCCCAAGGCAATTGTTCTAAATTAATGTACGGGAACTTTTTTGTTAAAGGCACCTACCTATTTAGATAAAAGATGCATTAATGGCCTAATATGTATAAAGCAGAGTGGATGACGCAAAGAGGTCTGATAGGGCCTCTGTCCTTACAGTAAAGCAATAGTTACTGAGCATATAAAAATAAGTGAATGAGGGGTGTCTGGGTGACTCAGTCGATTAAGCATTGACTCTTGGTTTCGGCTCAAGTCATGATTTCTGCGCTCGTGAGTTCAAGCCCCAAGTCAGGCTCTGCGCTGACAGTGCAGCTCCTGCTTGATGTTCTCTGTTATATATATATACATATTACATATGTATATATATTGTATATATATGTATATATATATTATATATACATATATATGTATATATATTATATATATGTATATATACATGTATGTATATGTATATACATGTATATATGTATATATGTATATATATACATATATATACACAATATATATACATATATATGCATATATATGAGAAAGAAGAGATTGATATTGGGGAAAAGACGAAGGAAATATCGCTCTGAGTTCAGAAGAGAAAGAAAACTCTCTTGGGAGATTAGAAAAACCTTTATGGAGAAGAAGGCATACATTGTTAATAGGAAAAATCAGTGAAATTCACGATGATTTTGAACTAGACTTGTCCTCATCCTGGCCACATGACAAAGCAGCTTAAACTCTGAGCTTCAGCTTCCTCAGGAGCATCACAGAGTTTTTACAGGATCAGTGGCACCTTTCATCTACTCCCCACCTCTGACTCTACCCAACAGCTGATTGTAGAGTTCAGCTGGGCACCATTGCAAGACGTAACTTGTGCTGTAAAGCTTCTCCTCTGGACCAGCCCCCCGGTTACTTAGCCACAGTCTCAGAGCCTCAGGCTATGCAGCTTTACTAGACTAGTCACTCCACAAAGACTGACTACTGTGCAGAGCAAGTCAGATCACATCGGTAGTGGACTGCAGAAGAGAAGCCTGACTTCAGTTTCCAGGACTAGCACAGGCCTTCTCTCATTCTCCCTCACGCCTCTTTGGCCCTTCCTTTTCTTCATTCCCTTTTAACTGCCTCAGCCTTCTTGGCATCCCTTAACTCAGCACAGTAACTAAAGTTACTACAAGGACTGAAATTAGGCCTCGGAGGCGCCTGTCTGACTCATCGGAGGAACGTGTGACTCCTGATCTCAGGGTCGTGGATTTGAGCCCCATGTTGGGCATAGAAATTACTTAAAAAAAAAAAACATAAACTTAAAATTTTTTTTAATGTTTGTTTATTCTTGAGAGAGAGAGCGACAGAGCCCGAGCAGCGGAGGGGCAGAGAAAGAGGGAGACACAGAATCCGAAGCAGCCTCTGAGCTGCTCAGGCTCCAGGCTCTGAGCTGTCAGCACAGAGCCTGACGCAGGGCTCGAACTCACAGACCGTGAGATCCTGACCTGAGCTGACGTTGAGTCAAACACTTAACCGACTGAGCCACCCAGCACCCCTCTTCCCTTTATTCTTAATGTTATATGCCAGCACAGCATGTTATGGGATCAGTGTTTTGTTCATTTATTTTGCAGAGTGATCAGATGTGAATTCATGAAACTATGTTCTTTGGTCCTGGGAAGTTTTCTTGTATTGTTTATTTAACAGTATCCTCCGTGAATTTTCTCTGGTTTATTTTTCTGGAACTATTAGTTGTATATTAGACCTTGTAGAATGATCCTCTAATTTTCTTTTCTTTTCTATAGTCCATCTCTTTGTCTTTTTATCCTTTTTTTCCCGGGAAATTTCTGTGACTTTCTCTTTCAAACCTATTGCATTTTTAATTTTTGCTGTCATATTTTTTTTTAATTTTTTTTTTCAACGTTTATTTTTAAGACAGAGAGAGACAGCATGAACGGGGGAGGGGCAGAGAGAGAGGGAGACACAGAATCGGAAGCAGGCTCCAGGCTCTGAGCCATCAGCCCAGAGCCTGACACGGGGCTCGAACTCACGGGCCGCGAGATCGTGACCTGGCTGAAGTCGGACGCTTAACCGACTGCGCCGCCCAGGCGCCCCTTTGCTGTCATATTTTTAAGCTTGCAGTGCTGTCTTATAAACTTACTTGTGGATGCATTATTTTTATTTTTCTGATGATATGGGTGGTAACTTTTTTTATTTTTTGGCTTTCTACTTGAATTGCTTGTTCATTTGAAGTTTCTTTTTGTTTGTTTTGGTCTCTTTCTTTCAAGTTGGAGCATGTCCTCAAATGTCTGGTGCTCAATGGCTGGCTATTAATAGTTTTTGTTTATTTGTCTCTTATTTTATTTTTTTATACTTATTTATTTTTCAGAGAGAGAGAGAGAGAGCACAGAGGAGGGGCAGAGAGAGAGGGAAAGAGAGAGCATTCAAAGCAGGCTCCACGCTCTCAGCACAGAGCCCAATGTGGGGCTCGAACCCACAAGCTGTGAGATCATGACCTGAGCTGAAGTCAAACATTTAACTGAACTGAGCCACCCAGGTGCCCCAGTTTGTTTGTTCTTTAAATGTTTATTTATTTTTGAGGGAGAGCACACCTGCACATGTGTGTGAGTGGGGGAGGGACAGAGAGAGAGGAGGACAGAGGATCTGTAGCAGGCTGTGTACTTACAGCAGACAGCCTGATGCAGGGCTCGAACTCACAAACCATGAGATAACGACCTGAGCCAAAGTTGGATGCTTAACCAACTGAGCCATTCAGGCGCCCGTGTATATTAATGATTAAGAGTAAAACACTAAAAGTGACTAGAAGCTCTGTGTCAGCATGCCAGCATGTCAAGTAATGAGCATCACTTTCAGGGTGACCCAGCCATTTCTTTGGGTAGTCTACCCAACAGTATTGTTTTGAGATTTTTCTTTTCTCTTGGGCAGGTCCACTCCCCAGAGAGGCAAGGCCTTATCTCATTTGGGAGGATATAAGTTCAGGTACCTGCATTTAGGGGACTGAGTGGAAGAAAGGAACTGGAGGTCTTGCCATTTGGTGTGGAGAATTTTACCTCATCCTCTCTCAACTTGCCCAGCACCCGAATCCAGAGTTCCTTTAGTTCAGCCTCTCCAAACATAAACTTCCAGTCAGCTGGGACCAGAAAGATGCTGTGCTCTCACTGCACTCAAATGCGTAGGAGGGAATCAACTAATTCTGTTTCAGCTCCACCTACACCACCACTTTCATAGGCTCCTGGTACTCCGCATTCCTGAAACCTGCCGGAGCCTATAGCAAGATTCAGTTTGCTTCTTGGTTTCCCACCACTAGCTTAGATTTCAACTTTCTTGGGCTCTCTGGTACTTCCATTACCACTTTTTGATTTGCTTTCCTGCTTCCAAAATGATGGCATTATTGTCTCCTCACCTATCCTTGAGAGTTACGCGTTTTACTGTCTTCAGGGAGAAACAGACTATGTATATTCAGTCTGTCATGTTAAACCACTATTCCCTCAGTGAACCATCGCCTTCTGTTTTCTGAGACACCTCTGAGACAACACTGATCTCCAACCTCTCTGATCTTATTGCCCAATTTTCTTAACGGACTTCTCCCATTTGGTTCAATTTTAAATATGGAGTGCCCCAGGGCTTGCTCTTGGGATCTAGGCTTCTTTACATTCCTTCTCTGGATGACCTCCTCTGTGTTAGGATTTAAATACCATTTACAGCCAAAGAACACTTAAGCTCCCTCCCTGGGCTCTGCCTAGTGGACCTCTCCTCCCCCATACCTTTAAGCATTCCAAATGTAGCAGAATTCTTGATCTCGTACTCACAACCTGCCACCCATTAAAAGCTGCTCCTCTCTTAGTCTTTCTGTTTCAGTTACTCAGGTCAAAACCTGGGAGTTACACTTTACTTATTATTATTTAAAGTTTTATTCATTAAGTAATCTCTACATCCAATGTGGGGCTTGAACTCAAGACCCTGAGATCAAGAGTCGCATGCTTATCTGACTGAGCCAGCCAGGCGCCCCTGGGAATTACCCTTGACTCCATTTTCTCTCACTCCCAAGTATGTAAATCATCAAGACCCAGCGATAGTCTTTTTTTTTTAATAGATTTTTTAAATGTTTTATTTTTATTTTTGAGAGGGAGACAGAGTGCAAGTGGGGGAGGGTTAGAAAGAGAGGGAGACACAGAATCCAAAGCAGGCTCCAGGCTCTGAGCTGCCAGCCCAGAGCCCAATACTGGGCTCGAACTCACGACCCTGAGATCAGGAGTCGCATGCTTATCTGACTGAGCCACCCAAGCGCCCCTCCTACAATGGTTTCTTAAAGGCTCCTCTGACTGTTCTTTTCCTTCCTTCTGCTTCCCTCCTCCTCCCCACCTACATACATTATCTCCACAGTAACTAAGGTAATCTTTTTGAAAGATGGATTATGCCACAGTTTGGCTTGAAACCCTCCAAAAGCTTGCACTGCATTTACATAGCCCAGACTCTTTACCTTGCTTTACAAAGACTTGTGTAATTTTATCCTTTCTAATTTCTCCAATCTCATTTTCACTCTATCCCCCATACTCTAGCTACACGCTTTTCAGAATATGACAAATTCATTGCTATCCCTGGGTATTTAAAAGGCTATTTCCTCTATCTGGAATGTTCTCCTTCTTGTCATTTAAACCTCACCTTAACCTAGGAATTATGTCACCTTCTCAGACCATCCCTGACTACCAAGTCCAAGTTAGCTACCAAGTTACTCTATTTATATCACTTTCTTTTCATTCTCTGCCTAGCACTTGGTAGTATCTGACTTTTCTTTTTTTCACTTTGTTTATTTACCTGTTCTCTCTCTCTCTCCCTCTCTCTCTCTCTCTCTGTGTCTCTCTCTTTCTCTTTCTATCTCTCTCTTACTGGAATATAAGGTTTGTGAGAATGAGGCACTTCTCTGTTTTGTTCAGAGATATATTCCTAGCACTTAGAACAGGGCCTGGTATGTAGTCAGCCCTATTAACTTGGCCAGAGGAGAGAACATTGAGTTCATTGACTTCACACTGTATAGTTAGCTCACTTAGGAGGAAGACACACACATTTTTAAATATTGTAAAGAAAGGAGGTGATCCATGGTACTTAATGCTAATTAAGCAAAGCAAAACAAAACAAAACCCAAAACTAGCATATTGAATGAGTCTATAGGTATGTACACAGTTGGCAAGATTTCTCAACTCTGGCTCTACCAGACTATTGACATTTTGGGCTGAATAATTATTTGTGTATGTGTTTGGGAGGGTGGGAGCTGTCCTATGCATTGTAGCAAAAGCTGTGGGAACTGTTCCAGATTAAAGGAAGCTAAATGCAACATCTGGCTCTAGACTGCATCCTCTACTGGAGGAGGGAAGACGCTGTAAGTGACATTATGAGATCAACTGACAAATCTGGAATATAAACTAGGTTGCATTTAATATTGTAATAAAGTAAACTTATGAGGCACCTCAGTTGGTTAAGCTGCTGACACTTGATTTTGGCTCAGGTCATGATCTCATGGTTCATGAGATTGAGCCTTGAGATAGGCTTTGTGCTGATAGTTCCGAGCCTGCTTGGGATTCTCTCTCTCCCTCTGTCTGTGCTCTTCACCTGCTCATGTGCATGCACATGTGCACTCTCTCTCTAAAAATAAACATTTGGGGCGCCTGGGTGGCGCAGTCAGTTAAGCGTCCGACTTCAGCCAGGTCACGATCTCGCGGTCCGTGAGTTCGAGCCCCGCGTCGGGCTCTGGTCTGATGGCTCAGAGCCTGGAGCCTGTTTCGGATTCTGTGTCTCCCTCTCTCTCTGCCCCTCCCTCGTTCATGCTCTGTCTCTCTCTGTCCCAAAAAAATAAATAAACGTTGAAAAAAATAATAATAAACAAATAAAAATAAACATTAAAAACAGTATACTTATGAAGTTGATAACTGTATTGTGGTTATATATGAGATTATCCTTTTTTCTTAGGAAATGCACACCAAAGAATTAAGGGATAAAGGGCCGTAAGTATGTATAACTTACCATCCAATGTTTCAGGAAGAAACAAATTTTTCATAGAGTTCATTAATTTTGAGACAGAGAGAGAGAGAGAGAGAGGGAGACTGCAAGCAGGAGAGGGGTAGAGAGAGGAAGAGAGAATCCCAAGAAGGCTCTGTGCTGACAGTAAGATCGATTTTGCAAATCCTGAGATCATGACCTGAGCTGAAATCAAGAGTCAGAGGCTTAACCAGCTGAGCCAGCCACCCAGGTGCCCCAGGAAGAAAATTTTTATATACAGTGAGACATAGAGATATATATAGAAAGAGAGAAAAATAAATGATAAAGCAAATGAAGTAATATGTTAAGGGTACTTGAATCTGGGCAAAAGGTATATGTATGTTCTTTGTAATAATTTTGTTTGCAACTTTCCTAAATTTGAAATCATTTTCAAATAAAAAGCTAAAATAAAAGATTGGCTTTGGGAAGCAATTGGATTAAAGTAATCTGGCGGGTTAAAAAGCTGACAATATTCTTTTTAATGTTTACTTATTTTTGAGAGAGAGAGAGAGAGTGACTGAGTGGGGGAGGAGCAGAGCGAGAGGGAGACACAGACTCCAAAGCAGACTCCCAGCGGCCAGCACAGAGCCTGACGGGGGGCGGGGGTTCGAACCCACGAACCGTGGGATCCTGACCTGAGCCGAAGTCGGACGCTAAACCGACTGAGTCACCCAGGCGCCCCGAAGCTGACAATTTTCTTAACATACAATTTGTGCTGTGGAAACTTCAGGGATCCAAAAAATAGCCAAAGTTTCGGTCCCACGTAATTCATTTTGTGATCCTGGGAAAGTCACCCAAACCCTCTCTGAGCTTCAGTTCCTCCACCCCAGGAATGAAAACAAATGAAAGATATTCAAATCAAATGAAAGAATGTATTTTAAACCCTTTCCTGCTACAGTCCACTGCAGAAGAGGAAAGTGTGTAACAATAAGCAAGATTACAGCCATAACTGCTTCTCAGTTTCTCCAACTCTCGCTGCCCCACTGGCACTTTTCAGAGGCCACCAGCCACTCCCTGGGCGAGCTCCCGCTGCGCTCAAGGTCTCTTCTCCAGGCCGGCGGCACACTGCCTGCTCGCCTCTCCAGGTGGCAGCACAGCTGCCAGAGAGCAGAGGCCTGGCCCCGCCCCCTCTCGAACGTCTCCGCGGGATCGCCCAGGAAACGCATTCTCGGAGGAACAGGCAGCCGCCAATGGGAAGGGAGCGAGTGCCACGAACAGACCAATGAGGAGGGAGCAGTGCGGGGTTTAAACCTGAGGCTGAGTACTGCTCCTCCCGGCGTGCTGCGGTGGAACGACTGTTGGTCTGCGGTGCGTTCAGGTCCCCGGCTCTTCGGTGGCTCCCGTGCTCTGCTTCTCCCCGTTGAGCTGCTGCCTGGTGAAGAGGAAGCCATGGCGCTCCGGGTCACCAGGGTGAGCTGCTGCGGACGATGAACAAACGCGGCCTTCCTGGCTTGCTGCGTGTCCTCACATCCTCTGTCGCCTGCCGGAGGCTCTCGAGCGGACCAGGGCAGCGATTTGGGGAGGAGGACGGGGGCGGGGGGGATCGGTGGGCCCCTGGCTTGGTGGGGGAGTTAGGTGGACCGACGGAGAGAGGAAGAGAACTGGACCAGCCTTGGATAAATGCTTGCCGCGAGTGGGGAGGGCGATGGAGGGTCCACAGGAAACCTCTTTTAAAATGTGATAGAGGGCCTCAGAGCCGACACCCACCAACCTCATAACCCCCTTCCCGGAGAGAAAATGCCTGCAATTGCAGGCTTTTCTATTTCCTTTCAAATGTAAATTCGTGGAATTTTAGGGTCGACCGGGACTAAACCGACCACCCCTGAATAGATGAGTGAAGAGGTTCTGGGAAGAAATTGACATGTCACTACCGAAGAGTAGATCCTGGAACCCCGGTTTTCCTTGGGAACCCTTTTTTTACAGCCAACTTTTGTCCTGAGAGCCTCTTTCTTGCCCCACCTTAATTGACCCTTGACTTACTCCGCTCTGATTGGGCCAGCTCTGAAAGTGGTCTTGCTTCTTTCAGAACACGAAAGTTAATGTTGAAAATAAGGCAAAGATCAGTATGGCAGGCGCAAAGCGCGTGCCTCTGGCCACTGTTGCAGCCTCCAAGCCGGGACTGAGGCCAAGAACAGCCCTCGGAGACATTGGTAACAAAGTCAGTGAACAGCCACAAGCCAAATTGCCTCTGAAAAAGGTAACTACCTCTTCCTGATCTAACTTCTCTGTAAGAGTCCACCTTACAGCTGTGACCCTTGATGCAGAAACAGTTCATTTTCTTCTTTCATCCACAGGAAGCAAAAACTTTGGCTCCTGGAAAAGTTATTGCTAAAAAAATACCAAAACCTCTGGACAAAGCACCCGAGCCTGTGTCTGTACCTGTGCCAGAACCAGAGCCAGAACATGAGCCTGTTAAAGAAGAAAAGCTTTCTCCGGAGCCTATTTTGGTAAACTTACTTTGGTTTGGTTGTTTCTTTCCCTCATTTAATAATAACGTGGAATCAGTGTTTGAACAAATAGTAATAATAGTAACATTTATAGAGTGCTTAGCAGGAGGTAGCCTCTGCACTTCAAATACATTTAACTCCCCCAATCTTTAATTTTTTTTTAATGTTTATTTATTTTTGAGAGAGAGAGTGTGTGTGAGCGAGGGAGAGGCAGAGAGAGGGGGAGACACAGAATCCGAAGCAGGCTCTGGGCTCTGAGCTGTCAGCACAAAGCCTGATGCAGTGCTCAAATCCACAAACCCAGAGATCATGACCTGAACCAAAGTCAGACACTTAACCAACTGGGCCACCCAGGCGCCCCATAACTCACCCAATCTTTGTATGGACTCTCTTACTTGTATTACTACCTCTACTTTTTAGATAATGGCTTAGTGAAGTATTGGGTAAATTTTCTAGAGTCACACATCTGATCACACATATGGACTTAAACCCAGGCCATCTGGCTTCAGAACCTAGGCTCTAAATCGTTTTTGTTATACTGCCTCCCCCCTCTTTTTTTTATTTATTTATTTATTTATTTATTTATTTATTTATTTGTTTATTTATTTTTAAGTTTATTTGAAAGAGAAAGTTCTCTCAAAGGGGCAGAGAGAGGGAGAGAGAATCCCAAGCAGTCTCCATGCTTTCAATGTGGAGCCCACTGCGGGGTCAAACCCTCGAACCATGAGATCATGACCTGAGCCAAAATCAAGAGTCGTTGGAAGCTTAAGAGACTGAGACACCCAGGAGCCCCTCCCGGTCTTTATTAATGGTATTGATTTATCATATGTGCATGGATCAAAGATTTTACTGTCTTTGGTACAAGCCATCTGACCAGAATTTATTGACTGAAACAGATGATCTTGAATCCTTTTATTCCCTAATGTGGCCACTGAATAATTAATAAGCCTGTAACACTGGAATATATAAAAGTGAAAGCAGAAAAAAATGTAGATTTTCAGAGTAGATAAAATGTGTTAACATTTGGCCTCAAAAACTAAAATTAAGAACTTAACTAAACATCAGTCATGTAAATATATCCACTCCTTTGAAGGAGAAACAGGGCACCTAAAAGGGGCTTTGCTGAATTTACAATGGACTGCATTTAATGAAGCTCTAATTTTATAAGAATACTTTTTTTTTTCAGTGTTTATTTTGAGACAGCACATGAGAGAGAGTAGGGTAGGGGCAGAGAGAGAGGGAGAGACAGTGAATCCCAAGCAGGCTCTGCACTGAGAGTGCAGGGCTCGATGTGGGGCTCGACCATAAACTGGAGATGACCTGAGCCAAAGTTGGACGCTTAACAGACTGAGCCACCCAGGTGCCCCTACAATGGCATCTTTAAATTAAAAAACAAAAAGTAGGTGCCCCTGGGTGGTTCAGTAAATTGAGCATCCCACTCTTGATTTCTTTTTTTAAAGCAGTTTTTTTTTTTTTCAACATTTATTTATTTTTGGGACAGAGAGAGACAGAGCATGAACGGGGGAGGGGCAGAGAGAGAGGGAGACACAGAATCGGAAACAGGCTCCAGGCTCTGAGCCATCAGCCCAGAGCCCGACGCGGGGCTCGAACTCACGGACCGCGAGATCGTGACCTGGCTGAAGTCGGACGCTTAACTGACTGTGCCACCCAGGCGCCGCTCCCACTCTTGATTTCTGCTCAGGTCCTAGGATCTGCCAGGGTGGTGGGATCAAGCACAGGCTCCACTCCTAAATAAAAAATTGCATGCATACATACATACATACATACATACATACATAACATACAAACCAAACAAAGTAGTTAAAACCAGTTGAGAAAATGATCTGTAAAAGTCATTCAGCCTAGCCCCTTATATCTAAGGGTGGGAGATCTGAGGCTGTTGCTTTAGTATTAACATTCTGGACATGACACATGAAACCTATAGCATGTACAGTCATACCAACTATGTGTGGTTTCCTTGAAAGTCCCATTCTGATGGTCTTTGCTGTCCCACTTATTTAAAAAAGGCCTTTCCTACCCTCACACTCTTTTAGCTAGTAATCTTTTCATCTTTCAAAACAGCTCAAACGTCAACTCCTGAAATTTTCCCTAACTTTCCCCACCCCTGTTTTTAGACTCTTATCTCCTCATTTTATTTACTTCTGTCTTCTAAATCCAAATCCCTTTGGGGTGCCTGGGTGGCTCAGCCACTTGAGTGAATCCACTTCGGCTCAGGTCATGATCTCACAGTTTGTGAGTTCAAGCCCCATGTTGAGCTCTGTGCTGACAGCTCTGAGCCTGGAGCCTGCTTGGGGTTCTGTGCCTCCCTCGCTCTCTTCCCCTCCCCCACTCATGCTCTGTCTCTCTCTGTCTCAGAAATAAATATTAAAAAATAAAAAAATAGATAGATAGATAGATAGATTCAAATCCCTTTGAGGACACTGTAAAGACCATGTCTTGCACAGGGCTTGACTAGAAGAACATGATCAATGAATGTTTGAACAAAGGGGAAACTGGAGCTTGAAGGAAATGGTTAATGATAACGAATGAACTCTGTTAGTCCTTGGTAGTCAGGACAGACATTGTGTTTTCCTGGGCAGTGAGAAGCAGTCCGTGTTTTGAAATGAAGACAAAAGACTCATTCATTTGGATTGACTTCACATGACACTGATAAACAGATTTGTTATTTACTCATTTCCTTTAGAAGAAAGTCTAACATGTGATTTTGTTTGCTTTTTCTCTGTTTTACCCATTCGTGTCGAGGTTCTACTTATTTCAAAGTGGCTCATTCTGTTTGGGCATTTCACTTTTGTATTAATCATGTCCTAAAGAGAAACTGAATAAATTTGAAAAGAAACTAATTTTCCTTTAAGGAAATGAATTGTGAATTATATGTCTCTTTAGCAGTTGGTCTGTTGAATTGGTACCAATAATTGGGCCTTCATTCCCGGATGGTATGCTTCTCTTTGCTATTATTTCAAAAGGTTTCTCTATTTCAAGGTTGATACTCCGTCTCCAAGCCCAATGGAAACGTCTGGATGTGCCCCTGCAGAAGAATATCTGTGTCAGGCTTTCTCTGATGTAATTCTTGCAGTGAACGATGTGGATGCAGAAGATGGAGCTGATCCAAACCTTTGTAGTGAATATGTGAAAGATATTTATGCTTATCTGAGACAACTTGAGGTCTGTATTACTTCCAGAATATTTGTTTTTTCGAAATGGTGCTTAGCTTTATTAAAGATATTTTACTTTGTTTACAAGAATTCAAGCAGGATGTAAGTAGCGTTTCTTAACATATGCCACTTGGAAATTCTTCGTGGGGTACCAAAAATCAAGTCCCCAGACAAACCAAGGATATCTTTTGTTTGCCATTTTGGACAGAGAAAATTCAAAGTGACACTGGGTACTGCCCGAATGCTTTTTTTTTTTTTCTCTCTTTTTCAAAAAAAATTTTTTGATGTTTATTTTTAAGAAAGAGAGTGCAAGCTGGGGAGGGGCACAGAGAGAGGGAGACATAGAATCTATAGCAGGCTCCAGGCTCTGAGCTGTCAGCCTAGAGCCTGATGCAGGCCTCAAACTCAACGAACCACGAGATCATGACCTGAGCCAAAGTCAGATGCTTAACCAACTCAGCCACCCAGGTGCCCCCAGAACCCTAATGAATGCCCATAGGTTAAGGATGGGCAATTCCCAGGCTCTGTGTTTGAGGATTAGAGGCAGGAGGTAGGCCATAATGGAGAATATGCCGAAAAACTATAACCACCAGCAACGCAAGGCACTTTGGGTCCTTGTGGCTGATGTGCATGTAACACCAGGGAAATTTTTCTGTGTCTGAGAGTACAATAAAAAAGTTTTTGGTTTTCTTCCACTTCATATCACTTCTGAAACTTCATTAGTGGCATGTGCCCTCTGCTCCTCCTGCCCGCCAAAACAAGGAAGCATTCTGTATGCTAACAAAAAAGCAAACAAGCACATTTGCCCAGTTGTGTGTTTATAAGGCATTCTCTTCTTTCAGCACCATTTAACATCTTTTCTCTCTTGTCTGGTTCTTCTGGGCATCCAAAAGATTTTCTATACAATTGTTCTGTAAGAAGACTTCCTTGCCAGGACCAGGCTTCCACTTTGGGTTTCATCTCCCTTTTTAAAGTTTTCTAACTTTGGTGGGGTGGGTTTAGCAGATGTATGTGTTGGTCCTTGATGGTTCATTCTTTTTACCTATGGTGTGTTGGGGGTTTAAATCCTACAGCAGGAGAGTGGTAGCATATAGGTTCCAGCTGATCTGGAAAATAGCTGGTGCTGTTTTTCTCTACTTCATAAAGCTCAGGTTCTGGGTTTATAGTCTTAAGTGAAAAGATCTGAGATGATGGCAAGATATTTTGGGGTTGAAGTGATAACAGAGTGTGGGCAGGTAACAGTGATGGTAAGTTGAACTTAGTGAGATCTGCCAATATGAAAAACCTGTCAAACTGCCCTATTTAATGTTTGCTTTCTTCCTCAGTGATAGAGCTGTTTGTAGTGACAGTATGAAGAATTAAGTTGGCACCTGTTAGAGATTCTAAATGCTCCATTACTGTTCTGTGATGACTAATATTTCTGATCAGAAATGTCACAGGGAGTCTTGCTTCTAAAGGATAATCAGCATTCTTTTGCAGGAAGAGCAAGCAGTAAGACCAAAATACCTCCTGGGTCGTGAAGTCACTGGAAACATGAGAGCCATCCTAATTGACTGGCTAGTACAGGTTCAAATGAAATTCAGGTTACTGCAGGAGACCATGTACATGACTGTTTCCATTATTGATCGGTTCATGCAGGTGAGCATAATTCAGTACCTGAGGGTTCTCCATTCCAGGGTTCTAGCTGAGTCCTAAGAAACAAACTTCTCCGGCTAACATCTGTCTTGTGGGGTAGAATGTCATTAATTGAGATTTTGCTATTAGAATGTTTTTTCCCATGTTCCCTTCATAGCTATGTTGTCTCTTTTTTTTCAAGTACATATTAGTTGTTCATCAGGTTGGAATTCCCATTGCAGAATAATTGTGTACCCAAGAAGATGCTGCAGCTGGTTGGTGTCACTGCCATGTTCATTGCAAGTAAATACGAAGAAATGTACCCTCCAGAAATTGGTGACTTTGCCTTTGTGACTGACAACACTTACACCAAGCACCAAATCAGACAGATGGAAATGAAGATTCTAAGATCTTTAAATTTTGGTCTGGGCCGCCCTCTACCCCTGCATTTCCTTCGGAGAGCATCTAAGATTGGAGAGGTACAGACTTCTTGGATAATCTTTAGTATGGGACATTATGAAATATTGCTAATCACAAAGATCTGATTCACCCGACTTATAACTCTACATGAGGAAGACATCAAGCTGTTATTTCCAGTCAGGCTATGTATTAATGTTTTCATTGAGGCTTTCCATGGGTAGTTGAATTTGACAGTTTAAAAAAATTTTTTTAATGTTTATTTTGAGAGAGATATAGCGGGAGTGGGGGAGGGGCAGAGAGAGAGAGAGGGAGGGAGACACAATCGGAAGCAGGCTCCAAGCTCCAAGCTGTCAGCACAGAGCCCGACGTAGGGCTTGATCTCACAAACTGTGAGATCATGACCTGACCCGAAGTCAGATGCTCAACCGACCGAGCCACCCAGGCACCCCAGCATTTGAGAGTTTATAGACAAATACTTGTAATTATAGTTAAGGGTATACTGGTTATTGCCATAACAGAATTCTGACAAAAGCTCAGAGACCTGTGGGTTTTGTTTCAGGTTGATGTTGAGCAACATACTTTGGCCAAATACCTGATGGAGCTAACTATGCTGGATTACGATATGGTGCACTTTCCTCCTTCTCAGATTGCAGCAGGAGCTTTTTGCCTAGCACTGAAAATTCTCGACAATGGTGAATGGGTAAGCTCTTCCCGCAGACTTACATCACCCGAAGCTTTTAATTTTTAAGTGATGTTTGCGCTAATACTGGACCGTTTTCATTAAAGGACAATTCAAATGATTTCTAAAAATAGAGCATTGACTGAGAGAATGATTAAAAATGTTATCTTGTTTACTATGTGTTCATAAGATATTCCCACTTCGTTACCTAATTTCACCTTACACAGATGAAGACTCTCAGGCAGGTCAGATGACATGCTAGAAGTCCATTCATACTCCCTGATTCTACACATATTTCTCCTATGTGCCATGTGCTACCCTAGGCCTTAGGAGTAGTATTAGGCATGTGAATGTTGGTGTCAAACAATTTGGAGCCCAGCTTTGGAGGGTACACTAGTCAGCAATTAAAGAAGTTTAATTAGGTTTGAGCACATTAGTGTATAATAGGTTTAATAAGTACAGGGTCCTGGAGAAGCATGAAAGAAGAGTATTAGGGGAAGAAGGCATCTTAAATTTATCTTAAATTTCAATTATAATCAGTCCTACAGAATCCCTCTTCCTACCCCCTACTCTTGACTAACTTACAGAAATTTTCTGAGAACCATTCTTCGTGAGCGTTTCTAACATTAACTTTTGTTGCCATAGACACCAACTTTACAGCATTACCTGTCATACACTGAAGAATCCCTTCTAAATGTTATGCAACACCTGGCTAAGAATATAGTCATGGTGAATCGTGGGCTTACAAAGCACATGGTAAGTCAGGGGCATTGTAAGATGTTGGGAGGACAAGTGAAAATACTTAAGACTTCAAGTCTGTAAATGAATAGTTTATTTTCAAGGAGTTGATTTTTTTTTATATATATAATGTTATTGTTTTAAGTGTATTAATACTTGAGAGAGAGAGAACACCAAGAGAATGAGGGGGAGGGAGGGAGAGAACACCAAGCAGACTCCACGCTGGCAATGGTGTGGAGCCCAACACAGGGCTCTGTCCCACGAATTCTGAGATCCGTGATCTGAGTCAAAACCGAGGCGCTTAACCAACTGAGCCACCCAAGTGCCCTTGGAATTATTTTAAGTGACTCTCTGTACTATTGGGTCTCACAATGTTTTCCTTTTTCCCTTCATTAATTATTATGCTTTTGTCTTCCAGACTATCAAGAACAAGTATGCCACATCTAAGCATGCTAAGATCAGCACTCTAGCACAACTAAATTCTGCACTAATTCAAGATTTAGCCAAGGCTGTGGCAAAGGTGTAACTTGTAAACTTGAGTTGGAGTACTATAATAACTACAAATAAAATTGGCACCATGTGCCACCTGTACATATTATATGTTACATTTACTTACTTTTAATAAAGTTTGTGGTCCTTTTTATTTCTTACACCTTAACTCATTTGAATGTGGCTACTTCCTACTCAAGGGTAACCAAAAAGGTGTGTTAAAGATACGATGGGGAATATAAAAAGTGCTTTCAGTTTATTGGGACCCAGCACATATATATAATTGTTACTTGTGTGATGTTTGTTTTATGTACCTGGCTTTGCATTCTTGTATGAATTACTATGGTCATGAAGGCATTTAAAGCCGTTCTCTAGGGCATACTGCATGTAAGCCCAATTATCTTGGAGAATATGCTGCCTTATTCTGTCAAAGATCTGCCACCTTACCCCTAGTCCTCCTGTTTTCTGTTTCTTGTGGTGGTTGCTGCCATAATTCTAAGTAGTTTTTACTTCTACCACTATTTCTTAAACTATCAACTTTTTTATTTGCAAAAATAAGAACTTTATATTCTACACTTTTTCACTTTCTTGATTGATCAAATAAAAGCAGATCCTCAAAACACATAAAAGTATCTAAAAAAAAGTTAATTTACTCCCCACCCCCTACTCTTACAGCTCAATCCCATCCATCTGAAGACACCAACAACAGTTTGGGTTGTATCCTTCTTTGCTTCTATAAATACAAATATGCTTATAAATAAGTTGTTAGGGGGATTTCTAAGAAATGGAATCATTCTATATATAAGCAATTCCTTTTAACATGTATAGGCCTTACCTGTGTGTGGGCATTTCCATTCCATAATATGGATAAACTATAGGTTATCCATTCTGTTGATCTTCAGATTGCTTTTCCTCTTTGCTCCTACAGATAAACCTGTTGATCATTAAATACCATGCTTTCCTTTTTGTACTCTGGGTTCTCTAGGTATGTGCATTCTAAGTTTTGGCAGGTGCTGCCAGATGACTCTCAAGTGTCATCAGCAATGTACAAAAGTGCTGGATTTCTCTGCTTCCTTGCCAGAACCGAAGATAATGATTCTCCAATTTCTGTGAATTTGGCAAGAAATAATCTAAGTTGTTTGCTGTCCTAATTTTTAATTCTGATAGCTAGGTTGAATAAATTTTTGTTGATTACTTATCGATATGTAAGGTTTTTCCATTTTGTCATTTGTCTTTTGATTGTTTATGCTCTTTTGCCATGCAGACACTGAAGTTTTTATATTGTCAAATCTTGTTTTCTACAGTTGCTTTTGGATTTTCAGTCTTAAGATCTACTCCATCTCAAAACAGTAAACATGTAAAATTTGGAGTTTTCCCCATTTATATCTATAATCCCTCAATAAACTTTCTGTATATGGCATAAAGTATGACTCTTCCAGATGGGTGCCCACTTATGCCAGTGTCACATGATCAAGATTATCCTTGTCCAGCTGAATTGAAACAATTCCCATCTATTTCCTAATCTTTTTTCCTGTGATAAGTGTAAAACTATTATATTATCTGGTAAGGTGAAGCAAAGCACTATTTCTCAGATATTTGGGGGCAGTTTCAAACATAACAGAAAGTTATGTCCAGTTACCGAGAAGCTCCTTTGAGGTTTTGAGTATACATCATGTCTTCCCATCCAGAAGCATTTTTCTCCAAGATCTGTTGCATGCCCTCCAATGGAATGTTAGAATTTTAGTTCTATAATTACTGCACTTGTATTGTCAAGTTTATTGCTGGTTTTGTGGGGGTTTTGTCACTACTGTGAATACAATCTATTTCCCACTAATTTTATTGCTAGTTGTAGTTTGCTTACCCAACTGACATCAGTTTTTTTATTCAATTTGTGTTTTTTGTTTGTTTTGGTTTGATTTTTTACTCCATTTGTTTTAATGGAGTTCTCTAGGCCTTAAATCTACAGATTTTTTTTTTCAGTGTTTATGGTGTTTATTGTATTAGAATCTCCAAAATAATCATAATAAACAGATCCCAGCCCTCTATTTTGTTCCTGGATTAGACATCGAAGTATTTTTATTTACTCTTTTTGCTGTTAGGCTTTAAGTAGTCTTTATGTTTTAGATTTTTTTCTTTTATTTCTGTTTAGAGTTAAGTGGCAAGGCTGTGGAAATTCATTTGCTTTTTCAGCTTTAATATTCCACATTAGAGTTTTCCTAAAGTGGAATGAATTCTTGTTCATGATACATGGGTTTAATCTGTTTCTTTGAGAGGATTTTGTATCTTATTTGGTAAACTGGTTCAGTCTTGTTATGGTTTTCTAGTTTTTCTCTTACTACCTTTAAGTTGGATCAAAGACATTTACATTTTTACATCTCGTAATTGAAAGTTACTCGTTCATTGAAAAAAATTTTTTAATGTTTTTATTTTTGAGACAGAGCATGAGCAGGGGAGGGGCAGAGAGAGGAGAAGAAGATACAGAATCTGAAGCAGGCTCCGAGCTGTCAACACAGAGCCCGACGCGGGGCCCGAACCCACAGACTATGAGATCATGACCTGAGCCGGAGTCGGACGCTCAACCGACTGAGCCACCCAGGCACCCCGAAAAATTTTTTAATTAAACTGTAAAGTCCTGGGGTACTGGGGTGGCTCAGTCAGTTAAGCGTCCAACTTAGGCTCAGGTCATGATCTCACAATTTGTGAGTTTGAGCCCTGCGTCAGGCTCTGTGCTGACAGCTCAGAACCTGGAGCCTGGAGCCTGCTTCAGATTCTGTGTCTTCCTCTCTCTCTGCCCCACCCCCACATGTGCTGTGTCTCTCTCTGTCTCAAAAATAAATAAATGTAAACCGTAAAGTCCTTTGGCCTGGATCTGCTTAGAATGGTATGTTTTACATTGCCAGTGTTTTTTAGGAATTACCTTCCCTCTATTAATATGAAATAACTATTCTAGATTCTTAAAATTATAGTCGTATATATAGTTTGTGTCTCATCCTTTATACTTTTGTTTTCTAACTGGGCTTGACTGGAGGGTTTTTATTGGTGTTTTGAGAGAAAGGGTTTTGTGCTTGCTTCGGCAGCACATTTACTAAAAGAGCCAGGTTTGGTGTTACCATTTCTGCTACCTTTGTTTTGTAGTTTTAGTTTTTTATTTTTTTAACTTTTTAAGTTTCTTTGAGAGAGAGAGAATTCGAAGCAGGCTCCGCACTGTTACCGCATACCCACACACGAGGCTTGAACCCAAGAACCAAACCATGAGCTCCATGACCTGAGCCAAAACCAAGAGCCAGAGGTCACTGTAATTTTAGCTTTTACATCAATTCTCACCATCTGTTTTTCTTTTTCTTTTCTTTTTCTAGTTTCAGTTAAGTACTCCATGTATTTTAGTGGTAAAATCCTTGATGCATTCTCCTTTGAGACAGCTTGTTTCTGAAGCCCTCCTTTTCATCTTTTTCTGGTCATTAAAATTTCTTTTGCAGTCCTTCCTTGATCTGGAGATTATTTAACTGCTCATTTTCCTTTTAATTTTTTTTCTTTTTTTCTTTTCTTTTAGATAGAGTGAGCAAGGGAAAAGGGGAGAGGGAGGGAGGGAGGGAGAGAATCTTAAGCAGGCTTCACATTGAGCACAGAGCTGGGCGTAGGGTTAGATCCCACAACCCTGGGATGATGACCTGGGACGAAATCAAGAGCTGGTTGCTCTACTGACTGAGCCACCCAGGCACCCCTTAACTGCTCAACTTCTAAGTAGTTTTCTTTTTTTTTATTTTTATTTTTTTTTAATATATGAAATTTATTGTCAAATTGGTTTCTCTAAGTAGTTTTCCTTTGGAATACTTTGGAATTGTTTGTGTGGTGATTTTTAATTTCATTGGAAATGGAGGTTTTTAAAAAGACTCTGAAACCACGTTTTCTCTGTGGGTAAGTACTTGAAAGACTTCTGTAAATATTCCAAGGATACAAGAAAGAATTGTTTTCTGATAGGGGGCAAAGTTGTAGGTACTTATGTAGGCAAATATTAAACTACAGGTGTAAAGAAAGAAAAGTATAGGGGCGCCTGGGTGGCGCAGTCGGTTAAGCGTCCGACTTCAGCCAGGTCACGATCTCGCGGTCCGTGAGTTCGAGCCCCGCGTCAGGCTCTGGGCTGATGGCTCAGAGCCTGGAGCCTGCTTCCGATTCTGTGTCTCCCTCTCTCTCTGCCCCTCCCCCGTTCATGCTCTGTCTCTCTCTGTCCCAAAAATAAATAAACGTTGAAAAAAAAAAATTAAAAAAAAAAAAAAAAAAAGTATGTTTGTGTGATGGGGGGGATATATACCTGTTTGCATATATTTTTCTTTCTCAGAGCCACTTCAAAGTAAATTTAAAGAAAAAAAAAATTTTAACATTTATTCCTCTTTGAGAGACAGAGCATGAGTGTGGGAGGGGCAGCAAGAGAGGGAGACAGAATCGGAAGCAGGCTCCAGGCTCTGAGCTGTTGGCACAGAGCCCAACGTGGGGCTTGAGCTCACAAACCATGAGATCATGACCTGAGCCGAAGTAGGACACTTAACCAACTGAACCATCCAGGTGCCCCTCAAAGTAAATTTTAGATGTCAAGATAAGGTCACCTTAAAATACTAGGTCATGCATCTCCTAAGAATTCAGTCATTTTCCTAAATAACCACAATCTTTATCATGCTAAGACAATTAACAACTTCTATGTGTAATATGCAGTGTGTATTCAAATTTTCTCCATTGTCCCAAAATGTTTTACAAACTTTTTTTTTCCAATTTAGGTTCCAACTAAAATTAATTTGTTTCCATATACATGCTTTTTGTTTTTCAAGGCATGGACATGAACTGTCTAGTCCATTTGTCTTATAGAATGTCCCTCATTTTAGATTTCTTGTCTGATTTTTTTTTTTGTCTGATTGTTTTTTGATAGTTAAATTCAGGTTATGCATTCCCCAAGAATATAGGTGATTTGTACAACGTATGCATATTGGAGTTAAATATTAGTTGTTACTACTGAAGATATTGTGTTTGATCATCCGGTTAAGGTGGTAACTACTTGATACAGCTTTGCTGTAAAGGCGCTGTTCTCTTTAGTTTTATTATTCATTAATATTAACTTTGAAACCAACACCTCACTAGAATGACATGATGTATTACCTAATTGCATTATCCCTTCTATATTATTAGAGATTCTCTAAAGAATAGCTCCACACTCACATCTGTCCCTTTTTGTTTTACTATGGATTAAAAAACAAACAAAAAACCTTTGTTATAAACCAGTACCATAGTGCTTCTCAAAGTGTCATCCCGAACCAGCAGCATGAACATCACCTGGGCATTTGTTAGAAACATAAATCATAATCAAAACTTGGGAGAGACACCAAGCAATCTTTTTTTTTTTTTTTTAATTTTTGAAATTCCAGTATAACAGTGTTACATTAGTTTCAGGTGTACAATGTAGTGATTCAACAATTCTCCACTTTACTCAGTGTTCTGCACAGTAACTGTGCTTTTAATCCCCTTCACCTATTTCACCCATCTTCCCATCCACCTAGTAGTCTGTTTTAAACCAGTCCTCCCCATGATTCTCATTCCTGCTCAGGTGGAGAACTACTGCATTGTCTTTGTCCCAGATTTGGCCTTGGACACCTGATAGGTTTAAAAGGATGAGATTCATGTGAGATACTGGAAGACGTCCAGGGTAAAGCCAAAGCACAAGATTTTTTTTGTATAAAACAAATAATGGGGGGTGGGGGTGCCTGGGTGGCTCAGTCTGTTAAGCGACTTACTCTTAATTTCGGGTCAGGACATGATCTTATGCTTCATGGTTTCCAGCCTGGCATCCGGCTCTCTTGCTGTCAGCACGGAGAGCTTCAGATCCTGTCTCCCCCTCTCTCTGCCCTTTCGTCTCTCTCTGCCTCTATCTCTAAATAAGTAAACATAAAAAAGGAAGAAAAGAAAGGAAACCATGTTTTTCCAGGAGTTTGTGGGTAGGAGTGGCGAACCTAACGTCGTATTTACATTCCTGTCTTTGCACTCAATGCCGGTAGCTGTTACTTTGATAATGAAGAGGAAGAAAGGAGAGAGCACTGTGTGATCAAGTGTAACTGAGCGGAAACTAGTTATACGAGGGGAATGCTCGGCTCCCTTGTTCAAAGAGGTCTGAGTTGCCGTGCTTGTGCTACAAGGCTAGAGTGTCCCTTACACGACCGACCCTAATGAAAAACTACCAATCAATGGGGCGTTTTACGTCCCACATTGTCTCCATTAGCCGCTCATTTAGCTGCCCAGCTAAAAAAGCTTGATTGCAAGCTGATAAATCGACAAGGTGGCACTTGGGGGCACAGGACTGTTGTAAGAATGAATCTTACGGATAGTGAAATTTCACGCTGCAAGTCTGGGGTTCAAGTATATGCACTGACTCATAGCGGGCTTTAAGTTATCTCTGAACTCTAGCCACTGTTCTCCGCCAAATGAGGGAGTCTGGACACTATGAGCTCAGATGGAAAGTCTACTTAAACAACCTTCCGGTGTTTCCCTTTCCAAGCCCGCGAATGTTAAGGGAGTACCAAGATGGGTTAAAAAAAAAAACAAAAACAACAACAACAACAACAAAAAAAACAAAACACACACACACACAAAATACCCACAAAACTGTCTCGAAGATCTCCTGTCCCAGAGCCAAGGATGAACGACCATTTATGTCGGAGTTTTCCAGCCTGTTCCTGGGCGCCGGGGTGTGTCCCAAAGGGCTGTAGCCCAACTCCTAGCCCAACACTCGACAGAGCTGATGCTTAAAGTTCAACTTTTCTTATTAGTGATCTGTAATGGTTGCAAATACTAGCCAGGACTAGAGAAACAGAATAACCACGGCAACCAGGGGACGGGACGGAAGGGGTGGAGCCGTGTGGCGGAAGGGGCCGGACGGGAAGCGACGGTCCTTCGGCCCTTTCCGGGAGACAATTTAGTGGCGGGAAGATAGGCCTCTGAGGCTGCATCTTCCCGTCCCAGGCCGTACTTCCCAGCGCCAGTCAGAATGGAGATGCAACCCAGGGAACAAGCGGCCACCGAGTCCCCGGACTCCGGAGGCGGGGAAGGCAGGCCACCACAGGTCGCCGGCGCCCAGGAGGCACGTCCCGAGGACCGCCTGACCCTGCTGCTCAGGTTGTTCCCTCTGGCTCGCTCGGCCGCATCCAAGTGGGCGTCGTTGGGGAGAGCTCCATCCTTAGCTTTCAGAGCCCCTAAGGCTGCGAATTCTGACTCGGTCGCTTCGTGGCAGTGTCCTCGAGTCCTTCATTTAAACGCCTTAAGCACCGTTCTTAATCTTAGAAACAGAGGAAGATTACACCTTCCTAGTAGAGATGCAGTGGGGGGTAAATGAGCTGCTCAGAGGCAAGCGTTTAGCACAGAGACCAGGGCCCTTAAGGCCTTCGGAGCTGTAATTTCCTCTCCTTTTCTCGTGCACTCACGTCCTGGGCTCCCGATTTTCCAGCGCGTAGTGAGGTGCATCTAAGGCCTCAGCTACTTGAATAAACGTTGTCTTTCCTCTTTGTTTTTATGGTTATGACCCTTTTCAATCTAGAAGCCTCATTTGTTGTATTTCTCTACCAAGAGAATGATTGATGTTTATACGTTTCCACCAAGCAGTTGCTACGGGAAGATGTGATGAGAAAGGATATCAATCCGGTGGGCAAACAATGGCACAGGGCCAAGTCTACTCTACTGCCTGTTCTGGTGTGGCCTCTCAAGCTAGGAATAGTGTTTATGTTGGGGCGCCCGGGTGGCTCAGTCGGTTAAGCGTCCGACTTCGGCTCAGGTCATGATCTTACGGTTCCTGAGTTCGAGCCCCGCATCG
The DNA here is from genome assembly GCF_016509475.1 of Prionailurus bengalensis. Classification (NCBI taxonomy): domain Eukaryota; kingdom Metazoa; phylum Chordata; class Mammalia; order Carnivora; family Felidae; genus Prionailurus; species Prionailurus bengalensis. The sequence goes on from NC_057343.1 coordinate 136,493,095, forward strand.
GGCTCTGTGCTGACAGCTGGGATCCTGGAGCCTGCTTCCGATTCTGTCTTCCTCTCTCTCTGCCCCTCCCCCGTTCATGCTCTGTCTCTCTCTGTCTCAAAGATAAATAAACATTAAAAAAAAATACAAGAATAATGTTTATGTTATTAAGTAGTTGGGACAAAAAAATTTCCTGGAGGAAAATTTAAAAACACGTGAAAATTATTTGAAATTCTAATTTCAGTGCCCTTAAGAAAGAGTTTATTGGAACAACTTTTCCTGCTACAGGGTATGAGTTGAGTAGCTCCAGCAGAGACCTTATGAATCACAAAGACTAAAATGTTTGTTGTTTGGCCTCTACAGAAAAAAATTTGTTCTAAACCCTAACAAGGGATTTGTTTTGTTTTGCTTTAACTCCCCAAAGCATTGTAACTATTTTAGATTTACCACTGCTTTGAAAGGTCTTGGCTACTAAGCCTCACAACCTTGCTTTAAAAATTCCTTCATACCTACAATATAAAATGCTAAAATATTAAAGATAAAAGTTCTCCTTTTGGGGCGCTTGGGTGGCTCAGTCGGTTGTTAACTCTTGGTTTCAGCTCGGGTTATGATCTCATGGTTCTGAGTTCGAATCCTGTATCCGGATTCTGCTTGGGATTCTCTCTCTCTGCCCCTTCTCTACTTGCTCTCTCTCGCTGTCTCTCAAAAATTGATAAACTTAAAAAAAGAAGAGGTCAGGGGCACCTGGGTGGCTTAGTCCGTTAAGCGTCCCACTTCAGCTCAGGTCATGATCTCGCGGTTCCTGAGTTCTAGCCCTGCCTGGGGCTCTGTGCTGACAGCTCGGGGCCTGGAGCCTGCTTTGGATTCTGTGTCTCCCTCTCTCTCCACCCCTCCCCCGCTCATGCTCTGTCTCTCTTTTCTCTCAAAAATAAATAAACATTAGGAAATTAAAAGAAAAAAAATAAGAGATCACCTTTTGTATCTCAGGTAAAAGGAAACTGTTCCTACAGTGTCTTAAAATGCTAGCCTACCTTCTTAACCTATAAGAAATCGTTCTTTTCATTTGGAACTTTAAATCTAAGGGACTTATACCATGGAGATTTAGAAATCTGTCTAATGTTACTTAGCTACTTATGTAGGTCTCAAAGTCACAAAGCAGTTTCAGAATTATGAAACTACCATGTAAATGTAAAACATGTTAAGTATAACTTAATAACTAGTTAGCATCTTACCCATAGCTTTTCTACTTATTTTATGTATGATCTTGAATTAACTACAATCATAGGACAACTGAGAAACTATATGAATTATCTATCCAAGGAGTAGTATCTTTGTTATTTTTCTCTGTCTCCTAAAAATGTTACAGTCTGTTTTTAAACTCATTACCGTGTTTGCAGTTTTCACCATTTTGATCTGTTTGTTTGTGTGGCCCATATTTATTTCTTCAGTGTGGTGTATTAAGAATAAATTTAAAAGTCAAACTTTTAACTTTTATTCTTAGATGCTGTTTCCCCACTGGATTCCATTTTGTGTTTTGTGTCTTATTCTGAGGACTTTTTTATTTTTTAAGATTTTAGTTTTAAACAATCTCTACACCCAACATGGGGCTTGAACTCACCACCCCAAGATCAAGAGTCCCATGCTCCACCACCTGAGCCAGCCAGGCACCCTGTAAGATTTCGGTGTAGTTGACACAGTGTTGCATTAGCTTCAGTTGTACAACTCACTGATTTGAAGTTTGTACATTATGCTGTGTTCACCAGGAGTATAGCTACCATCTGTCCCATGATATCACTATTACAACATCATTGACTGTATTCCTCATGCTCTGCTTTTTATTCCCGGGACATACTCATTCTGTAACTGGAGGCCTGTATCTCCCTCTCCCCTTCACCCATTTTGCCCAACCCCCACCCACCTTCCTCTTCTCTGGCAACCATTAGTTCTCTGTATTTATAGTGTTGCTTCTGATTTTTGTTTATTCATTTTTTCCCTTAGATTGCATTTATGTGTGGAATTATATGGTATTTATCTTTCTCAGTCTGACTTATTTCATTTAATATAATACCTTTTTGGTCTCAAATGGCACGATCTCATACTTTATGGCTGTGTAATACTCAATACTGTGTGTGTGTAGGTATATATATATACATACACACATTTTCCTTATCTGTTCATCTACTGATGGACATTTAGGTTGATTCCATGTCTTGGTTATTGTAAATAATGCTGCAGTAAACAGAGGACTGCATATATCTTTTGGAGTTAGTGTTTTTGTGTTCCTTGGTTAAATACCAAATGGAATTATTGGATCATTTGTTATTTATTTATTTATTTATTTATTTATTTATTTATGAGAGAGAGGGAGTGTGAGCAGGGAAGGGGCAGAGAGAGAGGAGGGAGAGAATCTTAAGCAGGCTCTATGCTCAGCACAGAGCCTGACATGGGACTTGATCTCATGACCATGAGATCATGACCTGAGCTGAAATCAAGAGGTAGATGCTTAACAGATTGAGCCACAAGGCCCCCCTCATCATGTGGTATTTCTATTTTTTAATTTTTTTCAGGAACTTCCATACTGTTTTCCACAGTGGCTGTACTAATTTACATTCCCACCAACAGCACACGAGGGTCCTCGCCAACACTTGTTTCTTGTCTTTTATTTTAGCCATTCTAACAGATGTGAGTGATCTCATTGTGGTTATGATTTGTTTCCCTGATGATTAGTCATTTTGAGCATCTTTTCACATGTCTGTTAGCCATCTGTATGTCTTCTTTGGAAAAATGTCTCTTCAGGTTGCCTGCCCATTTCTTAATCAGATTGTTTGTTTTTGGTATTGAGTTGTGCAACTTTTTTGTATATTTTTGATATTAACCCCTTATCAGATATATCATTTGCAAATATCTTTTTCCATTCAAGTAGGTTGTTCTTTTTGTTGATGGTTTCCTTTGCTATGCAAAACTTTGTATTTTGATGTAATCCCAATAGTTTATTTTTAAAAAATGTTTATTTATTTTGAAAAAAGAGAGTGCATGTTTGCTTGCACACATGCAGGAGGGGTAGAGAGAAGGGAAGAGAGAGAATCACAAGTAGGCTCCTCACTGTCAGCACAGAGCCCAATGTGGGGCTCAGTCTCATGAACTGTTGAGATCATGACCTGAGCCAAAGTCAAGAATCCAACACTCAGTTGACTGAGCCACCCACACGCCCCAAGTTTATTTTTATGTATGGTGTTAGGAAGAAGTCTAGTTTATTTTGCATGTAGCTGTCCGGTTTTCCCAGCACCATTTATTGAAAAGACTGTCTTTTCCCCATTGTATATTCTTGCTTCCTTTGTCACAGATTATCTATATACATGTGGTTTTATTTCTGGGGTCTCTCTTCTGTTCCGTTGATCTATTTCTCTGTTTTTGTGATAGCACCATACTGCTTTGATCTCTATAGTTTTGTCGTATATCATGATATCTGGAATTGTGAAAGCTCCAGGTTCATTCTTCTTTCTCAGATTTGTTTTGGCTATTTGAGGTCTTCTGTGGTTCCCTACAAATTTCAGTATTAATTGTTCTAGTTTAATGAAAAATGCTGTTGGTATTTTGGTAGGGATTGCATTGAATCTGTAGATTGCTTTGAGTAGTATGGACATTTTGGCAATATTTTAAAACGTTTTTTTAATCTTTATTTTTGAGAAAGAGATAATGTCAGTGGGGGAGGGCCAGGAAGAGAGAGTGGGACAGAGGATCTGCTCTGTGCTGACAGCAGACTGCCCCATGCAGGGCTCAAACTCATGAACCTTGAGATCATGACCTGAGTCGAAGTCAGGTGCTTAACTGACTATGCCATCCAGACGCCCCTTGGCAATATTCTTTTAATAGATGAACATGGAATATCTTTACCTTTGTTTGTGCCATCATCAAGTTTCTTTCATCAGTGTTTTATAATTTTCAGAGTACAGGTCTTTTCCCTCTTTGGTCAAGTTTATTCCTAGTTATTTTATGCCTTTTGGTGCAGTTGTAAATGGTGTTGTTTTTAAAAAATACCTCTTTCTGTGACATTGTTAGTATATAGAAATGCTACTGATTTCTGGGTATTAATTTTAAATACTGCCTCTTTACTGAATTCATTTATTACTTCCAGTAGGTTTTTTGGTTGAATCTTCAGGGTTTTCTATGTATAGTATCCTGTTGTCTGCTAATACTGACAGTTTAACATACTTACCAATATGGATGCCTCATTTCTTTTTCTTGTCTGATTGTTATGGAGAGGACTTCCAGTACTATGTTGAATAAAGATGGGTCAAAGTGGACATCCTCATCTTGTTACCTTAGAGGAAAGCTCCCCGTTTTTCACCATAGAGTATGATATTAGCTGTGGGTTTTTCATGGAAGACTTTTATTATGTTGAGGTATGTTCCCTCTAACTCTAATTTGTCGGGAGTTTTTATAATGTATGAATGTTTAATTGTGTCAAATGATTTTCCTGCTTCTATTGAGATGATCATATGATTTTTATCCTTTGTATTGTAGATGTGTATGACATTTATTGATTGGCAAATATTGAACTACCCTTGCATCCCTAGAATAAATCCCACCTGATCATGGTGAATGATTTTTTAAAAATGTTTATTTATTTATTTTGAGAGAGAAAGAGTGTGTGTGTGTCAGTGGAGGAGGGGCAGAGAGAGAGAGAGAGAGAGAGACACAGAATCCCAAGTGGGGCTCAAATTCACTGACCATGAAATATGACCTGAGTCAAAACCAATAGTCAGACACTTAATCAACTGAGCCACCCAGGTGCCCCAGTGAATGATTTTTTTTTTAATTTATTTTTGAGAGAGAGAGAGAGAGAGGGAGGGAGGGAGGGATGTGGGAGGAACAAAGAGAGAGGGAGACAGAATCCCAAGCAGGCTCTGTGCTCACAGCCTTGAACACCAGGCTTGAATCCATGAACTTAACTGACTGAGCTACCCACGTGCCCCCATGAATGATATTTAAAAAAAAAAAATTTTTTTTAACATTTATTTTTGAGACAGAGAGAGACAGAGCATGAATGGGGGAAGCTCAAAGAGAGGGAGACAGAATCTGGAACAGGATCCAGGCTCTGAGCTGTCAGCACAGGGCCCAATGGGGGGCTCGAACTCAGACCATGAAATCATGACCTGAGCTGAAGTCGGAGGCTTAACTGACTGAGCCACCCAGACGCTCCAGTGATATTTTTAATGTATCGTTGTATGTGGTTTGCTAATATTTTGTTGAGGATCTTTGCATCTGTGTTTATCAGGGATATATTAGCCTGTAATTCTTTTGTGTGGTGTCCTTTTTTAAAATTTTTTTTTTTTTTTTTTTTGAGAGAGAGAAATAGAGACAGAGCATAATCGGTGGAGGGGCAGAGAGAGAGAGAGAGGGAGACGCAGAATCCGAAGCAGGCTCCAGGCTCCAAGCCGTCCGCACAGAGCCCCTTGTGGGGCTCGAATCCATGAACCTCGAGATCATGACCTGAGACGAAGTCAGATGCCCAACCAGCTCAGCCACCCAGGCGCCCTGTGTGTGTGGTGTCTTTATCTTGTTTTGGTATCAAGGTAATGCTGGCCTTGTAGAATGTATTTCAGAGTTTTCCTATCATTTCTATCTTTTTGGAATAGTTTGAGGAGAATAGGTATTAACTCTTCTTTAAGTGTATGGTAGACTTCACCTTTGAATCAATCTAGTCCTAGACTTTTACTTTCTGGTGGTGTTTTGATTAGCAATTCAATTTTGTTATTGTAATTAGTCTGTTAAGACTATTTAATTTCTTCCTTGTTCAGTTTTGGAAAATTGTGTGTTTCTAGGCATTAGTCGTTTCTTATAGATTGTTCAGTTTGTTGGTATATAATTTTTCATGGTATACTTTTATAAGCCTTTGTATTTCTATGGTGTCAATTGTTACTTTTCTTGATTCTGATATTATTTATTTGGGTCTTTCTCTTTTTTTATTGATGAGTCTGGCTAAGAGTTGTTCAATTTTGTTTATCTTTTCAAAGAACAAGTTCTTGGTCTCATGATTTTCTTTTTTCTGTTTTGTTCAGTTTTTCTTTAGTCTCTATGTCATTTATTTATGGTTTTATCTGTAGTATTTCCTTTCTTCTACTTACCTTGGTTTTGTTCTTTTTGTAGTCCCTTTTAGGTGTAAGGTTAGATTGTTTATTTGAGTCTTTTCTTGTTTCTTGAGGTTGGCCTGTATTGCTGTATACTCCCCTCTTAGAAATGTTTTTGCTGTGTCACAAAGAATTAGGACCATTGTGTTTTCGTTTTCATTTGTCTCCATATATTTTTTTATTTTTTCTTTTATTGCTTCACTGACCTACTGGTTGTTGAGTATCATGTTGTTTAGTGTCTTCGTGTCTGTATTTTTTCCAGTTTTTTTGTATTGTGATTTATTTCTAGTTCCATACCATTGTAGTCAAAAAAGATGCACAATATGATTTGAATCTTCAATTTATTGAGATTTGTTTTTTGACCTTATCTATGATCTCTTCTGGAGTACACTCTGTGCACTTGAAAAGAATGTGTATTCTATTGTTTTTGAATGGCATGTTCTATATATGTTGTTTTGTCCCTCTGGTCCAACGTGTCATTCAAAGGCATTATCTCCTAATTGATTTTCTGTTTGGATAACGTATCCATTGATGTAAGTGTAGTGTTAAAGTCCCCCTACCATTATTGTATCACCATCAATTTCTCTTGTTGTGTCTGTTAATATTTCTTTATGTATTTAGGTGCTCCATTGTTGGGTTTGTAGATACTTAAAAATGTTATATCCTCTTGTTGGATTGATTCCTTTCTGATTATGTAATGCCCTTCTTTGTCTCTTGTTACAGTCTTTGCTTTAATGTATTTAAGTTTATTTTTATTTGAGAGAAAAGAGAAAGATAGTGTGAGTAGGGAAGGGGCAGAGAGAGGGAGAGAGAAATAATCTCAAGCAGGCTCTGCACTATCAGCATAGAGCCTGACGTGGGGCTCAAACCCACCAAACAGTGAGGTCATGACCTGAGCTGAAGCCAAGAGATGGAGCATTCAAACAACTGAGCCACCCAGGTGCCCCAAGTCTTTGCTTTAAAGTCTTTTTTGAAGAAGAAAAAACAAGTCAATTTTGTCTGATATAAGTATTGCTACCTAGGTTCTTTTGGGGTGAGGAGAGGCTTCCATTTTCATGGTGAATGTTTTGCCATCCCTTCACTCTCAGTCTATGTACATCTTTAGGTCTGAGGTGAGTCTCTTTTAAGGCAGGACATAGATAGATCTTGTTTTCTTTTTAATCCATTCCGCCATTCTCTGTCTTTTGATTGAAACATTTAAGCCATTTGCATTGAGAGTAGTTGTTGATAAGTGTGTACTTATTGCCATTTAAAAAAAAAATTTGTTTATTTTGAGAGAGAGAGAGGGAGGGGGGCAGAGTGCAAGCAGGGGAGGGGCAGAGAGAGAAGGAGACACAGAATCCCAAGAAGGCTCCAGGCTCCAAGCTGTCAGCACAGAGCCCGAGGCGGGGCACGAATCCACGAACCGCAAGATTATGACCTGAGCCGCAGTCCGGTGCTCAACAGACTGAGCCACCCAGGTGCCCCTACTTATTGCCATTTGTAAAATGTGTTTTCTGGTGTGGTTGTAATTTTTCTGCAAAAGACCTTTCTTGCTCTCTTTCTTTGTAATCGGTGAGTGTAGTGTTTGGTTTCTTTCTCTTTATTTTTTGTGTATCTATCATAGATTTTGGGTTTGTGGCTACCATGAGGTTCCTATATAACATCCAAATAAATAGCAGTCCATATTAATTTGATGTTCATTTAAGTTCAAACATATTCTATAAAAAAAACAAAAACCAGGAAACTGTGGAAGAAAAAATATTTTCCCCTTCTCTACCCTTTTTACTGTGTTTTCCACATTTTATATATATCTTGTCATATTTTACATCTTTTCATGTATCGTTTTCTTATATCTTATTTGGCCATTTCTTTTCTACTTAAGGAAGCCCCTGTAACATTTCTTGTAACACTGGTTTAGTGGTGATAACTTCTTTATTTTTTCTTTTTTTGGGGAAACCCTATCTCTCCTTCAAATCTTAATGATAACCCTGCAAGTTTAGGTTAGTTTTTTCTTTTCAGTACTTTGAATATGTCATGCCACTTGTTTCTGGCCTGCAAAGTTTTTGCTGAAAAATCAGCTGATGGCTTCATAGGTTTTCCTTTATAGGTACTTTTTGTTTTTCTCTTGCTGCTTTTAATTCTCTCTTTATCTTGTTAAAAAATGTTTATTTATTTTGAGAGAGAGAGAGAAAGAAAGAAAGCATGAATGGGGAGGGGCAGAGTGAGAGGGAGAAAGAGAATCTCAAGCAGGCTCTGCGCTGTTAGCATGGAGCCTGACATGGGGCTCAAACTCATGAGCTGTGAGATCATGATTTGAGCTGAAATCAAGAGTTGGACACTTAACTGACTGAGCCACCCAGGCATCCTCTCTTTATCTTTAACCTTTGATATTTTAATTAGTATGTGTCATGGTCTGGACCTCCCTGGGTTCATCTGGTTTGGAATTCTCTGTGCATCTAAACTTCTTCTCTCTTTTAGCTGTTCTGTTTGCATGCTTTCCATCACTATGTCTTCCAGATCACTGATACATTCTTCTGCATCCTTTAATCTGTTGATGGCCTCTAATGTGCTTTTTATTTAAGTTATTACATTTTTCAACTCTGATTGGTTCCTTTTAGTATTTTCTGTGCCTTTATTGAAAATCTCACTGGGTTCTTCCACTCTTTTCTCCAGCCTGGTGAGTATCTTTATGATCATTACTTTAAATTCTTTTTCATGGCACAAAAACAGACACATAGACCAATGGAATAGAATAGAAACCCCAGAACTAGACCCACAAATGTATGGCCAACTCATCTTTGACGAAGCAGGAAAGAACATCCAATGGAAAAAAGACAGCCTCTTTAACAAATGGTGCTGGGAGAACTGGACAGCAACATGCAGAAGGTTGAAACTAGACCACTTTCTCACACCATTCACAAAAAGAAACTCAAAATGGATAAGGGACCTGAATGTGAGACAGGAAACCATCAAAACCCTAGAGGAGAAAGCAGGAAAAGACCTCTTTGACCTCAGCCGTAGCAATCTCTTACTCGACACATCCCCAAAGGCAAGGGAATTAAAAGCAAACGTGAATTACTGGGACCTTATGAAGATAAAAAGCTTCTGCACAGCAAAGGAAACAACCAACAAAACTAAAAGGCAACCAACGGAATGGGAAAAGATATTCGCAAATGACATATCGGACAAAGGGCTAGTATCCAAAATCTATAAAGAGCTCACCAAACTCCACACCCAAAAAACAAATAACCCAGTGAAGAAATGGGCAGAAAACATGAACAGACACTTTTCTAAAGAAGACATCCGGATGGCCAACAGGCACATGAAAAGATGTTCAGCGTCGCTCCTTATCAGGGAAATACAAATCAAAACCACACTCAGGTATCACCTCACGCCAGTCAGAGTGGCCAAAATGAACAAATCAGGAGACTATAGATGCTGGAGAGGATGTGGAGAAACGGGAACACTCTTGCACTGTTGGTGGGAATGCAAATTGGTGCAGCCGCTCTGGAAAGCAGTGTGGAGGTTCCTCAGAAAATTAAAAATAGACCTACCCTATGACCCAGCAATAGCACTGCTAGGAATTTACCCAAGGGATACAGGAGTACTGATGCATAAGGCCACTTGTACCCCAATGTTTATAGCAGCACTCTCAACAATAGCCAAATTATGGAAAGAGCCTAAGTGTCCATCAACTGATGAATGGATAAAGAAATTGTGGTTTATATACACAATGGAGTACTACGTGGCAATGAGAAAAAATGAAATATGGCCTTTTGTAGCAACGTGGATGGAACTGGAGAGTGTGATGCTAAGTGAAATAAGCCATACAGAGAAAGACAGATACCATATGGTTTCACTCTTATGTGGATCCTGAGAAACTCAACAGAAACCCATGGAGGAACCCATGGAAGGAAAAAAAAAAAAAAAAGAGGTTAGAGTGGGAGACAGCCAAAGCATAAGAGACTGTTAAAAACTGAGAACTGAGGGTTGATGGGGGGTGGGAGGGAGGGGAGGGTGGGTGATGGGTATTGAGGAGGGCACCTTTTGGGATGAGCACTGGGTGTTGTATGGAAACCAATTTGTCAATAAATTTCATATAAAAAAAATAAATTCTTTTTCAGGCATATTGTTTGTTTCATTGAGTTATTTTTCCTTTTGGAGCATATTCCTCTGTTTCCCCATTTTGCTTGATTTTTTGTGTTTGTTTCTATGGATTAGGCAAATAAGCTACTTCTCCTAAACTTGAAGGGGTGCACTTGTGTATGGTGTCCCCAGTGCAGACTGTGTGGTTGGTGACTTTTGCCGGCTGGAGCTGGAGCTATGTATGCTAGTTTCTCTTCCAAATCGTAGCACGTGTCCATCTCTCTTCCTGCTGTTTTTTTGTTCTCTTTATTGTTGGTTTATTCAGTAGCTGTTCACTCAGCCCTTAGTTCTTCAAGAGGAATAGGGCATTTAATGGATGTAACTTGATGGGGTACCTGGGTGGCTCAGTCAGTTAAGTGTCCAACTTCAGCTCAGGTCATGATCTCACAGTTCATGAGTTTGAGCCCCGTGTCGGGCTCTGTGCTGACAGCTCAGAGCCTGGAGCCTGCTTCACATTCCATGTCTCCCTTTCTCTGCCCCTCCCCCATTTATGCTCTGTCTGTCTCTCTCTCAAAAATAAATATTAAAATTTTTTTTTAAAAATAGATGTAATTTGGTGTGTTCTGTGGAGGAGTTGAGTTCGGTTTTTCTATGTTGTCATCTTGAACCAGAACTCTTTGTGCCCACTTTATTATATTTTTCTTTTTCTTTTTTTTTTAATTTTTAACAAACTTTTTAAATATTTATTTATTTTTGAAAGAGAGAAAGAGAGACAGAGTGTGAGCAGGGGATGGGCAGAGAGAGAAGGAGACACAGAATCTGAAACATGCTCCAGGCTTTGAGCTGTCAGCACAGAGCCCAATGCAGGGCTCGAACCCATGAGCTATGAGATCATCACCTGAGCCCAAGTTGAGGTTTAACTGACTGAGCCACCCAGGTGCCCCTATTTTTTACTTAAGTAAGCTTTGTGCCCAGCATGGAACCCAACATGGGGTTTGAACTCATGACCCCGAGATCAAGAGTTGGACACTTAACTGACTGAGCCATCCAGGTACCCCTCTTTAGGCCCACTTTAAATAAATCAGGCAAAATTAGAAGACTTATTGCTGAGTTTATTTACATTCATTAAATGCATAAACTTCTGGAAAAAAATGAGTTGGTTTATCCTATATTAATGAATATAACCTCAGTAAATATATGACCATCTGGGGCACCTGGCTAGCTCAGTCAATAGAGCATGTGATTCTTGATCTAGTGGTCATGAGTTCAAACTCCATATTGGGAGTAGAGTTTACTTAATTAAAAAAAAAATACACACACATATTACTTTCTCTTCTCTTTATCTGTTTTTAGGCTGAGAGCACAAACTAAACAGCAACTCTTGGAATATAAGTCAATGCTTGATGCGAGTAAGTATTTTCATTTTCAAATAAGATTTTGTGAGCTTGATGATGAATAGTATCCTAGAGAAAAGAATATCAACTTTACAAAAACTCATTTATTATAGGAACAGGAGTGGCAGCATAATATAGTGGTATACTATGTAAGAAGGCAAAAAACAAGCTTGCCCCAGCCCTCAGGAACTTGTTACGGGTTCAGGAAATCGATTTTAAAAAGTAAATAACAATGCCGGACAATTAAATTCTGTTGATCAGAGAATTGGGAAATTCCTGTGGGAAGGAGTCCTAGAACTTGCTACCATCAACAACTTGGAGATTAAATTAGCAGATGAGATGATTGTTAAGCAAGTGATCTAAGATCTATACTTTGAGAAACACTGGAATATAGAGATGAGAGGCAGAAGGGAGATCAGCTTAAAGACATGAATGACAAATTTTCAATTCTAAACATTGAACAGATTTAAAGTTATCTTTTATTTATTTTTGGGACAGAGAGAGACAGAGCATGAACGGGGGAGGGGCAGAGAGAGAGGGAGACACAGAATCGGAAACAGGCTCCAGGCTCTGTGCCATCAGCCCAGAGCCTGACGCGGGGCTCGAACTCACGGACCGCGAGATCGTGACCTGGCTGAAGTCGGATGCTTAACCGACTGCGCCACCTAGGCGCCCCTAAACTTGAAAAATTTTAAGAAAAAAAAAAAAGAATTGTGGAAAACCTGAGGGGCCACATAGATATCTTACTTCACCTGAATACATGATTGAACTTAGGAACTTTTCAGATTCTGCTCAATTTGTTTTATAGGTCCATAGATCTGAAGGTAGTTCTCGTGTATTGTCTGATATTCCAGGCTTTCTAAAAATATATTTTTTGTTTATTTATTTTGAGAGAGAGAGAGTGCGAGCAGGGGAGGGGCAGAGAGGGAGAGTGAATCCCAACCAGGCTCTGCATTGTCAGCGCAGAGCCTGGACATGAGGCTCGATCTTATGAACCACGAGGTCATGACCTGAGCCACAGTCAGACACTTAACTGACTGAGCCACTCTGGCACCCCCTTTAATTGTATTATTAGTGTTATTGGATTTGCATTCTTTGTTTATAAATGCAGGTTTTCTTTTCATGTATCTACCTATACATATAGATTTATATCTAGGAATCTCTGTATCTATGTATATAACTAGCAAGTATTTTCTCCCAGTTTGTTGCTTGCCTTGTTTTTTAACTATCTTTTGAGGAACCAAAGGCATTAATTTGATGCAGTGCTTTTTATCAAGTTATTTGGTCTTTTGTGGTATATGATTTTAAGTCCTAAGAATCTGTGACCACTCCAAGGTCATAAAGATTTTCTCCTTTGTTTTGTTCTATGAGGCTTTGGGTTTTAGATTTAACATTCAGTTCTGTGGTCCTTTTTGAATTAATTTTTTTTGTATAGTGTGAGCTAAGAATCAAGATTCATTTTTCTTCCCCCTACAGAAATCTAGTTTTTCTAGCCCCGTTTGCTCAAAGACTTTCCTTTCTCCATTATTTATGTGTAGGTTTATTTTGGGGTTCTTTTCTCTGTTCCCTTGAGGTATTTGTCTATGCTTACAATAATGCCACAGTATCTTCATTACTGTGGCTTTATAGTAAATCTTGATATCACTACTGTAAGACTTCTAGTGTTGTTCTTCTTTATCAATATTGGTTTGACTATTCTAGGTCCTTTGTGTTTCTCTATGCATTTAAAAAAAATGTTTTTATTTATTTTTGAGAGGGAGACAGAGTGCAAGCAGGGGAGGAGCAGAGAGAGAGGTAGACACAGAATCCGAAGCAGGCTCCAGGCTCCAAGCTGTCAGCACATAGCCCGACGTGGGGCTTGAACTCACAAACCATGAGATCATGACCTGAGCTGAAGTTGGAGGCTCAACTGACAGAACCACCCAGGCACCCCTCTGTATGCATTTTAAAATCAGCTTGTCATTTTCTTTCTTTGTTTTTTTTGAGGTTTATTTGTTTTGCGAGAAAAAGAGAGATTGTGAGCTGGGGAGGGGGAGAGACAGGGATAGAGAGAGAATCCCAAGCAGACTCCATACTGTTAGTGCAGAGCCTGATGCATCCTGAACCAAGCCAAAACCAAGAGTCAGATGCTTAACCAATTGAACCACCCAGGCATCCCCAGCTTAACAATTTCTACAGAAAAAAAAAGTATTAGAATTTTGTTTGGGATTTGATTGGGCTCTATAGATCATACTGGGGAAATTGTATTAGCTGTATTGATTCTTCTAATACCTATACATAATGTATCTTTTCATTATTTTAAAGTGTTCATTGTAGAGCTCATGTACGTATTTTGTTAAATTTATCCTTAAATATTTCATGTTTTTGAAAAAAATTTTGCAACGTAATTTTATCTTTTAATTTCTAGTTGTTTGTTGCTAACAGATAGACATAGAGATGATTTTTTTGATATTGCATTGCTCATGTTAATATTTTATTCCTTTTTTTCTCCATTATTCTAAAACCGGCCTCTTCCATATGGTAACCGCTAGTCCATGTGACTATTGAGCACTTGAAATGTGATTAGTCCTTGGGAGGAACTATAAATGTAAAATACAGAAAAAAAATTGTAAAATATTTCATTAGTAATTTTAAATTAATTACATGTTAAAATGCTAATATTTTAGACCTATTGGGTTTAAATAAGTTATACTGAAATATTTTTACTTGATTTGTAACATGGAAATGAGAAATTTAAAATTAAATTTAGGGAAATTGGGAGGGTGGTAAAAGAATAAGTTTTTGGGGGGCACCTGTGTGGCTCAGTCAGTTAAGCATCTGACTCTTGATCTCAAATTAGGTCCTGATCTCAGGGTCATGAGTTCAAGCTTCATGTTCATGAGTTCAAGTCCATGCCCAGCGTGGAGCCTACTTTTTTTTTTTTTTTTTTAATTTTTATTTATTTTTTAAATTTACATCCAAGTTAGCATATAGTGCAACAATGATTTCAGGAGTAGATTCTTTAATGTTCCTTACCTATTTAGGCCATCCCCCCCCTTCCCACAACCCCTTCAGTAACCCTCTGTTCTCCATATTTAAGAGTCTCTTATGTTTGTGTCCCCCTCCCTGTTTTTTATTATTTTTTATTCCCTTCCCTTATGGTCATCTGTTTTGTATCTTAAAATCCTCATATGAGTGAAGTCATACGATATTTTTCTTTCTTTCTTTGACTAATTTCTTCGGTATAATACCCTCTAGTTCCATCCACCTACTTGAGAATGTCAAAATTTCATTCTTTTTTTTTTTTTTTTTTTAACATTTATTCATTTCTGGGACAGAGAGAGACAGAGCATGAACGGGGGAGGGGCAGAGAGAGAGGGAGACACAGAATCGGAAACAGGCTCCAGGCTCTGAGCCATCAGCCCAGAGCCCGACGCGGGGCTCGAACTCACGGGCCGCGAGATCATGACCTGGCTGAAGTCGGACGCTCAACCGACTGCGCCACCCAGGCGCCCCAAGATTTCATTCTTTTTGATTGCCAAGTAATACTCCATTGTATGTATGTGTATATATACATGTATATATGTATGCCACATCTTTATCCGTTCATCCATCGATGGACATTGGGCTCTTTCCATACTTTGGCTATTGTTGATAGCTCTGCTATAAACATTAGGGTGCATGTGCCCCTTCGAAACAGCATACCTGTATCCCTTGGATAAATACCTGTGAGTTGTATGGTAGTTCTATTTTAGCATGGAGCCTACTTTAAAAAAAAAATTAAATGTTTGGTTCGAGTCTCTGGCTTCCATTATATTTCTGTTGGACAGCACTTTTTTTGAAGAAGAAGAAGGGAGAGGGGCAGAGGGAGAGAGAGAGAATCTTTTTGTTTGTTCATTTGTTTAGAGAGAATGCAAGCAAAGGAGTGGGGCAGAGAGAGAGAAAATCCCAAGCAGGCTCCATGCTCAAGGTGGATGGAGCTCAATGCAGGGTTTGATCCCAGATCCTGGGATCATGAATTGAGCCTAAATCAAGAGTCAGATGCTTAACCAACTGAACCACCAGATGTCCCTGGACAGCACTCTTCTAAACTGTTACTAACTTCAAAAAATTATTTATTTGTAGGTGAAGAAAAAACTCCAGAACAAATCATGCAAGATAAGCAAATTGAAGCGTATGTCATATTTTTAAATTGTGTGTGTGTGTGTGTGTGTGTGTTTAATTTTTATTTATTTATTTTGAGAGAGAGGGAGAGTGCAAGCAGGGGAGGGGCAGAGAGAGTGAAAGGGAGAGAGAGAGAATTCCACTCAGGCTCCATGCTGTCAGCATGGAGCCTGATGTGGGACTGGATCCTGCAACCTGTGAGATCAGGACCTGAGCTGAAACCAAGAGTTGGAGGCTTAACCGACGGAGCTACCCAGGTGCCCCTCAATTTTGTGTTTTTTACTAAGATTTGATACTATTACCCATCTTACACCATTGTCTTCTTTTTCCTTTTCTTTATTTTTCCAAGTAATTTTTCATGCATGTACTGAGAAGTTGTTGATATACGGTATGTTCTTACGTTACATTAGTGATCCCATTAGCACTTTTGGCATCCCCTTTACAACATAATTAGTAAAGTATCTCAGAGGTATCTGTTTATCAAATCTATAAATGCATCAATGTGGGGAGTCTGTAGAATGTTTTTATCAAGAGAGTCATTTTACTTTTTAAAAGGTTTGCTTTATATATTTATTCTAATGGGGAATTTTTTTTTTTTATATTGCTGAAATTCTTTTGTTCATGCTTCTTTGATAGTAAAATTGAAGACCTGGAAAATGAAATTGAAGAGGTGAAAACTGCTTTTGAAATAAAAAGGCTTGCATTACACAGGTAATTATTAAATTTTTGGTATAAACATCGTGAACTGAATGCAAAATCGGTATGATTTGAGGTAGAGTTAATATTTTAACTAGTCTAAATGATTAATCAAGTGAAATGATCATCAGATAATGGTCACACAAATTTTGAGCCCTGAGAGAAAAGTTAACATCATTCATTATACCTTCATTAGAAGTAGTTATATAAGATTCAGTTAATAAGGAAATATCAGACAAGGAAGTAGAAGGGTGAGCTTAAATCCCATTCAATGTTTCAAAGGATTATTAGATTCCATTACTGCGGTTAACTATTAGTCAAGTAAAAGAATTGTCATCAAGTTTAAATAAATAAATATATATAATTTTTTTTTTAATGTTTATTTTTTTGAGAGAAAGAACATGAGTGGGGTAGGGCAGAGAATAGACTGAGAATCCCAAGCAGCGCCTCTGACAGCACAGAGCCTGAAGTGGGGCTCAAACTCACAAACTGTGAGATCATGACCTGAGCCAAAAATCAAGAGTTGGATGCTTACCCGAGCCACCCAGGCGCTCCTAAGTATATTTTTCATATAGGTTTGCCTATATGAAAATTCATTCATTCATTCATTCATTCATTCATGTTTTAAAATTCATTCAACAAATATTTGAGTGCTTTCTATGTCTTAAGCTTTATAGTAGGTGTTGGTATACAGCTATGAATAAGGTAAATAAGCTATCTTATAGATTTGTGATCTGAATTAATAATTCCACTTAAATGAATGACTTTAAATTGTTTCCTTAGATTTGTGGCCTTCCCAGATGAATTTCTTATACATTTAATTGAAAAGTAGTTAAAGTCCTCTTAATCATTTCCAGCAGTGAACATTTTTCCCTCTTCTCAAGCTGGCTCATTGTATAGATTATATATATATATATATTTTTTTTTAATTAATTAGTTAATTTTAAGTAAGCTCTATGCCCTACATGGGACTTGCATTCATGACCCCAATTCAAGAGTGCATACTCTGCCCACTGAGCCAGCCATGTGCCCTAGATCATATTTTTCAAGATGACTTCAGAACTATTAAGAGATCTTATTTTAATGAGTCAAATTTTTTTGTGTGACATACGTGAGGAAATGACCTAAATATTGCTAAGTTGATTGCATTTTCATTATTATTTATTTATTAACTGTTTGAATTTAAAAATAATTTATGGAGTTTGTTTGTATATAGGTGTATTTTAAAGTTTACGTTCAAGTATGGCTTTATATTCCCTTTCTCCATTTCAGGCCTGTGCTAATCTCTGTGTTAATGCTTAATGCTTCCTGCTGGCCCTTTGCCAAGGTGAATGGCTGGGAGAGCAAACCTCAGGCTGATTTCAAGTGTCATCAGCCCCTCAGCATAGTAGTGCACAGCCCTAGCCATCTTGTCATTTTCATTTCTGTAACTTATTTGTCAAAGTATTTCCCTTACAGTAGTGTATTAAAAACTACTTTGGTTTAGGTTACATTTAAGGAAATCAATCTTTAACTTGTAATATTTAATTTTTTTCTTTTCAATGTACCACAAATGTTATCCATGTTTTATAATGCAAGCTTTTTTCCCTTGCATTATAGGATGCAACTTTCGGCTGCACTTAAAAAAAACCTGGAGAAAATTAACCCCCAGACTAGGTACGTTTGTTTTTTCTTCTGGATTTGTTAAGGATGAGAATAAGAAGGGACATTGGCATAATGACTTTATTTTTGTGGAAAAAAAATTTTTTTAATGATTTTATTTATTTTTGAAGGAGAGAAAGAGAGCGACAGCATGAGCAGGAGGGGCATGGTGCAGAGAGAGAGGGAGGCAGAGGATCCAACTCGGGCTCTGTGCTGACAGCAGACAGCCCAATATGGGGCTCGAACTCACAAACGATGACCTGAGCTGAAGTTGGTTGCTTAACTGACTGAGCCACCTAGGCACCCCAGTTTTGTGGACATTTTTTTAATTTACCATCAATGCCAACCACCTGTATCTGAGGAATAAGAAAAGTGATGGAAGTTTTGTGCACCCTCTTCAGCATTATACTTTTTATAGTCCTGCCAATATTTTGTTTGTATTGCAGCCCTAAGAAGCAATGGAGATTTTTAGCCAGAAAATCTGAAAATTTGAAGGAAGGTTTTGAAAGTTTATTTTTGTTCAGTGTTTACTGTAAAACAGGAACAGGGTTAATGTCATTTAATCCAGTAACCCGATGAGATAGGAATTATATGCCTCATTTTTCATTGGCAGAAATGAGTTTGTATGTGTTAAACTATTTGCGAAGGAATATAAAATAAAAACTTTGGCGGTTAAGGTTCTCTATGATCTTGTCCTATGTGTCTGGTCTTAGAGGCCTTACCTGTTCTAAAAATCTTGTGATAAAAGATCCCCTACCATTAGCACCATAAAAGTGCTGGATGCATTTGAGCACTTCCCCTTTTTGGGTGTCTTAGTTCAGACTGGTAATGCATTCTCCCATATTCCCTTTAACTCCAGGATTCCATAAATCCTAAAATCTGAATTTAGGCCCTCCTTGAAAGGAGAGCTTTAAACATTCTTGAGTTAAAGAGGTACAGGATGGGGCGCCTGGGTGGCGCAGTCGGTTAAGCGTCCGACTTCAGCCAGGTCACGATCTCGCGGTCTGTGGGTTCGAGCCCCGCGTCGGGCTCTGGGCTGATGGCTCAGAGCCTGGAGCCTGTTTCCCATTCTGTGTCTCCCTCTCTCTCTGCCCCTCCCCCGTTCATGCTCTGTCTCTCTCTGTCCCAAAAATAAATAAACGTTGAAAAAAAAATTTTTTAAAAAAATAAAGAGGTACAGGACATATTGACACCCAAAGAGGACAGAAAGACCAAGTAGGCTGTGATAGTGCCTTTAGCATGTTTTGAAGTTTACAAACCAGTATAGCTATAATTAGTAGAAAATGAGTTTAGCTTTCCCAGGTCTCTGCAAAGATTCCCATTTTCAGCCTCCTTAACAAACTCCTTCTGCAGTGTTCTCAAATGCCTGGCTGTTTATCAGAACATTTAGTATTATCACAGAGATCACATTCCTGGTCCCATTCCAAACCTTTTGACTCAGTCTCTGAAGATAAATGAGGGTGGTGGGGGTGATCTGGTGATCCACAAAGGACTGTGGCACTTTGAAGTATAAGAACCATTGTTCTTACCCAGTCTTACATTACACCCTTTGGCTCCAGCCATACCAAACTAGTTGATCTAGGTAATTATTTCATGTCCTTTAAGATTCCAGGGTTTCCCTTGTTGTACTCTGTGCTTAACTCTCAGCAGTTCATATTTATTGCTGGTTGTAGTGGCACTGTGCTATAGTTGTGGATTTATTTATCTCTTTCAACAGATTTTTTTCCTCTCTGTGTTTTATTCTACTTTACATTCCTGGTGCCTAACACAGGTTTTTGTTGAAGACATGAGGGTAAAAACACAGCTTATTCAGTGAAATTATTCTTGTTGATGCTATAATGATAGATACATGTCTTTGTACATTTGTCAAATCCATAGAATGTATAGTACCAAGAGTGAACCATAATGTAAACTGTGCTTTGAATGATAATGATGTGTTAAATGTAGATTCATTTGTGATGAACAGATCTTTCTTTATCCTGGGGGATGTTGATCGTCAAGGAGGCTGTGCTTGTGTCATTGCAGGGGCAAATGGGTCCCTTCCTTCAGTTTTGCTGTCAGCCTAAAACTGCTCTAAAAAATAAAATGTATTTATTTTAAAGCAGCTTATTAGCAAGTTATTAGGGCTTTTTCTCCAAAATAGATTTTTAGAAACATTCATACATGCTTAAATTTAATATTTTTTTGTCTGTGATTACAGATTTTTCTAGGGAAATGCATCTCTAATTTTATTGTTTTTATTATTTTTTTTGCATCTGTAATTTTTTTTAGTTTACTTATTTTGAGAGAGAGTGAGCAGTGGGGGGTTGCTGTGGGGGGGGGAGGGGGAGGAGGGCGGAGACGGCTAGGGAGGCCCTGGGAGGAGGAGGGACAGAGGGGTAGAGAGAGAGAGGGAGGAAGGGAGGGAGGGAGGGAGGGAGGGAGGGAGGGAGGGAGGAAATTCCAAGCAGGCTCCAAACCCAGCATGGAACCCGACATGGGGCTCAAACCCATGAACTACGGGATCATGACCTGAGCCAAAATCAAGAGTTGGACATCTGACCCAACTGAGCCACCCAGGCGCCCCTGCATCTTTAATTTTAAATGCAAATTTAGTTTACATCAAACTTCTCCAGTTTATTTTGTTAAATGATGACTTTCTATTAAAGTATACAGTAAATTCCATGAAAGGAAATAGACAGTAATCGATGTGTATTCATTAATGAGATTTTTTTATTTTTAATTCAGGTTAACAAGTCATATTTTTTATTCCTTTTCAGTGTGCTCATCGATAACATGAAACACATATTAAAGCTAAACAAATTAATCATGAAGTCACAGCAGGTAACTGCACTTTGGGCTCTTTACACATTCTCATGATTTCAGTAACTTGATGCTGGCAACTGTATTGTGTATCATTATATAGGATTTCCCAGAGGTTACTGGTATGATTGGAATTCACAGTCCTGAAGTTTCCTCTTTTTCATAACTCAGTTATTTCTGACATTGTGGCTAATTATCTACTTGTAATTTAAGCTGCTGTCCTTTGTCTCTTTTTTGTATGGAAATAAAGGGATCGAGAGCTAGATAGAGGTTTGGAAAAGGAGAACTAATAGATAAAATTCAATGATGTAAGTGTTACAGGTTTGTTCTTAGGTAATGTGCCTTAATCTTTATTTCTAATAACAGGAATCTTGGGATTTGGAGGAAAAACTGCTTGATGTTAGAAAGAAGAGATTACGTATGTAGAACAGTTTGTTTTGGCTTTCATTTTGTTTTCTTGTAGAAAACATTTTCACTTACTATGGAGATTGATAAGGCCAGTTATCTCAGCCATTGAGAAATTTCTTAGCTTTCAAATTTTCTCATAATTTTACACATGGCATTTTTAAAAAAAATTTTTAGTTTACTTTTGAGAAAGAGAGAGCGTGTGCAAGTCCGGGAGAGAGGGGCAGAAAAGAGATGGAGTCAGAGAATCCAAAGCAGGCTCCAGGCTCTGATCTGTCCATGCGGAACTCGACATGGGGCTCGAACTCAGGAACCTCGAGACCATGACCTGCCCTGAAGTTGGATGCTCAACCAATTGAGCCACTCGGGTGCCCCTACACATGGCATTTTTAAAAGTAGTAGTCAGGGGCATCTGGGTGGCTCAGTTGGTTAAGCATCTGACTCTTGGTCATGATCTCAGGTCATGATCTCACAGTTTCATGAGTTCAAGCCCTGTCTCGGGCTCTGTACTGACAGTACAGAGCCTGCTTGGGATTCTCTCTCTCTCTCTCTCTCTCTCTCTCTCTCCCTACTTCACACCGTATCTCTCAAAATAAATAAATTGAAATAAACTTA
The DNA here is from genome assembly GCF_016509475.1 of Prionailurus bengalensis. NCBI lineage: Eukaryota > Metazoa > Chordata > Mammalia > Carnivora > Felidae > Prionailurus > Prionailurus bengalensis. The sequence goes on from NC_057343.1 coordinate 136,514,969, forward strand.
AAAAATAAATAAATAAAAGTAGTATTAAAGTGTATTTAGCTTGATTTTTTTTGTTTGTTTGTTTTAGACCATTAAATCACAAAATTAATACATTCTCAGGGAAAAAAAAATGATACGGAAAAGTATAGTGTGAAATTCATAACCTCCTTCCTATGTGACCACAGTTAAGCATATATCATTCCAGCATTTTTCCCTGCTCATATAAACATATTAATATGTACATAATTTTTTAATATACATATACATTATTTTAAATGATCGGTTGATACATATGATTCTACAGCTTTTTAACTTAATGAACATGAATGAGATGGCTTTTTGTATTAAAGTTATTGAAATGTTTATTTCAAAAGTAATACACATTTTCAGAATTTAGAAACAGAAAAGTATACTTAGGAAAAGTAAACTATCAAGAGATAATCATCTTCAGTGCTTATTTCTTATCAAAGTTGGCCTCATTTTATTCTATGTTGTAAACTGCCTTTTTTACTTAATAGTATAGGCATAATTTATTTTTAAATATCACACAAATTTGCCTGTTTGTAAGTAATCTCAGGGTCAGAAGTAGTCTTGGTCATCTGATCTAATCATCTTTTGGATGTTTAATGTTTTTTCCATTGATCCCAACCTACTTTTGATCCATTAATGTCAAGGAACCAAGCTCCTGGGACACACCCATTTATGTTTTCAAATCGTTTAATTCTTAGAACATTTCAGGAACTACACTAAAAGGTTGCTGATATTTTTATCTCTGGAGAAGAGAATCTTTTCGGTGAAAATTTATCTTGTTGATATGTCATTTATGTAAATAAAGGAGGAAAAAATATTTCCTTATGTATATCTCTGTCTATTCTTTTGGCAGCCCGGTATAAGTCCACTTAACATGATGCCCCTTCAAATATATGTAGACAGCCATCGTTGTCATACATACATACTGTAAACATTTCATGGAGGACATTGCTAAGTGTAAAATTAAAATATTGGTATTTTGTACCACAAAAGTCATTTTCAGATCAAAATGGAACTTTGCACCCTAAAATGATGCTTATTACATATTTTCTTTTGACCGAAATAGACAGGAACTGTTCTGCTTCACAGTTTTTCAGTATTCTTGTTTGTAGTTGTTATATGTAGTGTTTTTTTGTTTTTATTTTTAACCTAATAGAATTAAAACAAGCTTCAGAAAGTAAGCTTTTAGAAATACAGACTGAAAAGAACAAACAGAAAGATGATTTGGCCATTATGGAAAATTCAGACAAGATAAAGACCGTACAACAAAACCTACAGACGGAGATACAAGTTACTACAGTGATTCAACATGTGTTCCAGGTAACATTTATATAAATTAGGAAAGGAGGTAAAGAACTTTTTAAAAATGATTGTTTCTCTTATTTTCAGATTTGCTTTCAGTTAGTCTTTGACCCTGAAAAAATCATGAATGTAATACTGTATACTAGTCTGCTTACATATATTTGGAATTTATGTGTATTTAATATTTAAGGCTTTGATTTTTTTATTATGTTTAATCTTAGGCACTTATAAGTGGAATGATTTTAGCAGCTCCGTGAAGGCAGAATGGTATAATGGTGGAGACCATTAGACTTGAACTAGGGAGAATGGGGAAAACATGGATGGGGGTGATGGGAATCTAGAATTACGATACTGACTGCAGTTTAATAGTTCTGGACCTTGAACAAATAATTTAAGGTTTTTTAAACATCAGTTTCCCTGTTTAGAAAGAGAGGTTGTGAAAACTGAAGAAGATAATTCATGTTAATCTGTTTAGTATAATGTCTGGCCAAATTAAATTCTCAGTAAGTGTTGGTAGTTATTATCATGTCACCTATTAAAAACTTTTTTCACCTCTTAAATTTTATGTGTTCCTTTATTAACTGCCTATTATGTGTCAAAGCAAATGCTTATTATGTGTAAAGCATATCCTTGTAGAATATGAGTTCTTGTATCTGAGCATAAGAAATTTGTCCTCAGGTCTTAAACCTACGTTTTAGTAACAGTGGGTTACTTGATTAGGAGTTAAGGAAGTCCCCTAGGCTATCCTCAAGTGGAGGATTGCATTATAAGGACAGGATTATTTTAATTTTTTGGGGTACATGTTCCTTTCTACTACATTGAGTCTTCTGTTATTTTGCTTTTCTAAAGTTTTATTCATATACTCTTAATTAAGTCTTATTTAATGAAATCATTGCTTTGTTAAGCAGAACATAGTTGTGGCTACCTTAGGAGCTCCTGCCCCTAATGGGTTTACTTCTATTTGAATGCTTACTTCCACTTGCCTTTGTAATTTAATTGGATTTATAAACACTAGCCCAAGAGCAAGAAAATACTATAGATAGACCAAATTTTATAATTTTGTACAAAACAATATAACATTTATATTCTAAAATCTGTTTTAACAGGATTTCAATTAGTAACTTGCTATCATTGAGCCATAGTTTTAAAATAATAAATAGGGCATAACAGTTTATGCTTAAGCTATTTTTCACCGTAGAAGTGCAAAATGACTCTGAATCGGAGCTGCAGTCTTTTTCCTTTAATCTAGAATACCATTGTAAAACTCCTTAGCAGGTAAAAACTATCCACAAAACTGATGAAGCAGAAAAAATTGTTATAAACATTGTAAATATTCCTTAGCATTATGGGGATCAAGGCCGAAGTCTTACTTAAAGTGGAAATTAATATTCAAGAATGTATTTTTTTCATAGAGTAAATGCTGACACCTAGTTTGGTAAATATTTCAAAACATCGTTGAAAGCAGATTTTTAAAAAGCTTGTTAAATTTTCAAAAGTACTTAAAAATTTAATGTAAAAATTTTCTTCTATTTTTTTTTTTTAATTACAGAACCTCATTTTAGGAAGTAAAGCCAACTGGGCAGAGGATTCTGCCTTTAAGGAAATTGTTCTACAGCTTGAGAAGAATCTCACCATGATCAAATAAGAATTTCTGTTTTATTATTTTTTATTTCTATCTTTCATATATCATTTAAATAGCATATTTCAAGTAATTTTTTTTAGTGTGTTTGGAACTATTCTAATACTGCAAATTTTTTGTAACTTAACACTATAATACGGAATCTATTGTTTTAAATATGATAATTAAAGTGACTGGCATACTCCAAAAGAATCTGAAGATTTTAGTCTTGCAAAGTTCCCTCCCAAAAGACATCTCATCTGGCTTTCCACTGAATGTAGACATTTTTTTACAACATTCCTGGCAATCCCAACTGTCATTTGGAATTTCTTTCTTTCTTTCTTTCTTTCGTTCTTTCGTTCTTTTGTTCTTTCTGTATGTCTTTCTATCTGCAGTTTCAAGTTTTTATTTAAATTCTAGTTTGTTAACACACAGTGTAATATTAATTTCAGGAGTAAAATTTAGTGATTTGTCATTTACATACAACATCCAATGTTCATCACAAGTGTCCACTTTAATACTTATCACCCATTTAGCCCATCCTCCCGACCACCATCATTTGGAATACTTCTGTGCATCTGTCAGTCAACTAAAATATTAGAAATATTAGAAAATGATATCCACTTCTTGTGTTTTTTTCCAACTCTAAGTTGTATTTTATTCAGATAAATCTCATTTTATATTTATCTCCCCACAGATTCTTTTTTCTCTCTCTCTTTTTTTTAATACACAGATAAAATTGACAAAACATTGTGTAAGTTGAAGGTGTACAAGGGGCTGATTTGACCACCATGGCATTAGCTAACATCTTCATCGTGTTACATAATTATTTCTTTTTTCTGTGGTGAGAACATTTAAGATCTAGTCTCTTAGCAACCTTGAAGTATGTAATAGAATATTGTTAATTGTAACCACTATAACCACCCACTAATGCTGTGCGTCAGATTTCCAAAAACTTACCCATCTTCTAACTGCATGTTTGTGACCTGTGACCAACATCTCCCCAAGTCCCCGACACCCCATCAACATCTTTAAATAGAGATGCAAATAAAGCACCTCAACCTTGAAAAATAAAACAAAAAAATATCCAGAGTGTAACTGTTGTGGTTGTTGTAGAGTAATTGTGACTTTTTATAAAACAAAACAAAACAAAAAAAAACCGTTCATTCATTTATTTTGAGAGAGAAGCAAGCAGGGGAGGGGCAGAGAAAGAGAGGGAGAGAGAGAATCCTAAGCAGGCTCCTTGGTATCAGCATGGAGCCTAACATGGGACTTGATTCTACAAATGGTGAGATCATGACGTAAGCCAAAATCAGGTGCTCAAACTACTGAGCCACCTGGGAGCCCCAAGTGTGACTCTTTGTTTTGTTTTGTTTTGTTTTGTTTTAATGTTTATTTATGAGAGAGAGAATGAGTGGGGGTGGGGCAGAGAGAGAGAGAGACACAGAATCTGAAGAAGGTTCCAGGCTCTGAGCTGTCAGCACAGATTCCAATGTGGGGCTCGAATTCACGAGCCATGAGATCATGACCTGGGTCAAAGTTAAACGCTCAACCGACAGAGCCACCCAGGCATCCCCCAATTGTGACTTTTTATAAAATTTTGTATTTCTATATCACGCATTACTTTTATAAGTTAAATAATAAAAAGAGCAAATGTTACTTTGTATTATTAAAAAATAAAACTTGCTGGGGCACCTGGCTGGCTCTTAGTAGAGCATGCAGCTCTTGGTCTTGGGGTCATGAGTTAAAGCCCCACAGTAGTTGTAAAGATTACTAAAAAACATGTAAATAAACTTCTAAAAAATAGAACTTGGCCTCTTGTATAGCATCTCATTCCTTTTGTTTGTTTGTTTGTTTGTTTTTAAAGAGTGGGGGAGGGGCAGAGAGAAAGAGAATCCAAGCAGGCTCTGCAATGTCAGCATGGAGCCTGATGCAGGGCTGGAACTCACAAACCACAAGATCATGGCCCAAGCTGAAATCAAGAATCAGACTCTCAAGCCACTGAGCTACCCAGGTGACCCCCATTCCATGTTTTGAAAACTCTAATTGAGGGGCACCTGGGTGGCTTAGTTGGCTAAGTGACGATTTTGGCTCAAGTTATATTTTTCTTATGGAAAAGCATTATTCTGGAAAATGCCTTCCTGAAACAAAGACTTATCATCATCTGAAAAACTTTCTGTATTTTCCTGGGATTTTATTATCCTGTGTGTTCCCTTCCAAAGTCCAACTCTGAGAGAGAAATTTCATTAGTCAGTTTTTCCTGAAGTACTGAATTGTAACAAACATTGATAACGCTCTTAGGTCCATAGTTTGATCTCTAGATGACATGAAGAGCATTCACTATATGAAACATTCCATGGTTTATGTGACCAAGCAAAATTGCAGAAGCACATTTAAAGTTTCTACTTAGAAGTGTACGGTATTTCCACCAAGGCTCTCTTCACCATGCCAGACATCACTGAGACAGGAAAGTATACTCCCAGAGCAAGGGAGTGCTAGGTTTCAGAGCTGGGGGTAGAAAATGGGTATCTGCTGGAAAGAGTACAGTCTACCACAGTCTGCCATCTTGGTCTTAAATATTAACTTTCCTTGTGCATGTAAAAGGCACAACATTGCCCAAGGAAATAAAGTTAATAGTGTCATCCAGTCATAACAGTTCCCAAGTTCAGGATCTCTTGATAGTCTTTCCCATCAGGTCCAGATGTGACTTTTCATGATCTGGAGATCTATAAACTGAAAAGACAAATTCTTTTGTTTCGCAGTCAGCAAACAATAGTGGACAAGGTTGGCGATTCTGAAATCCTGCTTGGCAAATGATAGGAGGTGCTCCTTCCTAAGGAGAGGGAACATGTTTTGATTAGGCTTTTGTGCTGCTCACTGGAAGAAGTTCCTTTCTTGACTCTGCCCTTTGCTGTGTTCTCCCTTTGCATTACTAACATTGGCCATATCTGAAGAGGGCATTAGAGAGTGTCCTGAACAGCTTTCTCAGTTGGGGATTCAAATATTTTACTTTTACATCTGTCAGTCTTTAAATTTGGACCAGTGGTTTGTTGTTTTTTGTTTTTTTTTTTAAGTTTGTTTATTTTGAGAGAGAGAGCAAGTTGGGTAGGAGCAGAGAGAGGGAGAGACAGAGAGTCCCAAGGAGGCTCTGCACTGTCTGAGCAGAGCCCAATGGGGGCTCGTACTCACAAAGTGTTAGATCATGACCTGAACCGAAGTCAGACTCTTAACCGACTGAGCCACCCAGGTACCCAGTGCTTTTGTTAATGTAGATTTTAAATGTGGTTGGTGGTGGTCATAGTTGTTTTGGTTGGTTGGTTGATCCGTGTTAAAGATCAGCAAACTGTGGCTTACCAGCTGCCTGTTTTTGTAAATAAAGTTTTATTGGAACAAAGCTATGCCCATAGATTTACATATGATCTCTGGTTGTTTTCCCTCTACACTGGGTTAATAATTGAACTGAGTAGCTGCAAAAGATTATATGTCTGGCACCCTATTTTTCTTACAGTCGACTGACTTAAAGAAACCTGTTGACCTGCAGACCATTTTCTATTATGATTTGTCTGATTGCTTCCGAGTAGTTTATGTAGCTTGTTTGACCTCTGTATTCCTTTAAACTAAAACTTAGATCTGCTTTACTAAATATAGTTTCAATTTTTTTTGTAGTTTCAAACTTTTTAAAAAAAAATTTTAATGTTTTTATTTATTTTTGAGACAGAGACAGAGCATGAGCAGGGGAGGGGCAGAGAGAGAGGAAGACACAGAATCTGAAGCAGGCTCCAGGCTCTGAGCTGTCAGCACAGAGCCCAACGCGGGGCTCAAACTCACAGACCATGAGATCATGACCTGAGCTGAAGTTGGATGCTTAACCAACTGAGCCACCCAGGCGTCTCTCAAACTTTTTTATCAAGAAAAATTACAGTTGTGACTAGGTACTTCATATTGCATTACATCAGAAGGCTGTTATTCATGGTTTTGCCTAAGAGATCTACAGCCAGTATCAGGAACAGGGTATACCATACAAGAAAGGAGTCAAAGGCCCAGAGATAGTAACGTTAAGAACATACATAATCAAGGGAGACCTGGATGGTTCAGTCAGTTGAGCATCCAATTCTTGATATCAGCTGAGGTAGTGATCTTGCAGTCATGAGGTTGAGCCCTATGTTGGCTCCACGTGCAGGCCATGGGGCCTGCTTGGGATTCTCTGTCTCCCTCTCTCTCTGCTCCTCCCCTGCTCACACTTGCTCTCTCTCTCTCTCTCTCTCTCTCTCTCTCTCTCTCTCAAGATAAATAAACATAAAAAAAAAAAAAAAGGAAGAAGATAGTCAAATAATAGAATTGAGGGTGTAGACAAAAATCAGAGAGTCTGAATGGGGTAAGTAATCAAATGATCTGATTACAGATCTGATGGTGGCTGATAGAAACCGAGTGGCAGTAGGAAGAGAAGACAGGATTTGGGGGTTAAGGCAATTTGCTCCCTTCACTTTAACTACTTTATCATCTTCATCCTAGAATTAATCCAGAAGGGAGCTGGATGAGAATTCTGTGAAGGAGTATGAATGTCAACACTTAGAAATGAATCCACAGTAGGGGGCGCCTGGGTGGCTCAGTCAGTTAAGTGTTCAACTTCAGCTCAGGTCAGGATCTCATGTTTCCTGGGGTTCAAGCCCCACCTCCTGCTTTGAATTCTATGTCTCTCTCTGCCCCTCCCCCGCTTGCACTCTGTCTCCCAAAAATCAACAAACATTAAAAAAATAATATAAATAAATAAATGAGCCCACATTAGAGAAAAGTCATTATTTTCCTGACTCCCCCAAACAAAATCCATACCAATGTGACCAATAATTTGTACTGCATTTGACATTTTCTGAATTTGTCACCAAGTATTCCCAGGAAACTGTTGTGTATGTGAGGAATTGGAAAGTTTATTTTTTTAATGTTTATTTCTGAGAGAGAGCACAAGTGGGGGAGGAGTAGAGAGGGAGGGAGACATAGAATCTAAAGGAGACTCCAGACTCGGAGCTGTTAGGGCACAGCCTGACGCAAGCCTTGAACCCCTGAGCCATGAGATCACAACCTCGGCCAAAGTTGGATGCCCAACCAACTGAGCTACCCAGGTGTCCTGGAAAGTTTATTTTTAAAACTTTTTTTAAATAAAAATTTTTAATGTTTATATTTATTTATTTATTTATTTACTTACTTACTTACTTACTTAATTTATTCATTTACATGAGCAGGGAGGGCAGAGAGGGAGACACAATCCGAAGCAGACTCCAGGCCCCAAACTGTCAGCACAGAGCCCAATGCGGGGTTTGGACCCACAAACCATGAGATAATGACCTGAGCTGAAGTCGACGCTTAATTGACAGAGCCACCCAGGTGCCCCTGGAAAGTTTATTTTTTAATAAAGGCTCTAAATCATGGCACTTCTTTGTCCATATTCATTTCTTAAACACAGTCATAAAGGAAAATGAAAAGCGTTTATTTATAAAAGTAACCCAGAAAGTCTGTGTCTTTTAAATGACTTCAGAATGAGAATCTGATGTAGATATTTACATAGAAACTTGCTTTTTCTCTCTGTACTAGAAATCTAAGCTTCTGCTGCTTTTGAGCTTTCTACCTGTATTGAGGTCATTGGCAAAGTTGTAAGATGGTTAAAGTGTACAACATGATTTGATATCCATCGTGAAGAGATTCCCACAGTTGGGTTAACACATTACCCCACATATTTACCTTTTCTTTTTTTTTTTTTTGGTGAGAACATTTGAAGTTCTACTTAGCAAATTTCAGTTACACAATACAGTATTACCTACTATAGTCACCACTTTTGAGCTTTAAGAACACAGTATCTGGTTTCATCAGTGGTGACTTACAACAATTTTTTAAAATAAAGTTTATTTGTTTTGAGAGAGAGGGAGAGAATCCCAAGCAGGCTCCACCCTGTCAGTGCAGACCCTGATGTAGGGCTCCATCTCACAAACCATGAGATCATGACCTGAGCCAAAGTCAAGACATGGATGCGTAACCAACTGAGCCACCCAGGTGCCCCAAAACAAATTTTTTTTGGCCTAGGCTTTATTTTTATTTTTATTGGATTTAGGTTCACTGCAAAATTGAGAGAAAGTAGAGTTCCTATATACTTACTGCTCCTACACATTCACAGCCTTACCCACTAACACCATTCCTTGTAGCCTGGTATGTTTGTTACAACTGAACCTATATTAACATGTCATTATCCCTCAAAGGTGGTACATTGTATGGATTTTAACATGTATAATGACACATACTTATATTATGGTATCATAGAAGAGTTTCACTGTCCTAAAAACCATTGTGCTCTGCCTATTTGTCCCTAGCAATCAATTATCCTGTTACTGTCTCCATAATTTTGCCTTTTCCAAAATGTCATATAGTTGGAGTCATTCAGTATGTAAGTTTTCAAATACCATCTTTTGATCCCACCAATGATGTGTGTGAGTGCCTCTTTCCCAACAGCCGCCCCAGAATGTGTTACCCAAATTATGTATGTTGACCAGTTGGATGGGTGAAACTAGTGTTTCAGCATAGTTTAAATTTTATTAGAAGGGCCCATTTTGGCGCTTGGTAAAGTATTTTTAAAACTCTTCCCAGATTCAGAAGCCGCCAACCTAGGTCATCAAAACAAATTTATCACTGTGCTTGAAGTCGTTTATGGCTACATTACCTACAAAATTATGTTAAATGGCCACAACATATTGTGTATCAGAAATTATAACAACATAAAAATTAATGTTCACAAAATTTCATGTAATTTTGAGGGAATGATATTGAAGAATTATGTTTAGTCAGTTAAGTGTCTGACTTCGGCTCAGGTCATGGTATCACTGCTGGTGGGTTCAAGCCCACCCCTCCACGGCTGGTGGGGATCTGTGCTGGCAGCTCAGAACCTGGAGCTGCTTTGGAGTCTAACTCCCTCTCTCTCTGCCCCTCCCCCGCTCACACTCTGTCTCTCTCTCTCTCTGAAAAATAAACAAAAAAAAAAATTAAAAAAGAAAAATGAACTTCTGAGTTCTCATACTGGAATCAGGCGGCAGTTTAATATCAGGACTAATGGCAGAGAAAACAAGACCGTATCAAGTAACGCCAGTAAGGCAGAGAGTAAGAGGTAGCCTTGTATAGACTTCGAAATGCCTACTCTTTCTGAGCTTGCCACTAACTCCCAAGTTTAACGAACTCGTTAGTTTTAGGATGCCACATGACTTTGTATTACCTATTTGGTTTCGGGCTAAATTTTGGATTCCACTTAAAATAGAAACTGGCTATCTGTAAAGGAAATGGCCCTAGTTTACTCATAACCCGATGAGCAAAACAAACCCAACACCACAAACCTTCGCGGGCAAAACAAAACAATGGAAAGCACGTGGGGCAGTTCCTAGGCGTGAATTGAGGCGGGGCGGGTCGGCGCCCAACGTGGGCTGGCTACGCAGTGGAGGAGGATCCGGCGCGAGCGCACGCTCGCCCCTCCTCCATGACGCCACAGGCAGGCCCCGCCCCCCAGCTGCCCTGGTCTCCTGTTATCTCTGCGGCTAGCAAGCGCCCCGGAAGCTGCCCCATCTCGGGGTCATGATGGGCAGCAAGATGGCGTCTGCCAGCAGGGTCGTTCAGGTAAGGAAATTTGGTCACTTTTCCGCACCGTGGGCGGTAGGGATGGTGCTGATTATAGCAAAGGCGCTGGGAAGAAAAGGCGGTGGCGGAGGCTGCGCGGTGACCGCGGCCCTGGGTAGGGCCAGCGGCACCGCCCGAGGATATGTGTGAAAATTGGACCTAGAACCCAATGAGTCGGGCAATGAGCCGGAGACCAAAGCCGAGGGTTCGAGTCAGGCCGCGGGAGTGCTGTGTATGAGCACGTAGGCAAAGAGCTGCTGCGCGGTCCCCAGACTGTATCCTGCCAGGACCTCAGTAGCCCTCTTAGAGGAGTCTGTGGGCTAGGCTGCCCTGGCAATAGTCTCGGCCAATCGGCGTCTAGTATTGTCTGCGGTGTCCCGCATCAACCAATTGGAAGGAAGGCGGTAACGGCGCGTGGAAGGAAGCGAACCGTGCATCTGACCCGGTGTCCCTTCAAGGTCTTGGGAATGGCCAGAGAACTGGCCCCGCGGGCGGAGTCCTCACCCCAGGCGTATACTCCCTCACCAATCCGAGCGTCTGGTTACAGGCTGGATGGGGACAATTGGAGGGGGGGAAATATATATTATTTGTTTGTAATACATGTTTTGTTGTTACCCAAGTTTTTTGTTTTTATTTTTGTTTTGCCCTGAGTTTGTATTGGTAGCTAGAGGAACTTTGTTAATCCACACATCAATAATTAACTCCTGGTAGCTTTTGTATTTGCTTCTTCAGTTGTGATCGCTAACTTAAATAGGACAGGTAAAGTTGGTATATAAAGGGACACAACCTCCACTTTTGTGGCTGTTTTACACAATCTCTTTTAAATTCTGGAAGTGTACTGTATGGTTTTTAACTTCGATATAAGAAATGCATTTCCCTTTGTACAAATACATGTCTTAAAAAGACCTTTTCTTAAAGTTGTTTCAGTCAGAAAGATAATCTTAGATTCTAGCCTTTGGTCCCATTGCATAATGATTCTATTACTCATTCAGTAGGTAGATATTAAGAATTAACTAATTAAAGATAATATGAGGATTAGGAGAACATTGGGCAAAGAACTGGTTGGTATCCGTAATGTATAACCATACATGTTCATAATACATAGCTCAATTTTAAAATGGGTTAAAAAGTTGAAATGGCACAAAAGAAGATACACGAGTCTGTGAAAAGATGTGGAACTTCATTGCTTACCAGGAAAATACCAATTAAAACCAGGAAGTACTACTACATCTACCAAAATTATTCAGAGTTTAAAAACTGTCAGTACCAAAAGTACTGATGACAGTGTGAAGCATCTGAAACCCTCATCCATTGTTGTTAGGGGTATAAATGGAATAGCCACTCTGGAAAACTTCTGTTAGTCTCCAGTAATTAAATATAGCTTCCCTATGATGCAGTTTTACTTATAGGTTTAACCCAAGAGAAATGAGTGCGTATACCTACAAAGAGACTTAGATAAAAATGTCTGTAGCCACTTTATGCCATAATGACCCCCAAACCAGAAAAAATCCAAATGTCCATTAGGAGGATAAACAGATTGCGGTAGATTTATTAAAATGGAATAGTACACAGTAATGAGCTACTAACTACTGATAAGGAAGAAAAAAAGATACTGTGAGATGCGCAGTAAGGAATGGTCTGTTTTCCTCTGACAGAGCTGCAAAGACTTGTACTCATATTCATAATACAAAGTGGTTTTTGCTAACATTATGCAATCATTACATATAACCTTAGCAAAATTTATTGAGTACTTCTGTGTCACGTCTGTACTCAGTGCTGAGACTATAGCACCAACAAGCCAGACATGGTGCCTCCATAGAACTTAGAATTTGGCTCTTAATTCATACCTTAAAGAAAGAGTAGTATTTCAGCAAACTGGCACAAACTGATGGGAATTCATAAGGCATGGTGTCAATATTAAGTAGAGAAATTTGGCTTGACTATAAGGTATTCAGAAATAATTTTAGTAGAATAAGTTATAGGGGCGCCTGGGTGGCTCAAACTTTCTCTCACAGGCAAATCCCTGGTTCCTCCAAACATCGCTGTAACTATATGTACTCATTTGCTGAGTCCTACAATGGATTCAAAATGGTTTCAAAATTGCTATATTTATACAGCTACCAACACCAACATATTAAGTAAAAAGTTCAAGTTTTCTTAGTACTGTATTTATTATTATCATTGCCTTTAGATGACAGTACAGAGTATAAGTACTATGAAAGTTATTTGGATTAGTTCCTTTTTCCCCCCTTAGTTATGTTACCCAACTGATACACTGGTAGAATTGCTTCTTTGGGGGTGCCTGGATGGTCCAGTTGGTTAAGTGCCGACTTTGGCTCAGGTCGTGGTCTCAAGGTTCGTGAGTCTGAGCCTCATTTCAGACTCACTGACAGTGTAGAACCTGCTTTGGATCCTTTATCTCCCTCTCTCTCCGCCTGTCTTCTGCACGCACACCTGTGCAAGCACCTGCACACACACTGTCTCTCTCCCTCAAACATTTAAAAAAAAGGAATTGCTTCTTTGTGTTTACATTTAGAGTCTAAAAATTTTTTAATGTTTGTTTATTTTTGAGAGAGAGAGGAAAAGTGAGTGGGGCAGGGGCAGAGAGAGGGAGACAGGATCTTAAGTGGTTCTGTGCTGACAGCAGAGAGCCTGATGTGGGGCTCGAACTCTCAAAGCATGAGATCATGACTGGAGCCAAAGTCAGACACTTAACCAATTGAGCCATCCACATAACCCTACGTTTAGAATTCAAAAGCATATTTTGGGGCGCCTCCATGGCTCAGTCATTTGAACGTCCAGCTTTGGCTCAGGTCATGATCTCATGGTTCATGAGTTTGAACCCCACGTCTCTGTGCTGACAGCTGAGCCTGGAGCCTGCTTCAGATTCTGTGTCTCCCTTTCTCCCTCTCCAATTCATGCTCTGTCTCTGTCTCTCTCTCTTTCACAAATGAATAAACATTTAAAAAAAAATTTTTTTTAAGTAAATATTGAGGTGTCTGGGTGGCTCAGTCAGTTAAACGTCCAGTTCTTTATCTCAGCTCAAGTGTTGATCTCAGGGTCGTGGGTTCAGGCTCTGCACTGAGCCTGAAGCCTACTTTAAAAAAAAATTTTTTTTTAATTTAAAATAAATAAAAAGCAGATTCTGAGAGAGGAAAATTTGAGCATAAGTTAAGTATTAGATGATATTAAAGAATTATTTTTAATTTATTGTGGTAAAATGTGTAGAGATTATGGTTTGACAAAAATCTTTTTATGTTAGTGATACATATGGAAGGTATTAACAGGTTAGAGGAGAGGGTTGGGATTTGTTTAATGGAGGAAGGGGTGATGAATTAAGATTGTCTCTATTGCTGTTGAAATTGTGTAATGTGTTTATCAGGGTTTATTTCATTTTTTGTTTATTAGGGTTTATTACAGTATATTACAGTTTATTACTGGCTCTACTCATATATTTAGGAAGATGCCTTTTAAAAAAGGGGACACCAGGGGCACCTAGCAGCTCAGTCAGTTAAGCATCCAGTTCTTGACTTCAGTTTAGGTTGTGATCTTGCAGTTCATGGGTTTGAGCCCCAAGTCTGGCTCTGTGTCCACATTGAGTAGATTGCTTGGGATTCTCTCTCTCCCTCCCTCTCCTGCTCCCCTGCTTTCTCATATGCATGTGCTCTGTCTCAAAATTAATAAATAAACTTAAAAAAAAAAAAACCAAAGAGGACACCAGTCTGGAAATTTAATCTATAAGGGCATATTATGTCATATTTTTAAGTGTGCGTAAGCATTGTTGAAATGGATTTTTCTCTCGTGTACGTATCATTGTTTAAGTGTGTGTATACATACTCACATACCTATACAGTTAGTCCTGTCTTACAAATGGTCTCTGTTCACACTTGGCAAATGTTTCCTCAACATTTACTGCATACCTGGCAGTACTGCAGAAGTGCTAGTTCTCTGACTCTGCCTTTTGCAGGAGATTAGCTGTCCTCTAATCATTGGCTTATTGATCTAGGAACAGAAAAGTACTTCAGAATACCTGGAGTAAAAGATGCAGAAGACAGAGGTGAGAAGTGAGGCTGGAGAGGGAGGGAGAGGCAGATCAGGATGGGCCTAGTGAATGCCAAATATGAGCTTGAAGTTTATCCTGAAAGCTGTTGAACATTTTTAAAGCTTTTAAATGGGGTGTTGATAGCGTATGGATAGAACATTCTTTGAAGAAGATTGGCTGTGAAAAGGAAGAAATAGTTACTAGAGGGAGAATTGGGTTTCATTTTTGTTTTGTTTTGAGAGAGAGAATGTGTATGAGCAGAGAAGAGAGAGAGGGAGAATCCTAAGCAGTCTTCTTGCCCAGCATGGAGCCGGACATGGGGCTCAGTTTCACAGATTGACACACAGTGTGACATTAGAGTTTTGTTTTTTACCATTAGACTGGACCGTGAACTTATGCTGAGGGAGACAACTCTATTCCAGCATTTTCTCACAGGAGCACAATTATAGTGGGGTTTTCAGGCCAGTCCCAACAAGCCTATTTATTTCCGTATTCATATGAAATGTATATTATGTAGTGGGGTGCCTGGGTGGCTCAGTTGGTTGGGTGTCCTACTTTGGCTCAGGTCATGATCTCACAGTTCGTGAGTTCAACCCCCGCGTCAGGCTCTGTGCTGACAGCTCAGAGCCTGGAGCCTGCTTCAGCTTCTTTGTCTCCCTCTCTCTCTGCCCCTCCCCTGCTCTCACTCTGTCTCTCTCTAAAAAATAAACAAACATTAAAAAAAAATTTTAATGTATTATATAGTACATATATACAAATATTTTGGAGATAAACATACAGCTCAATATCACTAGTTACAGAGCAACTTCTAGATTACTTTAGTTGAAAATAGTACTGTTCATTAGAGTCTTAGCATTGTATATTCAGAAAATTTCATGCTGAAAGGTCCATTTAAGTTTCTCTCTAGCAGGGGTGCCTAGGTGGCTCAGTTAAGCATCTGACTTTGATTTCAGCTCAGATCATGATCTCTTGGTTTGTGAGATTGAGCCCCACGTCGGGCTGTGCACTGATAGCACAGGAGGGCCTGCTTGGGATTCTCTCTGTCCCTCCCATGCTCGTGCACTCTCTCTTTCTCAAAATAAACAAACTTAAAACAGGAAGTTCCTCTACAGCATTATCTAGAATTCTAGGGGTAAAACAGCAATACCCTGCAAGTATCTGGGTTTTTTTATTAATTTAATTTAATTTAATTTTTTAAATTTACACCCAAGTTAGTTAGCATATAGTGCAACAATGATCTCAGGGGTAGATTCTTTAATGCTCCTTACCCATTTAGCCCATCCCCCCTCCCACAACCCTTCCAGTAACCCTCTGTTTGTTCTCCATATTTAAGAGTATCTTATGTTTCGTTCCCCTCCCTGTTTTTATATTATTTTTGCTTCCCTTCCCTTGTGTTCATCTGTTTTGTATCATAAATTCCTCATGTTAATGAAGTCATATGGTACTTGTCTTTCTCTGACTAATTTCGCTTAGCATAATGCCCTCTAGTTTCATCCGTGTAGTTGCAAATGGCAAGATCTCATTCTTTTTGATTGCCGAGTAATAGTCTGTTGTATATATATGTACCACATCTTCTTTACCCATTCATCGATGGACATTTGGGCTCTTTCCATACTTTGGCTATTGTTGATAGTGCCGCTACAAACATTGGGATACATGTGCCCCTTTGAAACAGCATACCTGTATCCCTTGGATAAATGCTTACTAGTGCAGTTGCTGGATCATAGGGTAGTTCTATTTTTAATTTTTTGAGGAACTTCCATACTGTTTTTTCTTTTTTTTAGATGGGATTTTCTTTAAAAAATTTTTTTTAATGTTTATTTATTTTTGACACACAGAGAGAGACAGCATGAGTGGGGAAGGGGCAGAGAGGGAGGGAGACACAGAATCCGAAGCAGACTCCAGGCTCTGAGCTGTAAGCACAGAGCCCGACACGGGGCTCAAACTCACACACCGAGAGATCATGACCTGAGTCGAAGTCAGACGCTCAACTGACTGAGCCACCCAGGAGCCCCAAGGAATCTCCAAACTGTTTTCCAGAGTGGCTGCACCAGTTTGCATTCCCACCAGCAGTGCAAAAGAGATCCTCTCTCCACATCCTCGCCAACATCTGTTGTTGCCTGAGTTGTTAACGTTAGCCCTTCTGACGGGTGTGAGGTGGTATCTCATTGTTGTTTTGATTTATATTTCCCTGATGATGAGTGATGTTGAGCATTTTTTCATGTGTCAGTTGGCCATCTGGGTGTCTTCTCTGGTGAAGTGTCTGTTCATGTCTTTTGCGCATTTCTTCACTGGATGATTTGTTTTTTGGGTGTTGAGTTTGATAAGTTCTTTATAGATTTTGGATACTAACCCTTTATCTGATATATCATTTGCAAATATCTTCTTCCATTCTGTCATTTGCCTTTTAGTTTTGCTGATTGTTTCCTTCTCTGTGCAGAAGCTTTTTATTTTGATGAGGTCCCAGAAGTTCATTTTTGCTTTTGTTTCCCTTGCCTCCGGTGACATGGTGAGTAAGAAGTTGCTGAGGCCAACATCAAAGAGGTTTTTGCCTGCTTTCTCCTTGAGGATTTTGATGGCTTCCTGTCTTACATTGAGGTCTTTCATCCATTTTGAATTTATTTTTGTGTGTGGTGTAAGAAAGTGGTCCAGGTTCATTCTTCTGCATGTCGCTGTCCAGCTTTCCCAGCACCACTTGCTGAAGAGACTGTTTTTATTCCATTGGATATTCTTTCCTGCTTTGTCAAAGATTAGCTGCCCATACGTTTGTGGGTCTATTTCTGGGTTCTTTATTCTGTTCCAGTGATCTGAGTGTCTGTTCTTGTGCCAGTACCATACTGTCTTGATGATTACAGCTTTGTAATACAGCTTGAAGTCCGTGCAAATATCTGTTTTAAAATCAAGGGGTGCCTTGGTGGCTCAGTGTGACTTTGTCTCGGGTCATGATCTCGTAGTTTGTGAGTTCTAGCCCCACGTAGAGCTCTGTGCTGACAGCTCAGTGGGTGGACCCTGCTTCATATTCTGTCTCCCTCTCTCTCTGCCCCTCCCCCACTCACACTCTATGTGTCTCTCTCTCTCAAAAAATAAACATTCATTTCAATAAATGAATGAATAAATAAAAATATTCGCAAATACGTGTTTCCATGGGTTTAGAAAAAAGACTAAAAGGGCCAACAAATGTTTAATCTGGTGAGCATGTGTTACTTTATAGTTGGAAAAAGCTTTTTTTTAATTACCTAATTTTCTTTCTTTTTCTTTCTTTCTTCCTTCCTTCCTTTCTTCCTTTCTTCCTTTCTTCCTTTCTTTTTTTTAAGTTTATTTATTTACTTAGCTCATGAGCAGGGGAGGGGTAGAGAGAGAGGGAGAGAGGGAATCCCAAGCAAGCTCTAGGCTGTCTGCACACGATCCCGCACACGATCCCATGAACTGTGAGATCATGACCTGAGCCAAAATCAAGAGTCGGACACTCAACTGACTGAGCCACCTAGTCACCCTAAATTAGCTAATTTTCAATATGCTTTTTATCCTGTTCTGCACTGCTAGATAATTGGCCGTGGTAGGAAAACAACATTCAATATAAGTCAGGACACTTCTAATTCTTACCCAGCAGCATATAACATAAATTATATGTCATACAACATAAAATCTGTGTCATCTTTTTTCATAGGGTTGTTTTGAGGTCAGTTGGTAGTATAGTAAAATGTCTTCTAATGTGTAAAGTCCAAAGGTATTATGAAGAGTAGATAAGATAAATTAAAAGTTCATAGACCAGCTTTCCTAGTTGGGGAAGAGTAAAATAGTAATATTCAAGTTGCTGTCAAATATTAAGTTATTTTGTTTTAACAAAGGTATCTATGAAGTTCAGTACATTGTTTTTTTATAGAGTTAATGAGTTTAGTGCTTCATCTTTTTTTTTTTTTTTCCATATATTTTATTTTTCCTTTAGGTAGTCAAGCCACATACTCCATTAATAAGGTTCCCTGACAGAAGAGACAATCCTAAACCCAATGGTAAGTTGTGTTTTAGACTTTTTAAAAATTAGGTACAGATATATTTATACGTGAATATTCTATTATAGGCATTATTTCACATTTTAAAATCAGGGAGACCATTATAGCTTAGATCAAAACAGTTTATTAAGTTGCACATGCAGAAATTAACTTCTTATTTTTTTTTTTTTTTAATTTTTTTTTTCAACGTTTATTTATTTTTGGGACAGAGAGAGACAGAGCATGAACGGGGGAGGGGCAGAGAGAGAGGGAGACATAGAATCGGAAACAGGCTCCAGGCTCTGAGCCATCAGCCCAGAGCCTGACGCGGGGCTCGAACCCACGGACCGCGAGATCGTGACCTGGCTGAAGTCGGAGGCTTAACCGACTGCGCCACCCAGGCGCCCCAGAAATTAACTTCTTATTACCTCCATTTAAAAAGGTAGTGACTCAATAGAACATGTCTTTGAACTTTTTTTAAGAGTTTATTTTGAAGTAATCTCTACACCCACTGTGGGGCTTGAACTCACAACCCTGAGATCAAGAGTCGCGTGCTACACCAACTGAACCAGCCAGGCACCCCTGTCTCTGAATTTTTTTGTTTTTAATGTTTTTTTATTTTTGAGACAGAGAGAGACAGAGCATGAACAGGGGAGGGGCAGAAAGAGAGGGAGACACAGAATCCAAAGCGGGCTCCAAGCTCTGAGCTGTCAGCACAGATCCCGACGCGGGGCTCGAACTCACAGACCGTGAGATCATGACCTGAGCCAAAGTCGGACACTTAACCGATGGAGCCACCCAGGCACCCCGTCTCTGAATTTTGAATGATATTGTGATTATACAGGGAAATTTTTGTTCTTTGTTTTCTTCTGTCCTTTATTTAAAAGATTCTCTCATGCTTACATTGGAGAGGTTGTGAGGCACAGTAGCCATTCTTATATTTTTCTCCCAGCTAACCTTTTCTTTCATTGACTGATATATTCATTCAGTCAGTAGATACAGACTGCCTTAGACCTGAGTAATCATTGATTATAAAGTAATTGAAGATTCTGAACAAGTCCTGTTTTCCCCTTATCCCTCACTTTTAGCAAATCCTTTGTCTCTGTTGTTTTTAATTAATTCCAGTATAGTTAACTTACAATGTACAATATATTCAACAATTCTATACATTACTCATTGATCATTATGATTGTCCCTGTTTTTATTATAAGATATTTAATCTTTAATTCAGGGAGGAGTGGAAGAAGTTTTATAGGGATATTTTTAATTTAACTTATTGTAACTTTTTTTTTTAATGTTTATTCATTTTTGAGAGAGAGAGAGACAGTGTGAGTGGGGGAGGGGCAGAGTGAGAAGGAGACAAAGAATCAAAGTAGGCTCCAGGCTCCTAGCTGTCAGCACAGAGCTCAACGCAGGGCTCGAACCCATGAACCGTAGGATCATGACCTGAGCCGATTTTGTAGGTTTAACCGACTGAGCCACCCAGATGCCCCTAACTTATTGTAACTCTTAAAGAATTAAGATATAGGTGATAAAGGGGGCACCTGAGTGGCTCAGGCAGTTACATATCTGACTTCAGCTCAGGTCATGATCTCATAGTTCATGATCTCAAGCCCCACATCGGGCTCTCTGCTATCAGCTCAGACCCCACTTCAGATCCTCTGTCCCCTCTCTCTCTGCCCCTCCCCTGCTCATGCACACCCCCCCCAAAATATATAAACATTAAAAAATACATAGGTGAATAAAGAAGTATAAAGGTATTGAGAAAAATTCTCTTCATATACCAACTTTCTTATTCCCTATTATATTACCTGTAAACACCACCATATGACAAAACTTAAGTGTGTAGATTATTCATATGGGTTATACTCTACTCCCTAGAAATTTAATATTTTATAAACTTGTTCAGTTTAGTAATTCATTAACTTAAAGCTTCTTCCTTATTTGTTTTAAAAAGAACTTTTTGAAATTATTTATAGCTACCCAATTTATAGCTACTCAATAATACATTTTAGAATTATACCCAGCATTTGAAGAATGACTTGATTACTCAATAATAGATCATTCAAAATAGTATTTTAAGACACCTGAGCAATTTATTTCTCTAATTACATTTTTTTTCAGTATCAGAAGTTTTGAGATCAGCAGGACTACCATCTCACTCTTCTTCAATTTCACAGCATTCTAAGGGAAGTAAATCACCAGATTTGCTGATGCATCAGGGTCCTCCAGACACTGCAGAAATAATAAAAACATTACCTCAGAAATACAGAAGGAAGCTTGTGTCTCAAGAAGAAATGGAATTTATCCAAGTATGTCACCGCTCTTTATCATAGTACTGTGCAAAACACCTGAACATTTTTGGCTTTTGGAATTTCATATGCTTGTTCTTTCCATTCCTTGTCACAGTGGGTCCATAGCTAAGACCAAGATAGTCAGGTAGGACAGGGTTATGAGAAATAAACCATGTACAAGCGCTCAGTAAAAGTACCTGAAGGAATATATATGTAGAAGTATAATATGTTAAGTAGCAATAGCTATAACCACATGAAAAAAAAGCTCAGTAGAGTCCTTGGTAATTTTTCAATGTGAAAGGCTTATGAGGCCAAGAAATTTGAGCATCACCAATCAAGGTCAACCTTGAGTTCCTTCCTGATCAGAAATTGTTTACAACATTGATACAAGTGCCTAAGAGCAATGAAAAACCGAAATTGTTATTGAACACCTGATGATCATTTGCTTAAAATGGTGTCAATTTATATAATGTCCATGAAAAGATTTCTTCTGTAAATTTAAACCTAATCTTTTTGCTTTATTTTTTCCTTTTCAGCGTGGAGGTCCGGAATAATCACTGACAGTGTGGCTGCTGTTTGCCTGTTTGCCATCAAAGGAATAGTCTTTACAATAAAGGACTTCCAAAGTGGCACATGAGAAGCTACATTAAACAACTTGAATAAATATTCTGTTAAAAAAATGAAATAGAAAATTTAGATGGACACTTGTATCTCCTAATATATGTATGTTGGTCAGCTTCTCCACAAGCTTACCTAACTGTTTATATACTTATTAAAGTATACATTTTTAAATGTAGCCTATTAATTTACTCTTGATTATCAAGTATTATCAGTGTTGAGCTATTAAAAGCACACAAAATATAGTAAACTGTCATAGGTTTCCCATAATTTCACTTTTGTTTCAGTTTCCTTCCTTCCTTCCTTCCTCCCTCCCTCCCTCCCTCCCCTCCCCTCCCCTCCCTCCCCTCCCCTCCCCTCCCCAGCACATACGTAACTGGGGGAGTGGCAGAGGGAGAGAATCTTCAGCAGGCTCCAAGCTCTGTGGAGCCTGATGTGGGGCTCAGTCTCATGACCATGAAATCATGACCTGAGCCGAAATCAAGAGTCAGAAGTTTAACCTACTGAGCCACCCAGGCGCCCCTCAGTTTCTTTTTAAGACATGGAAAGATTTATCAGATAGAATTGCTGCTTTGGGGAAGTGATTTTCCTGAAGTTGGATGAGGATCAGTGAAAGAATGACTCCATTATTTGTTGTTAATTTTCTTTATATTTTTCCATTCACAAAATTACTGGAGTATAACTAGTTTAAAAAACCATACCCTACACTAAATAATAAAAATACAGCCAAGGTAAAACAGGTGACTTTGTGGTAGTAAAACTGGGAGTTAATACAAAAGATTATTTGTAACCTACATTCAGAAGAAAATGAATATAACATAGAAACATATAACATTGAGTAGAAACTGCAACTTACTATGTTATTAGGGCTGTTAAGAAAGTCTTATTCTTTGATTTATTTTACTGTTTTGTCATCATGTGTGCAAATTCTGATAACCACTAACTTTCTCAAACTTAATGTCTGAAAGCCTCTTAAAATCGACCTAGATATTTACCTTATTAAGGCAATTTATGAAACTTTAATAAGGTCTTAAAATGCCAAGGGTATGTATTATTGTGAAACTAAAGCCTCACAAAGCTAAATAAATTTTCTTCCATACCTTGAATGATTTCTAGAATATGCTTTAAAGAAGTCATCCTTAATAGTAAGGGTAGCTAGTGGGCAATAGACCGAGTCAAATTGTTGAGTATCGCTCAGTTGCCTGCCAATTAAGCTTTACTTTTTCTTTCTTTCTTCTTTTTTTTTTTTTTCTTTTTATATTCCAGGGTTGTGGCCTAATATAAATATTGCCCATCTCAATTATCAAATATGAGACTGGTATTTGGTGGTAGCAATAAGCTATTCTGGTGATTCATAACATGATTCATGATTTTTTTTTTAATTTTTTTTTTTTTAACATTTTTATTTATTTTTGAGACAGAGAGAGACAGAGCATGAACGGGGGGAGGGCCAGAGAGAGAGGGAGACACAGAATCTGAAGCAGGCTCCAGGCTCTGAGCTGTCAGCACAGAGCCTGATGCGGGGCTCGAACTCACGGACCGTGAGATCGTGACCTGAGCGAAGTCGGACGCTCAATCGACTGAGCCACCCAGGCGCCCCCATGATTTTTTTTTTTTTAAACCTGTTTGGAAAGTTTTGTTAAAAAATATCACCATTCTCTTTTTTCTCTCTGTAATTTTTTCATTTCAGTAAAAGGAAGCCAAGGACAATTTTTTTTTTTTTGCTTTCAGAAACAGAGTGGGTTCAAGTAATGAAGAGTGATTTGTGTACTACTGTGGGCTAGCAGTCAGGAACCCCATACTAGAACTGTCTGAAGTTCACCTTACTACAGATCCTACCATGAAAGTTGCAGTGAAAAAATAGATCACTTTTATAGAATCTGTGAACACAAGTATGGCAAAAAGGCATATTCAGTGGGAGTTGGTGTCACAGGATGAGTTCCCAACAAGGATAGTACAGAAAGAATTCTGGCTTAGCTTTAAATAGCCTGTATTTTCATTTCAGAGTGAAGCACTTAAAATGTGTAACCATCAGCAAATTGCTGAATTTGTTCAAGTTTTTCAGTTTTCCTCTCCAATACTATACAGTGGGATAATACACAGTGTATTATGTATTACTTTGTAGCAACTGAAAACTTAATGACTAAAAAAAAGAAGAAACAAAAACAAAAAAATAAAAAAATAAAAAAAAAAAACAAAAAAAAAACTTAATGACTAAACACCCAAAATGTAGTGGCTAAAAACAACAATAATCACTTAATAGCTCATGGTTCCTCTGGGTCTGGAATTCTGGACTGTTTGGTTTGGCAGTTGTGCTCGGTGTCTCTCATGAGGCTGCAATCAGATGCCAGCGAGGACTGCGGTTATCTGGAAGCTTGACTGGAGCTAGATTATCTACCTCCAGTGGCTCATTCACGTGGCTGGCAAGTTGATGCTGGCTGTTGGTGGGAGGCCCCAGTTCTTCCCCACATAGGCCTCTTCACAGGGCTACCTGATTGAATTCATGATATGGTGGCTGACTTACCCCAGAGCAAATGATCTATGCTTACAAGGCAGGCAGAGCAATGCCTTTTATGATCCAGACTGAAAAGTTACAACACTCACTTCTGTCATATTCTACAGGTCACACAGAACAGCCTGTTTCACTGTCAGAGGAGACTGCACAAGCACATTCATACAGAATGGAAGATTCATTGGGGCCATCATGAAAGCTGGCTATTGCTAATGGGTGCAAGTGCTTTCTAAACTGTATAATGCTATACAGATGACAAAAGGTATTTTATGCATACAGTGACCTAATGAACCCAGAATATGACCTAAACAACTGCCTTTTTACCCTACTTAAAATGTCCCCAGATAGGAATTAACTTGTCAACAGCATAGTATAATGTGATCATCAATTCATATGCCATGATATACTTCGGAGCCTCTAGCCTCACAGGTGTATCATCACATTTAGCTCACTACTTAGCTTATTGCTACTACAAGTGAGGTTAAATTACTATTAAAGTGAGGGAACTTTGAGGGAACTTTAAATTCTGTGATTCCCATATATTATTAGGTATGACTTGACACAATTAAGAGACAATGGTAAAGATGGTGTGTTTGTGTAATGTATGAGAAGTTTGCCTATGAACATATCAGAGCTCAATAAAAACCCAAGTGACAAAGAGCTGGAAGGAGACCAGTAATAGTTACGCAATGACAAACAGCACTGTCAGACCCTATTCTAAGGGTTTTGGAAATGTGAAGTCATTTAAGACTTGCAGCAACCCAATGAATAGTTGGAAACTAGGAACCAAAAGGTAAATACTTTGCCCAAGTAATAAATCTAGTGATTGAATATTTGTGGGGCCAGTACTCAAATGCGGGCCGTCTAGATTCAGAGCAAGAACTCAACCTTTACATTACCTTGACTAAATTATGAGTGTTGGTATTCTGCTGCCTTTTTCAACTCTGAATATTCGCAACTCTTGGAAACAACAAATGCTCCAGCTCAAAACCTTGGAATTACTGTTTTGTTTTTCCTCCCCCCACAACCCATATCCAGTCTGTCAGTAAATCTTATTGGGTAGAAGCCAAAATGATACCACCTTACATAGCTTACTGCAATAATTCTTTCACAGGCCTTGATTTTTTTCTTGCCCCCTTAAGTCTATACTGCTGTCAATGTAAAGGACCATAGTGAACTTTAAAACAATCAGATCACATTACTTTGCTGAAAACTCTACAGTGGCTTTTTTTTTTTTTTTTTGGCTGTGTCTTTTCAGTGATGTCTTTTATTTTTTATTTTTTATTTTTTTTAAATTTATTTTTGAGACAGAGAGAGACAGAGCATGAATGGGGGAGGGGCAGAGAGAGCGGGAGACACAGAATTGGAAGCAGGCTCCAGGCTCTGAGCCATCAGCCCAGAGCCCGACGTGGAGCTCAAACTCACGGACTGAGAGATCACGACCTGAGCCAAAGTCGGACGCTTAACCCACTGAGCCACCCAGGCGCCCCTTTTAACACCTATTTAAAACTGCAAGCCCTACTATATCCCTTTTCCTGCTTTATTATCTCTATAGCACTGAATTCTGTGTACCGTATTTTATCCCCTTCCATTGGAAAGCATGGTTCCTTGTCTTTTTCCCTCCTGATTTCTCAGAGCCTGGCACATAGTCAGCACTCAATATACATTCGCTGAATAGTGAATTAATGTGTTGAAAACTTATGTGAATCAAGGTTGAGTACTGCTCACAGTTAACAAGCACCTACTATGTCTAAACTTTCTGGATATCTGATTTACTCTTCAAAAACACTTATGATGTAGCCTATTTCCATTCTACAAAGTAGAAAACCGATGATCAGATGTCTGTTCCACAGTACAAAATTCTTCAGCTGACTTGGAATTTTTTCTCCCGGTAGTGCTTCTTTACAAAGGACTGAACTAAGAACGCCACTTGGCCAGCCCTAAGGAACTGGGTTCTCTTCTAAGTAACCTGAGATTGCGACGCTAGGCGTCCATAGCAACCGTGGCGCCCTGACGCCCTTGCGCAATTACCAGAAAGCGAGATTCGGGATAAAGAGGTCAAGCCTTCCACACTCATACATTAAGCCCATCGTAGCAGATTAAGAAACATCGTAGCAGAACGCTGACCTGTCTCCGGTAGTGAAGGAAATATCTAACTGAAAACCGTACAGGGTTACAGGGTTACAGTCACCACCTAAAACATTCCGCTTCTGGGACCAGCAGGCTATAGCGAGACGCGGCGCGGACCAAGCAGAAACGCCAACAGGCCTGACTCGCGCCGCTTCCGTCGG